>NW_019671916.1:2095094-2139029 GCF_002708625.1 Rhizopus microsporus ATCC 52813 | reverse complement strand
AAAAAAAATAAGATCAGCAACGATGCCAAAAGACTTCTAAAGGTTCTGATTGCTGCTGTGACGACATTCTTCAGGTCGGTCTTTGACCATCAGAACAAGGATCAAGCACCCATAAAAACCATCAGACCATCAAATACCAAGCAACCTGCAAAGGCTCGTAGTAGCAGACGTACTGTTGGGGTATACATTAGCTGAGCCTTGTCAATTGTTAACTAGCTTATGTACCCCTTTGCGCCAGCCAGATAGCAGGGAGCATCGTCAACCTGTCACAGCTGTGATCTCAAATGACCAGCTCCCAACTAACTACTAGCTCCCTGTAAAGATCCCAATCGAATGTTCATAACTCTCCTTTTGACTGCCTGAAAGCCTCCAGTTGAGTGATGAAACGAACGACCGTTGTCAGTCCAGGGCACGTGTTGAGCATCATAGAAAGAGATTGCATAGAAACCCTTGAACACACAATCATAACCTTGCTGAGTAAGTTTTATAAAAAGAACTAACACTGACCAAAGAGAGCCAGTCAGACCAGAAGGAACCAAAAAGAGTATAGAGAAAAGAGAGAGAAAAAGGGATAAAGACAAATTTCCCTCTTTTTATACCCTTTTCTTAATTATGTGAGGTTATTGTTTTCTATCTTATCGATAATCATTGTTTGAACAAGGTTTTGCTCCTTACAAGAAAATATGGCTTACGCTCACACTTTTGTTTATTTTTTAAGTGTTTCATGACTTTTAAAGTTTGGCCTATCTTTTTTATACTTTTTATATCCATTCATGCTGACACTTGTATATATATTTTAATGGGATTGTTCACCTCGATTTTTATATAGTAAAAAGATTAAAAGGCGATAAATTTCATACATGCTTTGTTTATACCACGCGTCTTTGGGCTTATTTCCTAATCTTGGTCACACACATTATTTGTGTTACTCTGTCAAACCCCCTTTTTTTTTTCTCTTTGACTTTTTGCTAGTAAAGACTAGATAAATACTATTTTGTAGTAGCTGTTATATGAAGTAATAAGCTTATGTAAAGAAATGAAGCAAGTTTTGCATAAATCAAAAGAACGCCACACCGAAAATGGTAATTACAAATAATAGATGCGTTCCGAAACCCTATGAACCCATGAAAAAACAAAAACCCCATTTTGAACAAGTCTAAATTCAGGCATCAGGGGAAGATCAGAGCATACGCTGTGCGCTCTCAAATAGGTCATGGCAGATGAAGCCATGATCTCGAGATGCTCTAAATATCGTAATACACATTGCTATCTGTGGTTCATCCGTTCTCGTACCTATCATCATGACGTCTCTAAATCTATTAATAAGCATCATGTTTATATACAGTTCATCGTATGGACCTCACAAGGAACATAGCATTCTTTGACGTTTTGCAGGCTCGCATCGCCTAATGAGGTAGATGATCGCAATGACAGTATCTTATTCATCCCTTCTTTCCCTGGTGATGTATTATTCTGCAAATATCAGCAGTGTTTGATTGCTGAAAGTGGATGAAATGATTGATTCTGTTTATTTTTAGGAATTTGTGCTCACTACATTAATGCTTATTCAGCACTTACAAGAACTTCATCGGCTCAGTCACCATCTGAACATTTGTAGTAGAGGTTTCAATGCAAAGGTCAACTATGATAAGATACAGTCGCTATCTCTATTTGATCATGATCACTCAGCGTATTGGCGCGATGCACTCAGCGAAATGAATATTCCGCCTATACACCTACCCTCTAGTCCGGATCCAGTTAATTATCTTGACTTTCTCCTCTTTCAGTCTCGACTCCGGCGTTAGTCTTTTAATTTGATCACTTACACTTAAAGATGTAGTTTCCTTCCTTGTATAAGTTCAAGTAAGATATGAATACACGCTTAGTTTCTTCCTTTCCTCCTTCATCATGAACCTTTCCAGTGAAACATTTAATCATTAAATGTTAAAAGCCCATTGAAGACGTGAGCATGTAACTGAAGTTCAAGTTACTTTTGATAAGTGTAAGTATCTTTCCTGTTTTAAACCTTTAATCAGCTTTATACTTGCAACTAACGCTCAACTGTTAATTTTCAAAGTCAAGGTTAATGTTCAATTGACTGATTGTTCGTTTTCTTTCCCTGTTTCTGAATGCCAACAGCCCTGCGTAAATATCGTCACCTTGGGATCGCACTAGAAGACATGTAATACAACAGTGAAAGTCGCTGCTTATAAATCTCGTAGCGAAAATGAGAAAGGAAAGAGACCTTTTATAGAGGAGCCAGGGACAATGACATCACGCCACAAGGCGCCGCAAGAGCTTACTATCAAACTCTTTCTCTTGATTGTGAGCCAGTAGAATTTCACTTGAGCAATGATGAGGGCAGTGAGGTGATATCAGTTCCCGTTTTAGTCCACATAAGTACAGTAAAGTCTCTTGCTAAAAAAAATGCAGTTCAATCTGAACACGATATCAGCTGCATTAAATTGTACCGAACGGCTACATGAAGAAGTAAAACCAATACAGCTTGCCCAAACAAACACAGCGACAGTATTTAGCTCGCCAGTAACAATTAGCAAGTTTTTGCGCGTGTCCTCCCTGCCTGGTTTGATCGACCACTTTGAATATTAACAGCCAACGGAAAGTTTGTTAAAAGAGCTAACCAATGATTTTCGGTTTACGCCCTCACTGCTCCATGCTGGCGCATTCGTTGTTGCCAACGACGAAGTCCTTGTGCTTCTCGCTTGTAAAGTCTATGGAGGGTTCAAATCTGCTGATATCCATAACGATAATCCAATGAAGTCGACACCGTCCTTCTGTGAGAAAATATTTGTTGAGATATACGAAGAGTTCGACGGAGTAGAGATAAAGAAGATGTTGAAAATTGGTGCCAAGTATATGGACATATTGGTCACAATGTCGACTGGTTTGACGAGTAATGGTCATGAAATGAATATCGGACCAGCAACTTCAATATTTTATATGTAGCAGAAAATATTGAACGATTTAAAGAAACGATGGCGCAAGGAGCTGAATATTGTCCGCCTCAAGACTTAAATGCACTGTGCCAACTGGTGTCCGGTTTCGGTGACCTAAGCACTTATTAATTATTGTGTGCATCGACAGAATACCTTCTGCCTATTCACGAGACGTTGTTGCCTTCAACAATTTTCACTCTTTGCGATCTGCTACACAACGGCAATTATGGTGTGTCCAACACAGTTGCTACGAAAATTGAGTCACGCTTCTTAAGCGTTCTGGCAGCATCAGGCTAAAAAACGACTTTAAGATATCGCGGAAAAGACTTCAAGCATCACTGCAGATATACCGTGGGCAGTCCTTTGACAAAAAAACCAAGTAATAGAAGGCTGCGCACGACTTCGCAAAGAATTTGGAACAACAGTTGAAAGCAAATGAGGACATAATTGATATGCTACAATTTGCGGAAAGGAATATGGGCTCTCTGGTAACTATTATAGGGCAAGCGCTGAATCACGCAAACAATAGGATTGCTGAGGTATAGGTTGTAGATTTTTGTTGTTGTTAGTACTCGCAAAGATGTGTAAGAATAAAAGCAAAGAAGTGACGAGTCTCTGTTTTATCTTTTATTAAAAGTGAGAGGGAGGAACTCATAGCAAAAAAAAAAAACAACAAAACTAGGTTGTTTTTAAAAGAAATCAAAGTATTAATTAAGGTACATGTAATTAAATCAAATATAATATCACACGTAAAGATTAATATTAGGCATGGTCAAATGCGACAGTTATCTCACATGTGAAGGCACATTTATCAAAAAAGTTTGGTTATCGTACCACAGTGTTTCGGTAGGTAATAATAAAATCACACTTGTTTGCTACCCCTTTGTTGTTACTAAGTGAGAATTATATAGGAAGAATGCACTGATCAGCTATCCTCTCAGTAGTCTTAATAGTATTTTAAACTGGTGAAAAACAACTCTGTGAACTCGAATTTATAGCTTGAGTTTTTCGTCTTCTTGCATAAAACGATTTATCACTTTACACTATTTAGGGTTCGTTCTATCAAAAGTCACAATAGACCAACTATCTACCAAACAGTATTTCATCAGTGCCATAATTTGGAATTTGTCACAGAGCAATATCTACTTTTAATTAATATTGAATAAGTGGCCGCAATCAGTACGAATATTATTGAATTCGGGAGTCGTTGGAGTCGTTGAAGTCATTTTTGGTAGTTTACTTGATTTCTCGGTGATGATCACGAGGATTCTGCCTCGATCTCTTCCACAAAAGGGGTCCCGGTACATGCATTCTTCTATAGCTTTCTCTCTGCTTTCTCCTAGAAGTCTCATGTTTAAAAACTGCTGTGTTCTCTACTTGAGTTTCGTGGAAAGAGCTATTGAATCAAATTTGAATCAAAGGGGTGTCGTGTTTACTGAGTTCTCCTTGAGTTTCCAAGTATTTGAGGCCAACTGATAGACGATGGATTTAAGCTGTATAGACTCTAGCGCCTTGATCTTGAGCCTTTGTAGTTGTCAATTCAAAACTAGACAGTTACTAGGATTGCTCGTATGCTCTTTGTAAAACGATGCTGACATCTTCTCTATGTATTTCATGGTGATGACTGTTAAATTAACTCAGTTGCTCGAAACGTTTTACTGTCATTCATGCTTGTATTCTTGTGTTATCTGTGACCCTGTATACTAACGACCTGTGTTCTGTCCACATTATGCCTCTGAGCTCTGACATAAGAGGTTTATCGGCTATTTGTGAGGCAATCCACTCATTTTGCACGTATCTGTGTTTTTTTTTTTTTTTTTTTTTTTTTTTTTTTTGAACTGCTTAATGCTATCTTGTATTTGACTGATACTAGTGTTCCCCGGTTCAGCGAAGCTTTCTGTTTTGATTCTACGTCGTACGTATTCTCCTTCTTCTGTTGTCGTTTCTCAAGTCCAACAAAGGTTTCCATTTTTAAGTCTGTGCCGTGTCTATTATCCTTTTCCTGTTATTGTTTCTCAAGTCCAACAAAGATTTCCATTTTTAAGTCTGCGCCGTGTCTATTCTCGTCCACCTGTTGTTGTTTACAGAATTCGAGTCTGCATTGAATTCTATAAACAGTTGGTCAACTTATTCCTTTGCGTCCATTGGCTAGCTTTGTTGGCGTTCGGCTGCTGCATAATTGCTTATAATTCATACTTGTCCATTAATGTACGACCCTGAAGTTTATTTTTACTTATTCATAACAGAATAAAGCGTGAGAGAAGTCTGTACTAAATTGGAAGCTTTAGATACACCAAACAACCAAGAAAGCAGAATGGTGGCATCCTCAAGGTAAGAGGGAGAATTGGTTTTGTCAGTAGTGTAAATGGGGCATCTGTGTATGCCTTCTTCAGATAATTACTACTCGCCATATAAAAGTAAAGTATCATCTTTTCAAGCAAAAGTGAAATAATGTGTAAACTCCTTTCTGCTTGAATCATGAGCTCCTGTGTAAATATTTGAGAATTAAAGCCCTGGCGCCTTATACAAACAATACTGCTTTATTTGTTTGATTTCTTTCCGTCATTAATTAAACTCTTTGACGATAGCCTAGTCGTACGTTTTATACTTTAATGCCAGCCTATTTCTTTGAATCATCCCTTTTTTGATTTTCCGATCAACGCTATATTGTTACACTCGATCGATTTGAGCAAAGCAGGCTAGTGAATTCTAGAATCGCTCAAAATAAACAAACTTTGTGCTTGTAAGGAGGCTTACTTTCTAAGATGCCCTTTTTGAAAATGCGTTTTGATTGCAAGGATTTGACTCAACTCTATTTAATATAAATAGAGAACATTTTCATCAATGAACCAAACATTAGTTTTTTTCGATTATAACAAACACTCATCATGGTTATTCCTAGTATCAAGCATATGCCTTCCGGACAGAGAAGGGTATTGAAGAATGGCCAACCCTTCTTAATTTATATCGAAAGGGCTAGTGATAACAGAAAGTACCACTTG
Source organism: Rhizopus microsporus ATCC 52813 (assembly GCF_002708625.1). Taxonomy (NCBI): domain Eukaryota; kingdom Fungi; phylum Mucoromycota; class Mucoromycetes; order Mucorales; family Rhizopodaceae; genus Rhizopus; species Rhizopus microsporus. The sequence goes on along the minus strand of NW_019671916.1, from coordinate 2,133,070 downwards.
GTTGATTGGGAAGGCAACGACTATGGTTATTTCAAGCCTGAGAAGTCACGACATCCTGCCGTGTTTGCTTTCTATAACCCTAACTATAAACAAGGGGAGACATTCACATCTACAACCTGGGGTGATGCAAACATACGCGAAATTCATAATAGTCAATTCCTCAATACTTATCAAAGAAAAGGGCAAAAGTACTACTGGGCAAGAAGTGGCGATAATAACGTTCAAGGTGTAAAAACTTTGGCGTATAGTGAAGCAGATAAAGGTTACAGATTGAGGGCAGATATATCTGGCAAAGGTGACGCTTGGATATCGGAAGAAGAAGTGACCGGAAGCATTAGGTTTATGGATAGCGAAAATGACAGAGCAATAATGTATTTTGTTACATTCTCTGACAATGAAAATGATCCTAGGGAGCCAAACGGAAATTACAGAGTTATGACAAAGGCTGAATTAAGCAGATAAGAGAAGGAAAATATATCTAAAATATGTATAAAAAGTATATAAAAAATACAAAAAAAAAGAGAAAAAAAACTATAAAAATACAAAAAAAAGCCCATTGCTTAAACAAAGGAGGAAGGGAAGGCAAGATGACAAAACTGATAAAAAAAGAGAAAATATAAAAATACAAAAAAAAAAAGTTTGCTTTGTATCAAGTGATATGTACTCAATATATCGCATTTGTCAACTACAACGTTCATAACAACTACTTGGCTAACCATGGTATACAAACAAGGAACTACTGGCTAAAGTCAAGAATTGAATAACTCTGCCTTGGGTCAAGAACTGTTGCAATAAAGGAAATATGGATGAAGCAACAGAGTACATACAGAAGACCACTGGTGTGTGGATCATTTAACCAGATGTTCCATAGTAACTGCAGTTCAAGATATTGTGATGTGGATCCAAAGGGTCTTTGGCTACTATACTCATTTTGTGCTTCATACATTTTGTTTATGCTCAATAAAACATTATTTCCTTTACGAGACCCATAAAACCTACTGTTGTATTTAGCTTGTTATTTGATTATATCAATGGCTGGCAAGTTGGGTTATTAAGAAGAGTTGAGTATCATTATATCAGAGCTTTACTTCGGTAGACAATCCATGTCTTATTTGTAATAATGCTGTCAATATGATGTTCTATGCTTATGCTACGTTGCTATTATTGTTGTCCTGGCCATTACTGTTACTATCGTTACTCTTATTCTCATCTAATGTATGATAGATGAATATGAATTAGAATGTATGCTCTACTGTAAGGCTATAAAGTGTATTTCATATTCACATCAAACACGTTACAAGTTTGTAAATACGCGTTTAATAGGAAGGTGAAGATATTCATTACAATGCTTTTCTATTTATGTAAAATCTCAGCCAATGCACTGTAGGTTGAACGGAAAGGAGCTTGATTTTAACGTCTTTTCATCCTCTTCTTGAATAACAAGGGTATTTCAGGAAGCTCCGAGTTGAATGACTATTGAACATTAATCTACGAACAAATTGTTATCGTATCGAGCACACTACCGCCTAAAATGCTGATGCTGATTATAAGAGGTGTTCGTCCAGTTGGTATATCAGAAATACGTGCCAAAATTTAATTTATTTGTCGATCTTTTGCATTTAGGGTCATAATATGTACAAGCATATCTACTATATCGACATACATGAGTAAATAATATCTTAATCTTGTTGAATGATTTGATAGAGCCATGATATCGCTCATACTGTACTCATATTGTATAGTTTTGAGTGCAGACAATAATCCAAAAAGTCTTTTATGATGCAGTTTTTTTACGTTATCGGTGCTTTCAAAGCGAGATTATGCATCCAAGGGAAGCATCCCCTACTCTTTCATACCATAGAGCTTGATAATATTTTTAGTGCAGTACAATGGTGACTCAATTTTATGAATTACTACCATGCTCTGAAAGTATTCAAGAAAACAGGAGACAACTTCACCTTCATCGATCTATTCTATATTAAAAAACACCACATCCTCTGTCGTCATATAAGAAACATATATTTCGTGCAGAAGCCAACTTACTAAGCCCATAATACTTACTCATGCAGTCATATCTAATACAAGACTGGCCAGTGCATCCAAGCATACGCTATGCCTTCTGCAGGCTATTGGCAAGTATGATTTTCCTAAGCGTGGACTCTAGGAAAGCTCATGCGGCGAATTCAGTAGAAGTGTATGGTTGGTAACGCACCGTTGACTCTTATCGTGAATGTTTCAAAATGACAAAGAATATATACCTCACAAACTCATTACCTCCGCCAAACAGCAGATATCTGTCTGTATGGTCAGCAGCCATCGACAATGGTGATGAGCAAAAATTGGTGGTGGGGACAAAGATGTTCAATGCATTGATCATTTCGAGCTTGCGCCTTGATACCCGTACACAGCCTGAAGTAGAGTCAACACAAACCAGTTTAGGGAAAAACTGGTAAAGAATCTTTCAGTACTCAGTTGTAATCAAAAAGAGCAAAATCATGTCAATTAAGTTTAGTGATGGACACGCTCACTTCAAGAATTATTGATACCAATGAAGCGATACTTTAGAGCATCTTTATGGTTTTATTCAATATTCCGTAAATCGTTTTGATAATCGCTAAAATAAACACCCTATTTAAATGTATTGCTATGTCTCTACTACATATCACTAAACATGCAATGAACGTATACGGCTTATTTTCCCCAAAAAAGAATAAGCTGATGGACGAAATTAAACCCGGTTTGGAAAACTCAGGACTGGGAAAAGTCATCTTTCGTTGGTTAGGAGTATTTTTCAGGTCGGAAAATATATTCCTAAAGTATTGCCCTAATGGTGTTTTATGCAATGCTATAAAATAAGCTCAGTTTCTTGTTCCTTTTCTTTTTTTTTCCCAGAATAACCCAAATGGCTTCATCCCTTCGCGGTATCTTTGTTCCTATTCCTACATTTTTTAAAGAAAACGAGGATTTAGATTTATATTCTCTTGACCTTCATATTCAATACTTGTCTAAAAGTGGTGTTGCTGGTATTGTCGTTTTAGGTTCTATGGGTGAGGCAGTGAGTCTATCAGACGAAGAAAGGGATCAAGTTATCAAGCAAGTTGTGACATCAGTCAAGAAATATAATCCAAGCCTTGTCATCATTGCAGGAACATCATCTCAGAGTGCAAGAAACGTCATTTCTTATACTAGACAAGCAGCAGCCGCTGGTGCTCAATATTGTCTGATTTTGCCTCCTTCTTTTTACCGTGGTTCGATTACAGACGATGCGTTGGTTGCTTTTTATACAGCAGTAGCGGATCAATCACCATTACCAATCATTATCTATAATTACCCAGGTGTCTGTCAGGGCATAGATGTCAGTACCAAGGTGCTTGTTCAACTATCCAAACATAAAAATATTATTGGCTTAAAGGGAACAGATGCAAATGTAGGAAAAATGGCAGACTTGGTTCAAAAAACAGATCCAAAAGGTGAGCCAAATAATAATAACAATAGGAAATAGCTGGTTTGAATACTGACTCTATGTGAACTCTGGAAGAATTTGCATTGTTAGCGGGTTCTGTCGATTTTTTCTTGCCAGAGCTTTTAATAGGTGCAGTAGGATTAATACCAGGCGCTGGTAACGTATTCCCTGCATTGTGTGCTGAAGTTCAACGGCTATATGACAATAAACAATACGACGAGGCAGCTCGACTCCAACGACAACTTGTAGAGGCTGACGATGCTCTCTGTCGATGGTATGGTGTTCCAGGCGCCAAGAGTTATATATTCAGAAAGTTTGGTTACGGGCGAGGCATCTGTCGTAATCCACTTCAAAGGGTTACAGAAGACCAAGCTGTAAAGATCGAACAAGCAGTTGATCCTGTGGTCTCTCTTGAAGAGAATCTTAAATCTAATTGGACAAACAAATAAACAAACCAGTGACTTGCTTTTAAAATTTTTCGACTCCCTCTCTTTCCTTTCACCACTTCTCTCTTCCCTTTCTACCCTTTTTTCGCTCCGGACTGAATCCAACACGGACCAGACAAGTTGAGAAAAATTTAAGCACAAATATACACAAATGGATTCTACTTCAACTTCTTCCACTCAACCAGAAACAGTCTATGTGACACCTCAGCAGCCTGAACCACAGCAATTACAACAACAACAGCAACAGCAGCCTACTGTTACTACTCTTCAAGAACAACAACCTCAGCAACAACAACAACCACAACAGCCTTCTCCTCCAACTTCTCAAGATCAAGAGGAAGAATGTAGCATTCTTTCTCCCACTTTAGCAGACATCTTGAGCGATGATCGTATTCTGCGGTTCTATCAATGTGTTAAAGATATCAGAACTCAAAACTCACCGAAACAGACCGCAGCCATGTTTTTTGCACTATGTCATGCTCTCGGTGACTCTGTCTCCTTTTTGAAAGTTCCCAATATGTCTAAAATCATGTTTCGTCAAGAGCAACAAATATTTGGCGTCAACGTAGCTGGTACACAACATGACATCTTTCAGAGTGCAGTGCCTCCACCACCGCCAGAGCATAATATACCAATGGCTATTGCTGATAATACAAATACAAGTCTAATGCATGATGTCGATTCAAGTCACGGCACATCCAACCTTTTTACAGCCACAGCAGATAATCAGCATATACTTCAAGCGGCTCTAGCCTCGGTCACTGCCGCCGCCGCTGCCGCTGCATCCAATTCTGCCGTATCGGATACCATTTCAACTAAGAGAAGAGGACAGGATCTGAAAGGAACAACAACAAAGCGAACGAAAAAGGCTTCTCCTAGAGATAAAGAATATGTTGTTAGAAGTAAGTGTCAATATTGATTATCATTTGGAGATAATGAACCGATTGCTCTATTTATAGGAAACGAAATCATTCAGGATCTATTAAAACTATCAGACGTTGATCTGCTGCATCAAGCCAACACAATCGATCCTGAAGTCAAGTTAATCATCCAAGGGCAGGAACGTTCAACTAAACTGGGTGCCTTGGCTCCTCTTCATCGATTTGCTGCATTTGCCAACTTGCCTGCACACTATGACTGTGACTTTGCCCCAAAGAATGCAGGCGTATACTTTAACTATGAGTACTTTCAACTCTATTTGGCTTACCGAGACTTAGAAATCGAACGACAACAGCAACAGCAGTTGGAAGGCTCAGCTGATCATCGGCCCATCTTGGTACAATGCCGTGCCGATATCGAAAAGGTATTGGTCAACACAAATTGGGAAGCTATTCGTCGACGATTGACGATTGGTGAACGTATCTATCAAGTGTGTGATATCCTCGGAAGAGGGTTCCTATTGCTCAGTAAACAAGTATCTGGACGTAAACTATTACACAACTTTAATGCTGGTGAATGGGCTGAGTTTATGCGCGAGTTCCGAAAACCTGAAAACCAGGCCTTACTTGACAATTTGCAAGCACGATATAACCCTACTCGATTCTATGGTCAATCTCAAGGCAAAGAAGCTGTGGTTACGGTTGCTGAGGTTACTCCTACTCCAGCTGAGCAATAATTAATCATTACTCTTTATATTAATGACACATACACACAACATTTATAAATGTATTGCTCTCAAAAACTACTTTTTAAAAAAGTTACTGATGGTAGCTATTCTTGTATTTGAGGGTGTATTCTTTGGACAGAACAGAATCTGCTTCCTTTTATTCTTTAGTATAAATAACTAGGGTAATTAATTTTGAGCGATTTGTATATAATATATTTTTTCGTGTAGGTACAATAGAATAACAATTATTAGCTCCAAACGTCTTCTTGATAACGACCTGCCGTTCTTAGACCTTTCACAAACTCATGCGCCTTGGTTTCTGTCATGCCTCCAAACTCGACTGCACAATTGATAAAAGTTTGATTCACATCACGTGCCATATTCTTAGCATCACCACAAACATAAACATAAGCTCCCTTAGCCAACAGATTCCAAATACGTTGGCCTTGTTCCATGAGTCTGTGTTGAACATAGATCTTCTGAGGCTGGTCACGCGAGAATGCAGTAAAGATATCAGAATCTTCACCCAAAGTCTGAAAGAGCTCTGCCCACTCATCGGCATAAAGATAGTCCTGATCATGGTTACGGGAACCGAAAAAGAGTAAAGTTGCGCCGATCGGCTTGCCGTTACGTTTCTCCAGTGCACGCTCATGAACGAAGCCACGGAAAGGAGCAACACCTGTACCTGGGCCTACCATAATAATCGGAATAGTTGGGTTGCGAGGCAGCTTGAATTGAGAATGGCGTATGTGAATAGGCAGTCTTTGACAGTAGTCTTCTGAAATTATAAAAGCGCGACGAGGACCAGCCAAGTCATAGGCTGGTATGTTTTGTTCACGAGGCTTGTGTTGTGCATGGATGTTGTATAAGAGGTTCGTGCAGACACCGTACACCGTACGCTGAGGAGTGGATGTAGGATGATACTGAAGAGTGACAACTGTTGCAGAGACGATGTGAGGGCTTTCTTTTGCTGAACTGGAAATAGAATAGAATCTTGGCTGCAAACGATTTATGTTTTCGACGATCAGATCAAAGGGTACAGAAGTCCAGGTTTGTTTGGTCACTAGTTGAAGCACTTCGCCCAAGTTACGACATGCATCAGCTACTTTAATTCTATATTCATCCTTATCATTTGCTAAACGAGTTAAAGCCCTTCTGGCTTCTTCATTAGGCGCGTATTCGATCAGAGTCTGAAGGGTTTGACGAGAGGCAGGGGCACAAATTTCCAAATAATGTCTAAACATGGAGCGATAGGTAGTCGGAACAGGGAAAGGATGCTTTTTTGAAGCGGCTGGATCAATGGCTTGAACCATGACAACCGTATCTAACTTGTCGGTTAAGTTTAACACAGATGCAAGCCTCTCTACTTCCTGTTCATTATTTGTTGGCCAAATTGCAATATGGTCACCCGTCTGATAACTCAAGTTGGTATTACTGATATCGAATTCTATATGCAAACAATGACGATCAGTTCCTTGAAATAGTTCACGTGTAGTTACGATAGGCGCAATATAGGGATGTTTGGCATCATAGGTGATTTTTCTACATGTTTCAAGGGTTATTACTCATTGCTCATACACGTTTTATAACCTACGTAGTTGAGGATGGCTTCTCGGCCAATTCACCAAAATACACTTGCTCCTTTTCATACTGTGCCAGTTCTTGTACACAATAGATGGGTTCTCTCGGACCTGAACGACTCTCATCCACACCCAATGTTTCACAAAACGCGGGCCACATTTTTTCTTTCCAACTTAAAAAGTCTTCTTCCAAGGAACCGTCATCGTCGCCTTCTCCACGTTCACCTATAATATGCGCACCAAGTTTTGACAGATGATAATGTACTTTACGGGAGACTTCGTTGTACTGTTCGTAGGTCTTGTTACCAAGGCCAAACAGAATGTAATTTAAGTTTGACAGGTCACTCTCCCCTTGACTAAACAGTGGTTCTTCCTCAGTGATGAGATCCCAAAAGTCAACAGCATTGTCGGTTGGTTCACCTTCACCATATGTTGCAAGAACAAAGATGACCAAGTGATCTTTTGGCACTTGGTCCAAATAAGAGAGATCATATAATTCGAGATCGGCGGTCATTGCACTGACTCTAAATCGTTGAGAGCATTCCTTTGCAAGACGTCCAGCGTAACTTTCAGCAGTACCTGTTTGAGAACCATAAAAGACGATGACCCTACGACCCTATTACAGATGCGTAAACAAGTATTGATTTTTATATGTTATCCTATCTACTTGTTCTTTCATGACTTTGACAAAATTTGTTTCCCTTTGAGCTGTATTGGCTTTGGTGCTGTTATCAGTTGATTTATGATCATTTTTAAATAATAAACTCGTAATCCATTTTCGATTAAACCATGCAAATGTTAATAAGCCAATGCTGCACAATAATAAAATGTCTGAAAGATCAATCAGTTTAGTGTCATGGTTATCATCCATTATATGTGTGTTGTAGGAGAAAGAAAGAAAGATCGGAGGGGCTAACCGAATTAAAAAAAATTTAAACTATGAAAATCAAAAAAGACGATAAATGAATGACCTACATTATGCATATCTGTTATTGCCACTCTCCTTTTCTTTCTTTCTTTTTACCTAAAAGGGAAAAAGAAGAATAAAGAAAGTATCTATCATTTGTTATGTTATAGTATAGCGAAAAAAAAAAGAGGATTTGATCATTCGTTATTTTAAACGGAGGATGGTTTTATTATGTGATTTGATTTAAGCTATCTATAAAGATATTAAACATATCCCAATCAAGCTTTGTAATACACGTCAAGGCTCAAAATGGCAGGGCTACCTCGGTGCAACTATACTGTGCCTGTTTCCATTTCTAATCACCGCTGATGTCATGCAAATGAAAGTAGTATCAACATGATGCTGTTGGTATAACATATAGTACAATTGATATCACAGAAGGATTACATGCTTTAGTTAAGATTTATTAAGCTTGTTTTCTTTGAATATGAATGATATTTGCACCAAGGTGTATAAAATAGTAGCTACTTGAAGAATAAAGAAAGGAAAAAATGAGGGAGGGGGTATTTTAACAGGCTGAGACATAGCAAGAAGCGTCGACAAACTCCCTACAGAGTCAAGGGTAAGTTTCTTTTCAATACTAGTATTAATATACGCACCATTCTCCTTCAATCGCTTCATACATCATTTCATATTTTGATAATGCTTGAGAAAGGTCATCTAGGGCTGCTTGAACAGAAGAGATACCTTCATCATCAAATACAGACCAGAGTTGCTCCGATAGATAGTCTCTTAATTGCAAACACTCCTCATATGCGTCCTATAAAACAATGAGTGAATCAATCAGATGGAATAGTCAAAATACGTACCTTTGCTATTTCATTTGCCTTGATCTGATGTGGTTCCATCATGGTCAATGTCTGTAAAAGAAACGAACTGACTTTCTTTGAATCTGAAATGGCCTCTTCCACACTAAGGTTTAAAGGGGCTGTCTAAAAAGAAATGAGATAATGACCACCTTTCCTTCCAAGCATCCAGTACTAACCTTTGTAATGGTATAACCAGCAATGATGCATGACGACATTTTATGAACAGAATAAAGGAAGAAAATAAAGAAAAGAAAGAGATCAGGAAGAACTCTCCTTTTATAGATGGCCAAAAAATTCAAAAAGAATTTTCACATGTTTATGCCAAAAGCTGAGTTCACGTATGCTCTTTATGCTCAAGTTATATTTTTTTTTCCCAAGAAGTTGGAGTAAACGAGATAAAGTTCATTTCCATATACAACACGGCTTCCATGGAACCAATACTCTTTTTATGTAGATTATTCCATGGCAATAAATTGAATCAGGGTTTTCACGTGGTTTAGTTCTTTTTTTTTGCTGTGTTCAAGTCCTTCGTACATTTATCTGACCGCTTTGTTCATTCATGCAGGCGCTTCATTCTTTCCCTTTTTTATTAAAAAAAAAAAGAATAATACACACATATCCTCCATTCTTTCAAGCTCAAATATGTTCACAATAAAGCAGTGACAGACATTTTCATTGGCCAGAAAACTTTTTTTAAGGCGGGCCTTGTTTTTTCTTTTTCTTTCTGCTTTTCATTTTCATTTATCATGTCTTATAGGAATAAAGGGAGTGAGACACCTGGGCGTCCAGAAGTATTTGAAAGACTAGGCACTGTGAGCAATAGTAGCGATCATAATTACTATAGCTACAATAGCAGTTATAGAAATCATGGTTATAACAGCAGTAGCAGTGACTATTACAGATACCGTCGTCGATCTCCTTCTCTCTATTACAATGACCGTTACGATGATCGGTATGACGGCCGTTACAGTGATCGCTATGATGATCGTTATGGTGACCGCTACTACAACGACCGTTACTCTTACAGATCATCAGATAGCGGTTTAAAAATTGTAAAGTCATACAACAGCAACAACAACAACAGTTATCACCATAAGCAAGATTATTATTCATCATCGTCTGATAAAAGCCGCATTAATTTTGTCAAAAATGATAAAAAGCCTATTTCATTTGTACCAAATAAGTCAGGCGAGGATTCTTATGACCGAAGAGAACCTTCTCCAACTACGGATCGTGATAAAGCGGCAAGGGACTTACAAATTACAGTAACAAGGGATAAGAAATCAGATCACCAAGAAGATAGACATGATGATGCTTACAACACGAGTTCAGCCACTTCACGGGAAATAGCTATGACTCCATCACAAAGATCTGATTCCAGTCAACGAAAGAGTAGCGCAGGGACTGACAACAACACTCGATTTAATTCCCAAGCCGATCAGCAAAAATCGCAGGTAAAAAGAAATCAGAGCCCGCCGAACAAGTCAAAGCTAGAAAAAAAATCAGTCGACAACAACAAGAGCAATAGCTCTGTTATAGTAACAACAACAACAGCAACAACCCAAAAGCCAGCCCTTACATCTCTTTCTGCTCTTAGAGAAACAAAATCTGATTCTACTGTTCAACTAGAGAAACCTCCTACAGAGCCTGCTGCCATGAGAAATGGAAAGATTGCTGGTCTTTTGGATCCATTATCAAAATCAAGTCCTGTAACAACAAAAAGCGTAAACAATCTTTCAGCAGAATCAGAAAGTACAAAAAGAGACAGCACCATTACTTCAAATCAAGCACCTACAAAGCCTTCGACAATACGTACTGCAGTCAATCAAAAAAATCGTGGCAACGATCCAATTAAAGAAAAGTCTAATTCTCTAAGAAAATTAAGTAACGCCATGAATAAGCCATCTTTGCCAACAACAAATGATCCTAAATCAAACACCAGCGCACCATCTACAAAACCCACTTCTTCTGCTACTGCAAAGGCTTTGAATAAACAAGATAATAAAACAGCACAATCCAATCAACTCAAGGTAGTAGCAGACAATATATTAGTATCACCAAACTCACAAGAACACCAAAAACCGAGGCAATTACAGCAACCAGCACCACCACCAACAACTGTAGCACACGGTCAACTGGAGCCAATCAAGCACACAAAAGAGTCTACACGTACAAATGATCCTGTTTCTATGCACGCTCCCAGCCAAGCATCGGTAGAACAGCAAAAGAAAGAATTGGAGAAAAAACTTGAGGAGAAACATGTAGAGCAACTTCAGCAACTGCTACGACTTCAAGAAGGGGAAGAGGAGCTTGCCAGGGAGCGTGTGAACAAAGAAACAGAGGCTGATCAAAACACAATAGCCACTCTTCAGGAACTGATAAAGTCAAGTAAAGAAAAGCAAAGCAAATATGAAGAACAAATGAACATGTTTCCTCCAGAAAGCCAGGAATGGATGGACGCCCGAAACAATATTGAAGTTACCAAAGTTTTTATAAACGACCTTAATGATCAGCATACCAATATAATGGATAGTATTACAGGCATACTAAATCAGCAATTAGAGGCAATACAAACCAATTTTAAAGAATTGATAAGAAAAGCACAAGAAGAATATGACTCTGAGAAGAGGCAGATTGATAATTTATTCAAAATCAAAAAGAGTAGCTCTTCCAGTTCTACCAAGAAGAGCATTATCTCTATAAAAAATGTTACTGAACCTTCAACAACAACAGTTAACCCACAAGTAGCAGTATTAATGAATCAGTGTCCCACACAGGATACTATGAAACAGCAAGCAAGTGAACAAATTACCAGAACTTTAATAGAGAAACAGAATGGGATACCACGAGCGTCGTCAATAAAAGCTACATACACGCCAGTAGAGACAGGACCTGCAGCTCCCACGCCTCAAAAACAAGCATCACCTGAACCTACGAAGCAGGCTATACCAGCGCCGACAGCGCCTCCACAAACGATCAGCACGACTATAGCACCAGAAGCATCAAAAATGGATACCAACGATACTGATAAGCAACATAATGTAAACAATTCACCAAACAACACCATCCCAAGGAAGAGACGAAGAGTATTTACAGACAGTACAGAAGCATCTGTTATCATCAACAATGACGTATCATTGACCTCTCCAAATACTACTACTACCACTACTACTTTAGCACCAAGTCCAATACAGCAGCATATTGAAAAACCAGTAGAGGAAGAACGGGTCGAGAAGGCAGTAAAAAGGCATAAATATGATCCATTTGCTCCTGCAGATCATGATACAATCACACCACCGGTTTCTGCATCCGTATCAGCCCGGTCCCTTAATGAGATCAATCAGCCTCAGAAAGGCCGACGAGAATTTTTGTTACCTATTGATGAACGTGATGATGTCGTAATTGATATCTTTACGAATAAGGGCGCTGTTCATCGCCAATCACCAGCATTAACAAATTCTTTTACGCCTCAGACATCTCCCGTAGAAGCTTGTATTTCTGATCCAATGGAGGTTGACCAAGAGCCCATTCGTGACAGCAACAAAACTATCTCGGCACAAGAAACACGCATTGAAAAAATGGATATTGAGCAGCCAGTTACAGAAACACCTGGGGATAAAAAATCTGTTATTGTTGGTAGTAGTACAGTCAATGTATCAGCAAAGAAGCCACGAACAACAACAAAAGTTCCCAAAATTTGGAAAGTCAGAATGGATGATGACACTGGTGATGTTTACTATCAACACAGAGTCACAGGAGAAATTCGACTAGACCGACCATGTTAAAATGAATGCAAGTGTATAATATTGATCAGCTAATAATGAAGCAAGATAATCCACACTATGACCATTATTTTAATTTCCCCAGCATTTATATCTCTCTACATTTTGCATCACTGATACCAAACAATAGCCATTCATTATGTAAATAACTTTTTCTGTTTAGAATAAATCGCGGTAAATACTATGAGGATCTCCCATCTTTATTTCATAAAATAGGTAAGAATAAAGAACTACTTCATGACCTCTTCCTTTCAATATGCTTAATAAAAAAAAGCTGATATCAAAGGATTTGAATGGTTGCAGTAAAATCTCCAAAGTCAATTGGTCTGTTTAACATATGCAGATTCTTTCGTTGAACGTTCAATTGAACTCTCCATATCGCCTTATTGTTGACTGCACTGGCCATCGTAGCAGAATTGACTTCAGCAACCCATTGTAGACAGCTAATGATTTGATAAGCTTCCACTTCGAGTGGCACATTACGTATCTGGGCTTGGATATCTACCCGCTCTTCATACTGTCCATTTTGTAGAGCTTGAAGCTGATTTATAAGTATATCCACGTTCGAATTGCCATCCTCTTCAGAGTCCATGTCATAGTAATCGTCGGCCTTTTCACCAAGGACGTACTTTCCGAGCCCATCGTCTAATGCATAATTTTCATATTCCTCATAGTCATCATAGTCATCATCTGAGTAGCTTTCAGGATGTTGATTATAGTAACTGTTTTGCCTTGGATATTCTTGAACTTTTGCAAAGTGCTGTTGTATTGGTATCTCGGCAGCGGTTGCACTGCTATTAGCTGTACTGGAGGTAGATGCCTGTCTGTCAGGTTTATCAGGAGACGCAGGCTTTGCATTAGGGGCCCAATCCACAAGACCAGCAGATGGCATGAATTCTTCAGACGATACGGATCTTTTATCATCATGGCTTTTCTTGGCGTCATTGCGTGAATTCTTTTGATTAGAGCTTCTCGCAACGTGGGTATCTGTACCATGTTCGGTTATCTCATGCTTCTCCAAGAATGATGAACCTCCATATGACTGCTTCTCTGATTTTCTGTTCATACCGTGTCTTTCGCTAGATTTGGTTTCATCACGATTGACTTTACCATGTTCTTGGGAGGACTTTGTATTTCCCAGCTTCTTTGATTGAGGCAGCTGTACTTCTGCCTTGATGGGCTCACGTTGTCTCGAATCAGGTAATATTCTGTTGGTGCCCAAAAAGGCGACTGATCCATTGGAATCCCTATTTCTGCCATTGACATTCATTGTATTATGTCCATTCAACTCATGATGCTCTTCTTGTGTCTTTGAGTTTACATGAGAAGATCTCATTTGAAACCCACTTTCTTCTTCGTCAGCTTTGATTGCTGAAGAATTTACAGCGATATGAACCCGCATAAACTTTTCGAAATGGTGCATCAAAAACTCCATCATGTCACCATTGCTATTCAAAATATCTTCTTGAGTTATCAGCTCATCGCCCTGTTTAAACCTATCGCCTGTATCATAATTAACCGAAACATAATGCCCAACGAGAAACAGCCGAGAGATGAGATGAATGAGGTCGTCGTAATGGGCATTCGTTATATTGAGCTCGGTAGCTAACTCAATCGGGCTATACTTGGGATTACGCTTGATTTGCAGTAGATACTTTGATAGTTTGACAAGTGAGGCATCAATTTCAATTTCTCTTTGACTTCCTTTCCATTCGAGTTTTTGGTTTTTTTCTTCTTTTTGCTTTGGCTTTTTGTTATCTTTTGACGTGTTTTCTGCTCGCTTTTTTGTGCTTGGTTCGTTTTGAGGCGCCTGCTTTTTCGTAGTGGATTCAGTTTGTGGTATTTGCTTTTTCGTATTGGATATAGTCTGCGACGTATTTGCATGTTTAACTGTGGAAGTGCTGTTTGTTTGTTTAACTGTGGAAGTATTGGTTTGCAAAGCACGAGTACTGTTTTCCTTTTGTAAAGTGGTCGTTTGAGGTTTAGGTTGAACCTGTAAGGAAGGAAGGGTGGCCACTTCCCTGGCCTCTGAATACCTGATACTGGTCATGGACATAGTTGCTATAGGAGGATCGATGAAACCCTGACCTTTACTGCATACATATTCAAATGAATAACCATGACTTAACAGCTTAGAAGCCCTAAAAAACTCCCCTAAAATGAGCTCCAGGTTTTCTTTCCTACGGCAAGTGTGTCTATAACAAAATGAATTAATTTCAGCAAGAGTCCAAACAAGATACATACGCTACGTTCTTTTTACGTAAAAACGGGTCTTGGACGATAATACCATTCTCACGACCCCTTTTAAAAACGTACCCAGGCAATTCCTTTCCTCCTGAAATGATAGACACTGCTAAATTTGAAGATTGCCAGTAATAGTTAAAGAATCCAAGCAAGAGTGTACCTAACTCGGCAGTATTTGGACTTTTCCAAATGGAAGTGTAATTGGGTAAGTGAATTAAGCTTTTCATTGCTATACAGTTGTGATAATTCACAGCAAACTTTTGAAGTTGTCTTTCGTAAACAGCAGCCACTGGTTGTGAGGTCTTCCAGTTGCATATCTTTGATGTACATGGAACTGGCAGGTTTTGCAAACAGGGCACGACAGGACCATCACAATGAGTGATCAAATAATGTATTGCCATTATGATATAAGCGTAACTACTCAATGTCCCATTGGCGGCTATAGAGTATCAATTAATAATAGCAATAGGCTGCCATTAGATTATGTATAGTACGGTTATTTATATTCTTTTGCTTCACGAAATACTTGATAGCAAACAACAAGGGAGCCACTCTTGGATCAGTGTCCATGTATTGTTGAATTAACTTAGTATTCACAATACCAAGGGTATTATTGGTGTTGATATCACATCGAAAACCAGTCTTGGGATCAAAGAATTTACAAATGGGTACAGAGGCTCCACAGATAGGGTATACTTCTTTCATGCCCATGCTTCTCAAGACAGAAGCAACACAATTCATGTTATAAACTGAGTTTGGTAACTGGAGCATCTTGAATTTATATTGTGCCCAATCTTCCTTATACCTTGCTTCTGGAACAACAATACACAAGTCAAGGTCTGCGTCCTTGAATACTAGACCGCTTGCTGATGACCTACATGACTCTGTTTGCACTTTAGTTTTCTTATCTGAGTCATCCTTACCCAAAAACAGCTACTTTCAAGTCCATATCAGGCCATACTTGGTTCAACCTATATTGAATCCTGTTCTTCAACGACCTTCTGTCGTCGATCATTGCCTGTGTCGGCTTCAGTTCCTAATACCACGTATATTAGTTTGACACACGGAAAGAAGATAATACCATCGATTGAAACTCACACGATACAGGTTCATTATTTCTTCTGACAACTCTTGGTCTCTCTCCATCATTTTCCTATTGGACCGAATATCCTCAAGATACGAATGGTGATTTTCTTCGCTATAGCATATAAATAGAAGGGTATGACTCGACTTATTTTCGACAAGTTCAGGAAAATATCGGTAGGCAAAACGTGGATCACTATAGTAGTCATTGGTGTACATCAACTCAAAGTCCCATCTCTTCCAATCACCACAAGAAACAAAAGACTTGTATATCTTTCCTCTACTGTTTATAAAGTCATCAAGTCCTTTGGACATTGCGAAATAATAACTGCACTGATCTCCATACTTTTGTTCCACGAATTGCTGAAGCGAAGCGATAGAAACAAGACGTGCTGCCTTTTTTCTTACTACGCCTATATTGTGCTGCACTGTAAAATCCACGCAATCTTTAAAGAATTGCTGGTGGTCAACAATAAAGGTCATATTGCTAGTACAACAAAGAAAGAAAGAAAGAGAAAAAAAAAGAGGGAAAAATGTGTAAAATGCCCTGAAGCCCTTGTGACAGCAGGCTTTATTTTTATGCAAATCCTAAAGTCATAAAGTCTGTTTCTTTATTTAAAGATACATTAATTGCTGTATAGTCACAGGCTGTTTAAATACTACATCAACTGCTATAATACGGAGGAGTATAGTTGCTATCATTAGATAAGTATGACATGTTCTATTTTGGGATATTGAATAATCTACCTTGTTCTCTCTCGTTTGATCGCATCAATTTCTCGTCTTAGTTCATTTATTTCATTCTCCAGATCGTAATCTCGACGCTTTAACAAGGAAATATATTCAACAGCTAATAATAACATTATTAGAAGCTTTTAAGTCAAAAGGATATGCAAAGTTACCTTTACTTAAGATTTCCCATTTACTAGTCTTCATATTCTTTTCAACAGGTAAAGAATCCCGAAGTTCATCAAATAAGCACTTCATCTCTTTCCTTCTTTTACGTTCAGCTAGTTTATGACTGATCCTCAGGGCTGGACTACGTGAATAAGGTGTTTCCTTTCGCGGTCTTTCCCTATCTGATACTAGCAGATCAGTCCCGTTACTGTTTATCTCTTCTTCCGACAATTGAGGTAAAGAGCTTGCACTTCGAACAGTTACAAGGGGCATAGACGCTCTTCTAACCGGCGTATAAGGCTCTGTAGCTCTGTAATCCTCAATCAAGGATGCCTTGCGTCGCTGGCTACTTAACGAAACGGGTCCACCATGATGGTTATCCATCAGTTGGGAAGAATGGCTGTAACGTGATGTTGCTGCCTTATCTTGCATAAATTCTGGACGACCTGTATTCACAAGCTGAGATGGGCTCGGAGGTGCAGAAAGTGTATCATATGTTGGTAACTCTGGAATAGTTGAGGGAAATTTGAATGCTAAAGAGAGAATATATGTATAAGAATCTAAATTTCACCATGTGCTCAACCCGCATACCTTTATATTTTGATGCCGACGTATTATTGCCTCCAGTAGGACCATACCTCGACGTTGAACTGTACGATGTTTCAGCTGTGGCAATAGAGTGTCTGCGTTGAAAGGGGTCGTAAAATGAGCCTGTATTGGGTGGTGGTGCTAATGGATGTTTGCTGCCATTGTTCGTAGTATTAGCTCCGTTGCTTAACGAGTATCGTCTGCCGAACGAATAGGATAAGCTATCCTGATTGTCATAAAGGCGTTGTCTGGTAAACGCTGAAGGAGAAGGGGACCGAGAAGGACAATCATAATCTGTAGCAACAGACCCTCTCCGGCTTTGGACAGCTGAGTTTGGCAACGGCAACACTTCTGCAATAGACGGACGGCGACTCGTGCTGTGAAATGAAGCAGGATCGGTAATGGATCCTCGCCGGGAGAATGATTCATAAAAGGACTGGTGTGAATTGGGTTCTAGAGGAGACGGCCCTGAAACATGTTGTCGACGTTGGGGCTGGGACACAGTCATGTCTGACATTCTATGTCGAATATAATCATCAGGGGTCATATTGGCAGGTGTAGCCGAGGATATAGACGATAGACTCTTTATTGACGGAAGACTGGGCTTGTCTTTATTTCAAAAAAATAAGCAATGAGAAACCGAATGCACATCTATGTGTTTATGATGTGTACCTTTGCTACATGGATGCATTACTTCGTCCCCAGGATGTTGCTCATCAATCATCATCTTGTCTTGGATTTCTTCTTCTCGGATATTATTTCTTGGCTGAGCTGAATCAATCAACGGTCTTAGTAAGTGGTTTGCTGGAGGTAGCGTAGCATTGGTGATATCTATATCCACGGTTTCCATGGTAACTTATAGTACGGAAAATATATAATAGAAAAGATAAATAAAGAAGAGAAAGAAAGAAAAAAAGAAACTATAAATATTATTTATTTATATAAAAATATAAAAATGCAGAAAAAGAAAAAGAGTTTTTAAGGGTAGAGTAAAAGCTTTTATTTTTATCGACCTCTGATTCTATCAAAGGGGAGGAAATAAGGAAAAAGAGCAGTGCAAAATGGTGTTAAGCGCCTATGACAGTCACGTATCTCATTGTGTATAGTCCTCCCCTTTCCTTTATTTGCTCCTTTTCACCCTTTTATGCATTTAATGTATTGTTCTTCTTTTGAAAAAAGGGTCAGATGTCTACTTTTTTTCCCCGTTTTGATGCTCGTGTCTCCCTCTTTTTTTTTCTTCTTGTAATAACATAGACTCCCTGTCATTTATGTAAATAGAGAGAAAGTAGCGACATTAGCTTGACAGACCGGTTAAAGACACAATAACAAATGACAGTTTGCACATTGTCAAGTCGATCGAGCGGGATTAGAAATGAACTTGATCGCCCTTATTCTGAGTTGCTTTTAATCTTGCTTTACCATTTGCATAAACGGAACACCAGGAGGTATATTGACAATATCAAAAGGAAAAAAAAATCTCCTTTTCACAGAAAAGAAAATGTAGTGTAATTTCCTTATTTCATACAGATTTTCTTTTTTACTTTTTTATTATTTTTTTAGATCCTTTTTGCTCCTTGTTTATGCAACTTGTAAACACACAGACAGTGAAGACTATATCTGACTTTCAAAAATAAGGTTGTGTCAATATTTTATTACCAAAGTTCACATTTATGAACAGGATTCATAGGACTTCCGGCTGGACACTTGAATACGTTTGCAAAATCCACAGAATTTTGTATAGCGCCATTGACACGCCATTTAGGAGGGGAGTGTTCATCAGTAAGGACCTATGAGAATAGATGATTTAAGGATGTGGACATACAAAAGGCTTAAAATACTTACACCTTTTTTAGCTTGGGCAGGTGTAGCCTTATTACACCAGATACGACCATAATTAATAAAAAAGAGTTGTTCAGGAGATAGATCGTCTAATCCAGGCAAGCGAACATTGTTGTACTTTTTGTTCTCCTTATCGCTGTCATATTGTTGCTTCCATGCTAGGTATGCTTCTCTTAACCCACCATTGTCAGCAAGGTTTTCACCTAAAGTAAGCTTTCCTTTGACATGGAGCGCATCACCCTTTTCATCAATAACAGTAAATTTACTATATTGCTTAATAAAGCATTCGGCCTTCTCATCAAACTGAGTAGACGTCTCGTTCGTCCACCACTCCACAAGCTTACCATCCGCGTCAAACTGTCTACCGTTATTGTCAAAGCCATGCTATATAGAGCGAGGTTTAATGGAAAGTAATATTAAAAAAGAACCACTTACTGTAAGCTCATGACCAACGACAGCACCGATTCCACCATAGTTTAGATAATCAGGGTAATTGCTACCAAAGAAAGGGTTTTGTAAAATACCAGCAGGAAATACAATCTGCCAAACAAAGTGTTACATACGTCTGGTTTCATTTCATGTCCCCCTTCTCTTCTCTCCTTTATGATTATTTCGGTAATATCCATTGCTTAAATAAGCATTGGAAAATTGATGAAAAAGGCATAAAAGGAGAGAACGATGTATTGGGGGGAGGACTTTCTTACCTCATTGAAAGAAGGGTTGTAGTAAGCATTGACCTCCTGGGGATTCATAAGCCATTTCTTCTTTTCGGGTGCTTTGCCTACTTGACTCCATTCTTCGTTAATGGCCCATTGACGCGAGTGTAAGTAATTTCCAAAATAATCGTCTTCTTTTAATTCCAAGTCGCTATAATACTCCAAGAGTGAAAGTGGAGACATGACATTGGGTGATGAATCAGGATAACCAATCTTTTGGATAAGTTTATCTACTTTTTCAATAGCCCTTTCGCGTGTCTTGTCATCAATCCAAGATAGCTCTGGAAGCCTCTTTACAAAGATATCCTTGATAGACTTTACAAATTCATCTGTATATTTCTTGGCATCTCCACCAAACTTTTCCAATACATAGTAGCGACCCACTAAGAATCCAATGGAATTATCTACTTCATCCAAACATACGTCCCATCGAGGCTTTATAGACTTGGGATCTGCGCCGACTAGTTTAGCATTCATTTGGCGAATGGGTTCACGTATGGGCTCGCTGAGAGCATTTGCATAGGTATGAATCGCTCTCCACATAAGGAATGCTTGAATGTTACGGCTGGGTTCGCTTTGTATTAACTCAGTTAGGTTGCCAATATAGTGTGGTGAAGTAACGACGATGTGACTTGGATGAGGTGCTGTGGATGGTAGGAGATGATCAACAAACAATCCCCAGTCGATTGCGGGAGAATGTTTAGTGATCTCGGAAAGAGTCATGGGATTATAAATGCCCGTAGGGTTCTGGAAATATTCAGGATCGTCGCTGATCTTGGCCAATTTCTTCTCAAAATCAATGATCATACGTGCTGTGCTATTTGCGCTAAACTTGTTCCAACTAAATTCGGGTCCACTTTTGGCAAAGACGGCTTCCAGTGTTTCAGCAATCGTTTCATATAGAAGCTGAATCGTTTCATCTTGCTTATAGTAATCCTTGGTAGGCAATGTCAAGCCTTCTTGAGCCAACAATAAGGTATTAACATTAGGATCTTTATAGTCCGCGTCAACATCAATTTCAAATAAGGCATAAACACCTCTCTTTGCCAAGTAGGATAAAGCCTTGGTCAACTCACGAGAAGAATCAGCCAAGGAAGAAGGGAAAAGGTTACGGATCTCTTTCAAGAGAGGATAAATAGGCTCGGCACCACGTTGATCGATCAAAGTTTCATTCATGCATGAATCATACAGACTCTTTGCCTTGTTAAAGACCTGCTTATCCACCAATTTTTCGGGATCGGGCAATTTGCTAAAAGATGAATGTGTGCGATCATAAAAGTCGTCAAAGGAGCCAGAAAGAATGTCGCGAAGGGTCTCCTTGTTTTGGTCTCTGAGAGTCAAGAAGGAATTAATTCCTGACTTGCCATCTGGTATTCTATGATTCTTTTCCCAGTTATTGCCTATTATGCAAATGATTAATATGCACGTCACTTCCCCTTTTAAGCTCGCCCTACATGTATATTTATAAAAATCATCACAGGGATCGACCGTGGTGTCAATGTCCTGCAGAAACATAAATATGATAAAGTATTCAAAATAGGGTATAACAAACCTTTAGGATTTGGGCGGCTGTCAAGACACATTCAGGTGTTAAGCAAACAGGCTAAGAAGAAGAAAAAAACAAGTGAGTACACACAACTCCCTTTCTTGGCCAACACACGTGTTATGAGACAATATTATTTACACTGGTATTATTGTTTTCTGGGGGTGAAGGGTGATCTGTGGGTGGATTGTGAGGTTTTTCATCATAGACTCGACGTGCATAAAGGCCGGCAAGGATACATAAAACAATGAAAAAGAGTGCAGTTAACGTAAAGAGGACTTTTTCCAAAAAAGTAAATCTTCCACTATTGCCACTCTCCCTAGCTTCAATGTTCGGTTGGTCATCTTG
Source organism: Rhizopus microsporus ATCC 52813 (assembly GCF_002708625.1). Lineage (NCBI taxonomy): Eukaryota > Fungi > Mucoromycota > Mucoromycetes > Mucorales > Rhizopodaceae > Rhizopus > Rhizopus microsporus. The sequence continues at coordinate 2,111,159 of NW_019671916.1, read as the reverse complement.
AGGTTCATTGCTTTCAGCCCCTCTGTCTTGTAAAAGAGGATCTCTTTCCGAGCTCATTTTGTTTACAAAAGGAGTGAAAAGAAAAAGAATTTGCGTAGATTGAAAGGATGAATTTATAATTTTATTCAGCATTGATAAGTTATGCGCCGCTTATTCCATATTCAGTGTCTCTTTGAAATGTCCCACTGCCAAAATAATAACAACGAATAACATAAATTTAACCTTGAGCACATATCAATTAGTAACTTTTATTACAACTTCTTACATATACCAATAAAGAATACTTTTGATAACCACCCTATTTTTCCTCTTCATATTCTGCCAAGAATGCTGCCAAGCCTTCTGGTAAGGCATAATCGAGCTTCTTTTCGTCTATCAAGGATTGTGCTTCCTTAATCAACTTGACAGCTCGTTCATAAATTTGGTTCTGTTCTTCTTCATTCAAGACCAAATTTCCTTCATTTACATAGACTTCGGCCAAATCAGTAAGTATCTGTGGGGTGAGTTTATCTGACTTCACAAGCTCTGTATGTGCTGTTTCAAGGTGCTTTTTACTTTCCAGAATAGCTTCATAAGCATTTTTTTCTTCTTTGCTCAATTCAGTCTTTTCCTCCTCTTCATCTTCATCTTCCTCAACGTTATCCAACCAGTAATGGGCAACTTGTAACTTACATAAGCCAAGCACAGACAACGCCTGGGTATTGGTAGGTTCATCTAGTGTGCTTCTGATTAGACTTTGCTCTTTCTCCTTTCTCTCTTGTCGGTCTTACCTCTCAAAATCTGTTCAAGCGTTTTCTCGGCCCATGTTATGAACTTGTCACGAGATTCAAGAGTTGTGTATAAGGAACCGTGATTTTGAGCAATATCAGCAAGTTCAATGATCACCTTGGAAGATAGTTTGGATTCACTGATCGCTTTATCCACAGTGGACAGAGCGCGTATAGCCAATTCAGGAACATTATCATCTGACATTTGGCTGGAAGCCTTAGCAAACCAGACCTTTGCAAGAGCCACATTGACCTTGCTGACTAGTTCAGCAGTGTCTTCTTTTTCCAAGTGCTCTAAACTGTCATTTAATCTTTCCTCTGCAGCATCCAAATAAGGTTCAAAATCCTCATCTTCTATCAAACGGCCCAATTCATATAGAGCAACGCCATAATTGTAATAAAAACTGGCAGGCAGAGGATTTTCAGAGTCCCAGTTACGAAGAATACGATCGGATTCATGAATCGTTCCGCGAAGTAAAGGTAAAGCTTCAGAAGAGTCAGACTCTAATATAGTGTAAGTGAACACACTTGTATTCAATAAAAAGCCTTACCGAGTTTTTCTAAAGCGCTTTCCAAAAGAGCGGCTGTCTCTCCAAGCTCATCACCTTCTTCCACCTCTTTGTCGATAACAACAGTTTGAGCATTCTCGGGGATCTCGGTTGGTTGAGTAGTTGAGTCATTGTTGTTCTTTGGCTTTTTGGATTTAGCTAATGCGCTACCTTTCAAGCCTCTGGGTCTCTTCTTTTCAGCTGTCATGATCTATGAATCTAATAAAGAAAGAGAGAAAAAAATTATGGGCTGACAGAACCTGTCAAAAAAAAAAAAAAATCGGAGTGACTTTTATGCTTAGCTTTAATGGGTGAATGCGATTGATTGATAAAAAGTTATATCAACTAAATCACATTATTTATGTGTTTGAACAGCACCTTTTATTTATATGATTAAAGATATACCTTTTAACAAATGGTAATATTTCTTATTTGTTTTGTTCCTTAATGATGTTTTTATATTTTACACCAATCAAAAACTCAAGGGAGATTGTCTGCTTTTATAGTTTTTGATCAATACTTCAATTTCTTTCAAATAAAAAGAAACACTTATGCTGCTACCGACATCATCGTATGATTCTGTATTTTCTCCGAATTACATGTTTACTATCTTTGTCTCTTGTTTGAAAGCAAGATTTCGCTTTGGTTATAAAAGACTGATATTTCTCTATGAAGAAGAGGGTGAATGCCGGATATGAAAGGAGACTGCAAAGACCTACATGATAGATTACCGCAAAATAGCATATTTGAGTAAAGCTTCATTAATATACAAACAAGCTTTGAGTAAACTGGATATTTTTTCAAGAAAAAAAGAAGAATCTACTTTGATAGATACACTTACGAATGACATTTAATAAAGCTCTTGATCTATTTACTTTGTTTAGTGTGATATTGTTGAAGGATAATAGCTTAACTTCGGAAATATAAGCATACGCCAATGTGGAATAAGTCTTTTTGTGAAAAGAGAGAGATTCATGGAAGAGGAAATTGATCTTTATATGCAAGAACAAATACTGTCAGCCAAATTACATCTTAAACTGTATTAATATGATGCGCCATCAACTACTACTGACTAAAGATGCCATGAATCAGTGTCGTGGGCTTAATACGATGTATTGTGTTAATATCGAATAGAAAAGATGACTTTGGCTTATGTACGAAATATATTGACTATATGTGAAAGGGCGTAATCTTCCTCGAAATAAAAGTAGAAATATGATATTTAGGCTTTTAAACGAACCTTGAAGGGTTCAGGGTTTATTAACCCACATTATGGCAGTAACCATGCCAACGAGTCAGCATACTGCACGTTTATAGGGAAATTAGACAAGCCAGAAAGTAAAGTGCTGCCTTCAAATCCGGCTGGAAGGCTATTATAGAGATCTTCAAAAACGCCAGTAGTTGACGGCGTACTTGTCTCGGTAGGCACAGCATTGAGAAAGAGATCAGAATAATTGGTCGCATATGGTGGCGAGCAACTATCGAATGTATCAAGATGGTTACCATTCCTTTTGAATCTACAAGTTGGGCAGCAACGAACAAAACGAGCAATCAGTTCCTTGGGGATCCATGAAAAACTACCTTTGACCTAAAAAAAAAAAAAATGAAAATTTAGTCTTATAATCCTCCGAAGAACTAGCAAATAACCTACAATAGCGGATGTCTTGTCTCTGCCGCCATGATTCGCGATTTTATGAGCATCTAATAGAATCTCATAGATAGTTTCCTTGATAGCTACTGGTTTCCCATTATGGCAGACGACTTTAGTTTCTCCAGCAGAAAGTTCAAACATCTTCTTTGCCCAGTACCTGAATTGAGCTGTCGATATTGCTGTATTACTTGGATTTTTCAAAATTTCCTCTATACTCCTGTAGCGATCAAAATCAATAAGTGCCTTATCTCTTTTCTTTGCATGAAGCTTGTCCAAGTAATCCTGCATGGTGACTTGAAAATCAGACATTGTAGTGAAGCCATAATCATCCTCTTTAGGAGGATTGGATAAACTTTCAAATAATGAGATCGGAGGAAGATTGTTGCAAGTGTTGAAATCATTGAAAACATAAGCCTGCATTTTAGTAACCAAAAAAGCTTGAAGAAGAAGAGTAAAGGAGAGTGGAGAAAAATAGAAAAGTGTGCTCTTTAAATATGTAAGAATCAACAGGTATGCATTAACAATTCCTCATGATCCTTGTATCCTCGGCTTTTTTAAATAAGATCAATTGCATACTGTTTTCTTTCTTATCTACTGGAGAAATACATTGTTGGTAGAGATCTATGTCACAGGCAAATCAACCTTCGTACATATTAAAATATCCGGAAATAAAAAGAGTTATTTCCAAGGATCTGGATTGATAAGCACAGGGTAGGCTAACAGATCAAGTTAAAATATGAGTTGCTTAATCTTGGTGCCCTTTCGATGGTCTTCTTATTTGGTATGTATGCATTGTAAATTACATTGTATGTCATTTGGTATTCTTTGGTTCGTGTAAAGGTCGTGTCAATTAATATCTATTGTTGCAACATATGTCGTCATTGGCAGAAATGGTCGAACTTCTGTTTAAATAGTTGCAATTTCAACTTTTGTTATCTATTGTATGCATACGCATTTGCTGCTCCAATTGATCAAGTTGCATTGTAAAAAAAAAAAGTATACGTTCTGTATTTGCTATATGCTATGAATTAAAGACAAGTATCAAAAAAATTGACTCAGGATATGCTCATTCTGTTTGCGAAATTTAATGATGTCCTTATTCAGACAAAGGTTTCATTTTCATATTTATACGACATACATTTGAAAGTAACTTTCAAGTTCCTGAGCGTTGAAGGAACAGAAACCGGGCAGTAATCCTACCTTATTGAATAATATGATATAGACCAATATTAATAAGTGGAGCATTAATTACCCCACGATACCTCTGTTAGTTTGTCATGCATTCATTATAATTCCTATCTACCATTACATCTATTAATACCATGTCGTCTTAAACAAAATTAGACCTACGAAGATTGTGTCTAGAATCATTAAAAATGTCCTGCAGTGAGTAGCATAATTTTGACAATAAAGAAGCTTGCATGAATTTGCAATGTACGCGTCATATGTTCATATCAAAACCAGCAAACAATGGCTGCATGCATATCAATAGACAGTATCTTACTGCAATAAGAATATATACTAAAGAAGCATTCCAAAAGTATAGCTTGAGCTTCCTTTTTCTAAAACGTGTGCAAACACACGCGTTATGCTGCCTTGTGTATAATTCGCCGATCATGGCCATCGAATGATTTTTCACGTCTGCTTCTGGAATGTAATGTCTTGTTGCACACATGTAACTTTAAACCTGCTACACCTAATGTTGCACTCTCTCTCTCCGATCATAGTCCTCAATGTTATTGAATTACTGTTGAAAGTGCTACAATTTTTTACGAGGTATACCTTAACATAGTTTTAATGCTTTACTTTAAATATTAAAAAACAAACTGATAAAACAGAACACAGTAGAAAGTCTGTTCCTTGTCACATTCTTTGATAAAAGATATATCCGATTGTATTACATACGTTATTGGGGTAACCCTGCAAAGCACTAAAAAGATGTGTACATCTTGTCCAACTGACAACAATAACATTTATATTTAGTGTTTCATAAATAAAGCAAGTTATTGTTGTCGGATAATTACTAGAATGACATGGAAACTTCAGCTCCATCTTTTACAATGATAAAGTTGTTGTCAATGAGCATCCCTATAGCAACTGAAAACACGCTTTACTTTATCCATTTTCTTTGGCTCATATGGCTGAAAAACAAAATTTGTTTAAAACCATCTATATGAAAAACACAGCGATTTTCCGTGTCTTATTCAACACCGAGCCACGGTTCTTCATTTAAGTGAAATTCAAAACACTGTTGAAATGAACATTGTACATTTATTTGAAAGAAGTTGACTTGCGTAGAGATATCACAGCTTTATGATACAGAGTTATGCGTGCTTTGACATTTACAGGGTATTCGTTTCGTTATTGTTGTTTACATGATATAAGGAATGGGTCATCTTTAAGTGTGTGTCTGGAAATTGTATTAAATCAAGCATGTACATTTCAATATAAGAGTCGATAGCTGGACTTTGACATCTATTATATATGTGTTAATTCAATCAACGTAGATCATGTCTATCTTACTCTTTATGTAAAAACAATTGATTTCTCAGATAAACAAATTCTTCCTTTAGTTGTCGTATCTCTTGTTGACGCCTTTTATTTTCACTTGTTAATGATTCTGCTCTTCTTTCAAGCTGGTTTATCCATTCCTTTTTTCGTTGCCTACATTTATGAGCTATTTTTATCTGTATAAATGCGACTGTATCAATAATTAACCAATTTTCTAACCTGCAATTCTATTTCTTTCTAGGTTTCTTTTTCTTGTTGCCTCTTCGTCTTCTTCATCGCTTTCATGACTCGTCGGCCATGTCTTGTCCACCAATGATTCGTCTCTTGATACAATCAGCCGTACTCCCTCTTGATCTGACTTGATTCTTTTGTTCTGATGATGTTCAGATGGCTCCTGCAAGAAATAACTAGACACGTCCTCTGCTTTTCTTTTTGTGCTATAAAGAAGCTGTTGATCAAAACAGGGCTCAATTGAACTTGTTAGGCTTGGAGGCATCATGTTTTGTCGATTCATAAATACAAGAAAATACACAAGCAAAAAGAAAAGAAAAAAAGAAAGAAAAAAAGCAAACAATCGTAAACCAGTTTGTTTATCCACACTGTTTCCCTTGATCCTCCCCCATTGTGTACGATATGCGTAGTTTACAATTCAGTCGCCGACCAGTTTCAACACATGCAATTTGGCATGTTCTGCGTTTCTAGTCATGTGGTAAAAACACCTCTGCAAAAGAAAGAAAAAAAACAGTGTTTATTATTAAAAGAAATTAATTGTTTTCTTCGGGCTTCATGGCAGGGAATAAGAGAACTTCCTTGATATTATTTGAGTTGGTTAAGAACATGGCAAGACGATCAATACCCATACCCCAACCACCAGTGGGAGGAAGACCGAATTCCAGTGCCTGACAGAAGCTTTCATCAATCAATTGAGCTTCATCATCGCCGGCTTCCTTATCTTGTGCTTGTTGTGCGAAACGTTCACGTTGATCGAAAGGATCGTTCAATTCTGTGTAAGCGTTACAGAGTTCCTTGGTAGCAACAAACAGTTCGAAACGTTCACAAAGACCAGCACGATCACGGTGCTTCTTGGCCAAGGGAGACATCATTTGTGGGTGACCAGTGATAAAGGTGGGTGAGATACAGTCAACTTCGAGGTATTCACCAACCAACTTGTCTAATAAACGGGCATTTGTACGAGGCTCAGAACAATCAAGCTTGTTCTTAATACAGAGATCTGACAGGAACTTGTTAGCTTCTGCTGTATGAAGTTGATCACCAGGAGGGAACTTGACATTTAACTTTTCTTCTAATGTTTGAATCATATCAAGGCGCTTGAATGGAGGACTAAAGTCAATGTTCATGACGGGCCCTTCGGGTCCATGAGGATGATATTCAACTTGGTACTTGCCAAAGATACTCTTGACTAAACCTGAAACGAGTTCTTCAGTCATGTCCATGAGATCGTACATATCAGCATAAGCCATATAAAATTCACAGGATGTAAATTCGGGGTTGTGGGTCATGTCAATAGATTCATTACGGAATTGACGGCCAATTTCATAGACACGATCGAGGCCACCTACGACCAACATCTTCAAATATAATTCAGGAGCAACACGCATGTACATGTCCAACTTCAAGTCATTGTGATGAGTGACGAAAGGTCTGGCAGTAGCACCACCAGCAATTCTGTTCATCATGGGTGTTTCTACTTCAAGGAAACCGCGTTGATCCAAGAAGGAACGAAGGTAAGTGATGGCCTTGGCACGAATATAAAACTTGTCACGGACAAAGCCGTTCATGATTAAATCGAGGTAACGCTGGCGATATCTAAGTTCCAAATCCTTAAAGCCATAGTTGGCCTTGGGCAACATACGAAGACAAGGAGACAACAGTTGAACCTTCTTGGGGAAGATGGACAATTCACCACGCTTAGTCTTACCGGGAACACCAGTAATACCGATGATATCACCACGTCTAAGGAGATCATGAATATGAGCATAGTCATCACCTTCATTATCTTGAAGAGCAGCCATGACTTGGATCTTAACACCATCACCGTGCAAGTCATAGAACCTTAGCTTGGCACCAGAAGCACGCTTGTTGTGGATACGACCGGCAACAGAGATAACTTGATCGTCAAGACGTTCACCAACTTCAAGCTTGTTGTACTTTTCAATGAATTCAGGAAGACTCAATGTGACTTGGAACTTGTGAGGATATGGGTTAGGATTAAGCTCGTCACGAAGCTTGTTGACAACTTTGGAACGTAATTCAAAGTATTGCTAAAAGCCCAGAGAAATGAGAGAGGGTTTATACCATGTTTTGTATATATATATATTTTGATCTTACGTTAGGGTTCAATTCCTCTTCACCTTCTTCAGCGCTCTTTTCCTTGGGAGCAGCTTCCTTGGCAGGAGCAGCAGCAGCCTTTGCAGCCTTTGCAGCTTCCTTTGCACGGAGCTTTTCACGTCTCTTGAACTCGCTGTACAAAAAAGTAAAATTATCAATCATTGATGTGGGAAAACCATTCGACGAACAAGAACTAGAATACATACGACTTGGAAATCATTTCTCCAGTAACAGGGTCCTTTTGGAGATTCTTTTGGTCAACAGGTTCTGACATTGTCTTTTTTTGTTTTGAAAAAAGAAGGAAAGCAGGAAAAACGCTCACAAAAAATTTTTTTAAATAGCCGACGGAAGTCAAAAAATTAAGGGGAGGGGGTTTTTCTTTTGGGTAATCAAGATCATCTAAAAAAATTGTGCTTTATTGTTGCCGCAGTGACCGAGACACTTCGTCCAGGAGGTCCCAAACACACTCTTCAGCCATATATTCATCGTATCGTTGAGAAATAGGTTTCCAATTTTCTTCTTGATCCGTAGGTGGATACTGAAACTGAGGGCCAAAGTTACAGGTGACTACACCACCTTTGAACACGCTGATGGCTGGATAGTAGCCCAATGTACCATCATCTTCAATCGGAGGGTCTTCTGTCCAGAGCTTGTGCTCTGTTGGATTATCTTCATTTTGACCGTTATTCTTTAACTTTCTTCTCTTTTTAGCTCTTTTAGCCACCATTGCTTGCGGTAAGCGTCCAAAATCTTCAAAGTCAAACAAGTCAGTAAACATGACGCCTTGATTGACACCGTTCTTGTAAATGGTTATATATGATCCCTTGAGTATTTTTGGCTCGTAAGTATCTTCTTCTTTCCTATAAGGGTCTGCCAAGGCTTCCATCTCTTTGCTAGGTCGGAAATCCTTCTCTTCAAACCACAAATGCTCTTTATATGCAATAGGAATACGTCTTCTTGAAGCACTTTTGAAGTGATCTTTATTTTTAGGCGGCAAGGAGATATACAATCCAATCACATCGCCTGTCTGGAAGGATTCTCCATATTTTTCTGGTCTTGAGCAAAACACCTTGTCACCTGTTCGATCACGATATCCGTAGCTGTAACCGTCATAACCGACAGGCGCATTGAGACATGCTGAGAAAGAATGAGTCATGTCTCTCCCTTCCTTTTGAACGTAGCTTACCTTCTCGTCTAGCCCAACCAATGCGCACATGAGGTCCATCCGTGCAGGAGGGACCAGCAGCATTTTGAATGACAGCCTCCCAAAACCAATTTCCTTCTTTTACACCTACATTAGCTCTGCACATGCGAAAACCTTTATCGGTTGTCACCGTCAGACCATCTTTGCTTACAGACACGTAGGGGCTTTTATCAGGTACGCTGATTGTGCAGCCACCTTCATTTTCGGCTTGCTGGTAGCCAACAAGCTTCAGAATGGACGGTTCACAAGGTATATATTTAAATCCAAATCGATTAAATGGATGATCTGCATTTGCTGTACCAGGTGGAAACATAACCGGTAATGGGTTGGAGGTATAAGGCACGGGTGAATTGGACTGTGATGAACTAGCTGTATGGACGGGTGGTGACGCGCTTGATTTGTTTTCTGCTGTCGTTGTTGTTGTTGTTGTTGACTTGGATGGCTCTTTACGCTTTTCCTTTCTGGATGATGAAGAAGGTGCCTTATTACCATGCTAATATCTGTCAGTACACATTATCTAACAGTGGCCCAAAAGTTACCTGGGAACCATTGGGTCTTATATTCCACAAATTAGGATCCGCTAATCTAAAATCGGAGCCTGCAGATCTTTCTTTCTCGTCTTGAGCAATAAACGTATCCTTGGAAGAATAAAGACAGCTACCCAACGTAGCCCACCTAAAATAAAATAAGACACACATATCGATACATGAAAAGCTATTATTTACCAGGTCGATGTCCTTGATCTTTCTGTGCATAAACTGGCCCAATGCTTATCCACAAATGGAATAATTTCCTTTTTATTGAAATAATACTCTTCTGGACGCCATTCTTGCATCAATGTCGCATTTCGACCGTCAAATAGTTCTCGATGATCAATACCCACGCGACACACAATTTCTTCCAAGATCAAATTAGCAATTGTCGTCGAACAGATCTCCTTCCAGCCTGCTGTTGTTCTCTCAAAGGTTTCTACGTGACTCTCGTTACAGTTACGACATACAAATGTGTAATTGGTAGTAAATAGAATGTTGGGTGGGTTAGCAACCGTAGTGCATTCGACATGAAACCAATTTTTACAAACTAGAGAAAAAATTAGATGCACATTATACATTATGAAATAGAAAGCTTACAGCGACATTGAAGTGACACTTGTAACAGGTTTCTATCTTTCCCACAATAACAATATTTATTCTGTGAATTGAGTGTATGAGTGTCGTTCCATACAAGATCACTATTTGTCATGGTGAAAGCAAAGAAAGAATAATAAAATAGACAATGTGACTTTTCTTTCTCTCTTTCTCTCTCTTTTTTATATTATAAAATGGGTAAAGCAAAAAGGGATCAACAAAAGAAGACAACACCTTATAGTCGACCAACAGCAATAAAGAAGAAGCCAATAACAAAAGCAGAAAAGCTAAAGAATAAGAGTATAACTGAAGATCTTGACAAGAATATTGATGAATTGACTCAGCAACTAAAACCGAAAAAGAAGAAGCAGATTCAAATTCGTAATGATGACATGGACAATGTAAGTTGTATTAGAAAGAATGTCAAGAATAGAATAATAATATGATAAACAGGATGAGAAAATAGAAAGACAACAGCTTGAATATGAAAAGACACAAAATGATTTAGATGACGCTCTTAGTCTCTTGACTAGGCTGTAGTAATAATATTAAGAATAATAAAGGAGCAGAAGATATGATTTATTTTCTTTTTTATTTTCATGTAAAAAGAGAAATGATATATTTTGAGACAAAAGAAAGAGAGAAAGATAAGAAAAAAAAATTAATGGGCGTATCATGTTTAGAAACACTTTCTGTGGACAATGGAAGGACCAGATTCGTCGTATTCTTGCTTTGAGATCCACATTTGTTGGAAGGTAGAAAGAGAAGCCAAGATGGAACCACCAATCCAGACAGAGTATTTTCTTTCGGGAGGAGCAACAATCTTGATCTTCATGGAAGAAGGTGCAAGAGCAGTAATTTCCTTTTGCATACGGTCAGCAATACCAGGATACATGGTAGTACCACCAGACTATTTAAAGATAAGTAAACATTCTTTTTCCCATCAAAAATATAAACATACCATGACAATGTTGGAGTACAAGTCCTTACGGATATCAACATCACACTTCATGATAGAGTTGTAAGTGGTTTCGTGAATACCAACAGATTCATGACCCAAGAGGGCAGGTTGGAAGAGAGCTTCGGGAGCACGGAAACTATATAAGCGTATAAATAATAAACTCAATAAAAAGTTTGTGACAACTTACCGTTCATTACCAACAGTAATGACTTGACCATCAGGAAGCTCATAAGACTTTTCAAGGGCAGAGGATTGAGCAGCAGTTTGCATTTCTTGTTCAAAGTCAAGAGCAACATAACAGAGCTTTTCCTTGATGTCACGAACGATTTCACGTTCGGCAGTGGTAGTGAAAGCATGACCACGTTCAGCAAGGATACGCATCAAGTAGTCAGTCAAGTCACGACCAGCCATATCCAAACGCAAGATGGCGTGAGGAAGGGCATAACCTTCGTAGATGGGGACAGTGTGGGTAACACCATCACCAGAGTCAAGAACAATACCAGTGGTACGACCGGAGGCATATAAAGAAAGAACAGCTTGAATAGCAACATAGAAAGCAGGAGCATTGAAGGTTTCAAACATGATTTGAGTCATCTTCTCACGGTTGGATTTAGGATTCAAAGGAGCTTCAGTCAAAAGAACAGGGTGTTCCTCGGGGGCAACACGAAGTTCGTTATAGAAGGTGTGGTGCCAGATCTTTTCCATATCATCCCAGTTGGTAACAATACCGTGTTCGATAGGATAACGAAGAGTCAAGATACCTCTCTTGGATTGGGCTTCGTCACCGACGTAAGAATCCTTTTGACCCATACCAACCATAACACCTTGGTGACGAGGACGACCAACAATAGAGGGGAAGACCTAAAATGCTCAGATGAGTCAATGGACACGACATCTCATCTTGTAAAACTTACAGCACGAGGTGCGTCATCACCAGCGAAACCGGCCTTACACATACCGGAACCGTTATCAATAACAAGCTACATAAAGTTAGAAACAGTAAAGACTAGTAAATAAAGTAACTTACAGCAGCAACTTCGTCCTCCATCTTAAAGATTAAACTTGAATAAAAGTAAAGAAGAAAAAGAAAAAGAAAAAAAGGGCGGGTGAGGGGAGACTATAAAAAAGAAAAAAAAAGAACCCAACTCCGTGACGCAGACACGTTCTGTTTGACATGATTGGTTGCTCTGCGAATTAATTTCTCAAAATAAACTCAGAAATCCTTTTTTATATTTATTCTTGGCTCAGCTGTAAAGCAAAAAAAGAAAAAAAAAAAAAGAAGCCAAAACAGATGTAGCCAAGCATTTATGATACATTCAAAAGGAAAAAAGAGAAGGGGAGATATGTACACCACTTCTTGGCCTCTAGTTCCCCTTTTCTATATCTACAACTCTCTCTCCCCCCTAACCTGTCTCCATCTCACCTTTAGTTGCACCCCCCCTTCTCCTGACAGTTTGTTCACTACTCTTTCTCCTTTATTCTTTTTTTTTGTGTAGTATGTTAAAAAAGGTAATGAATCGATTTTAGAAGGTTGAACATAATGCATTTGAATGGTAAGTGCACCAACGCGTTGTTTCTTTCCTTTCTCGTGATCAAAAATAAAAAACGGGAAAAGTGAAGCGGAATGTAAAATGCAAGATCGTCATTTCTCTCTTCCAACAAGAACTCTAAATGAAGTTTTAATTACGTCAAACAGGTTACCATGGATACCATGAACAGATCGTTTTATTTTCATGTCAACTATCAATAGATGAGTGATTAAATGCCATTGAGTTTTGTAAAGATAGCAAAAATAACTTACAGATAACGCGTATTAGGCTGTAGCTTGACCTGAAATATGAAAAAGTGTGCCCTTTAACTTAAATTCTTTTCATGTTTTCATTCTGCTAGGGGAGAGTAAGGATTGTGTGTTCAACTTGGCATTCATGTGTAAGTGAAAAGGATTATCTCCATTTGATCATTTGTCTTGGCTGACGTGTACTCTTTTTTAAGGGTAAAAGGAATGATTTTTTATTTATTTGGGTCTAGAATAGTTGAAAATAAAATAAATAGCAGAATTGCAAAAAGGTAGTAAAATATGGTAGCTCTTCATCACAGTGTTATCTTTGTTTGTCTGTTGATATCTGAAGGGGAGCCTAATAAAGCATGAGGCTGTGCAACTTTATTCTAAAAGGTGAGCACATTTTTTTAATAAAAAGAAGATATTTTACTCTACCCTAATTAGTATAGTCTCGGCACCTTATTTTCTTTATGCCTTGTTGTATATATAGAATGTGTGTAGATCATACTCATCATCATGGGGACAGGCAGGAAATGTTTGGGCTGTCATCCTTTCTCTCTCTCTCTCTCTCAATGGGCTTTTTATTCTCCTCTTGTGAACTACAACCATAATTCTATTTTCTACATCATTTATACTTACGGTTTCACTATGAATTTACTTGTTTCCGTATTTTATCTTGTGTAAACAAATGTGTACGAGGAGTACGTTTACACTTTATTCACAAATTATTCGCACACTGATAAAAAATGAGAATTTCAGACAACAAATAGGACAACAAATAATAATAAAAGAGAGCCCATCAGAGGCAAAAGAATGAATAAAAAAAATGACTATCTAATCAGTTATTTACACTGATATTAAATACTTACATTATAAAGAAGAGGATTTATAAGAGAAAAAAAGCGAGTAAAATTATAGAGATTGTTAAGATCTTACCCGGAAGTGCATTAAATAGGGCTGACGATAACCAGCCCGGAGAAAGAAGAGAAAAAAAAAAGAAAAGAAAAAAGAAAAGAGAAACCAAGAGGGTGAGCAAGAGAGAGCGGATGAGACCAAAGTTTGGTAAAAACCAAACTACCCCCAGCTAGCACCGGTACTGGTTTCGATTTTATGATATATAATACTACATGTCAGTTTCTTACAAGAGTAAAGAATACAACATACCTTAGGGCTAGCTGGGGAATAACTAGTCTTTCTTTTTGGTCCAAAAAAAAAGAAAAAGAAGATCAGACTATTTAAACAAAGTCTCTAACAACTTTTTCAGTTACATGTTGTTCATAAGTGTTAACTACATTTATTTTATGTATCTCTCAAAAAGACAGAATTCATTGCCTTTTTATTAATAAAGAAAGCGTTGATAATCAACTAAAGTGTAATTGTTATTAATCCTGTAATGTGCGAATAATTTCTGAAAAAAGTCTATATAGTTTTTTTTTTATTAAAGCCAATGATGCATTGCCTCCTCTTCTTACTAAAAGGTTTATAATTATGATATTGTTGTCATTTACAGAAAGCAATGGTTACATTCTATGATCTAACTCGTAGTTTGTCATAGAGAGAAGCTACTTTTCAAATAATAAAGAACAAAGGTATCAGTTTATTTAATGACAAGGTTGATATATAAGTCATTGCTGTGATCTAACAAAAACAACAACAGCATTATAAAGAGAGAGAGCAAAATGACAGTCCACCAATGCAGTCACCCAATGTGCCTGACATTTGTTCACTCGCTCTTTTTTCTGTCTGGTGGAAAGAAAACATTTTTTTTTTTCTTGTTTAAAAAAAAGAATTTAATGGCTATTGAAGAAAGAAACGATTATTTAGATAGCAAACTTCACATAGAAAATAGATACGATTCTTTATTGGCACTGATTGATACTATTTATCCACCACAATTTTGTACTCTATGTGATTATCTATTTGATTCACCTCACGACTTCAAACTTCATTTTAAAGAAAAACATAAGAAGCAACCTCGTTATCTATGTATTCACCCACATTGTGATCAAAGATTTATATCAAAAGGTGCTTTACGATTTCATATTTCCCGTTCTCACTTGGTCATTAATGCACCAAAACAAGAACTTTTAATTTATCATCATCTTTCATCCACTGCATCATCCCCAGCTACATCACCCACCCATTCGACTACACCTCCACCATCCTTTGCTTTTTTACCATCTTCCGCTTCTACCATATCCATATCATCCACCACGACTTCATCACCGCCTTTAATATCAAAAAAGAATAGAAAGAAACAAGAAAAGAAAATACTGCTGCTAGATGATGATCTATCAACACCTTCTCCTCCTCCTTCACCATTTTCTTTATATAATAGTAACAAAAAATTATCTAAAAAACCCACATTATCACCTGCTGCCGAATCGTTTCTCAACTCCATTTATCCACCTACTCAATGTCCAGCATGCATGAAAACATTCAATAGAAAAACAAATGTCATCAAACATTTAACTCAGGCTCATGCTGGAGAAGAGCCTTATCGGTGCATCTATCCCAAATGCACTCATCCTAGACTATACGCCACAAGGGAAGGATTGGTTTATCATATTGTACGTGTTCATGATGAACAATAAAAAAAATTTTTTTTTATTATTATGCCATCCATTTCAAGCATCTTGTTTCGCTATGGGTTGATAAACATTTAGTGGAGCAGTATTTCATTCCACATCTCAAGCATTTATAGTCACTAGGATATCCACACACTGAACAAAACTTTCTTGCTGGGTATATCGAAGGTGAAACAAGACAGGTTTGATAACAGTGCGCTGTCACTGGCTACACACATATAAATATATTATGCATTGTAAGCTAGTGTTTGTTTGTTTTTCTTACGCTTTCTTCTAATAAGGCGTTCAAGTTTGTCTTGGAAGCATACATGTTGGTACCTCGCCTATTTCTTGACTTGCGTGTTCCAAGACCTAGGTTGAATTAGAAAAAACCGATTAGGCGACATTTCATACCTTCTTCTTCTTGAGCAGCCAAAGCAATATTGATCAATCCTTCTACATCATTTAAAGATTGATGATTGTCTTTTTCTAAGGATTCCAACTGTCGTCTCAAATGTCTCGAATGTACTTCAGGATCATGAATCAATTTGACTCTTTTTGACATTCACGGCAAAAGTAAAAAAAAAAGTAAGCCTTTTT
>NW_019671916.1:2051895-2094994 GCF_002708625.1 Rhizopus microsporus ATCC 52813 | reverse complement strand
TTTTTTGTTTGCAAAGAAAAAAGAGACTCTCTTTCATTCTTTTTATTTTTTTCTTACCGCAGCCCAGGATGGCAGATCTACAAGACGATCTAGATTTTGATGACCTAGAAGATGATATTGACATGGAAGAGCTTGTTGCTGCAGCAGAGACTGTAGAACAAGAACATGGTGCACGTAACGGTCAGATAAGCTTTGTCTCAAACGAAGACGATCCAATTCCACCTACACCTTTACCTGAGGACACTCCTTCCTTTCACCCTTTGGATGTCAATAATTTGTGTACATGGATATATCCTATCAACTATCCAGTGCGAGGATATCAGTTGAATATTGTCCAAAAAGCCCTGTTTAATAATACGCTTGTTGCATTACCCACCGGTTTAGGTAAAACATTTATTGCTGCTGTCGTCATGTTTAACTATTGGCGTTGGTTTCCAAACTCCAAAATCATCTTTATGGCACCTACTCGACCACTGGTGGATCAGCAGATCGAAGCCTGTTTTTATATCTGTGGTCTGCCTCAATCGGATACATGTGACTTGACAGGAAGCACATCGCCTGCTGCGCGCCGCGACTTGTGGAAAAAAAAGCGTGTATTTTTCGCGACACCTCAGACAGTACAAAAGGACATCATTTCCAATACGTGTCCTGCTGAACAGGTGGTATGTGTTGTTGTTGATGAAGCCCACAAGGCAACCGGTAACTACGCTTACTCTGAAGTGGTACGACGAATTGCCAAAAAGAATGAGCATTTCAGAGTGCTCGCATTGACAGCCACACCGGGTTCAAACCTGGACGCAGTTCAGGATGTGATCAGAAACCTTCGTATTACCAACGTACAGATTCGAACAGAGGAGTCCATGGACATTCGAGAGTTCTCGCATGGCAAAAATATTCAGAATGTCATTGTTCGTTTGGACTATACAGAAGGTGCTAGCGGTGATTTACCTGCTCTTATCGCTCGGTTTAGAGATAACGTCTTTAAACCCCTACTGCTCGATCTCTCTAAAAAACCTACAAATGTTACACCAGATCCTGACCAATGGAGCCCGTTCAGATTAAGAAGCTCTCGCACTTATTTCACGACAACATCTTCCAACTTGAACAGACACCTCGTCTTCCAGATCGTGTCTACCTTTCTAGTAACAGAATCTGTAAGTCGCGCTTACGAACTTCTCTGTCAGCACGGTGTTGCTCCCTTTGTAGAAAGTTTGGAAAATACATTGGAAGAACTGGAAGAGAAGGTTAAGTCGGGCAAGAACATGACCTTTCCTCAGAAAAACCTTTACAATAATGCAGTGGTTAAAAGTATGTTGCAAGAATTGAACCAAAAGATGCAACGGCCTGATTTCATTGGTCATCCCAAGATGGAAAAGCTCTTGTCTATCTTATTGTCTCATTTTGGTAACCTCGAGAACGGTCAAGCGTCTAAGGTGATGATTTTTTCAAGCTTTCGTAGCTCGGTCATGGATATTTGCCGGGTGCTTGAAAGACATCAACCCATGATTCGAGCAACCTATTTCGTGGGTCAAGCGACAGGAAAGAAGGGTAAAGGTCTTCGACAGGCTGAACAGCAAGAGGTACTGTGGTATGGGGGGAGTTGATAGCAATTACTAAGTCCATATGAATTAGATTATTCAAAAATTCAAATCAAACAACTATAATGTGATTGTGTCTACCAGTATTGGCGAAGAAGGTTTGGATATTGGTGAAGTAGATTTGATTATCTGTTATGATTCACAAACATCCCCTATTCGAATGGTTCGTTAGTTTATCAAATATGATAAATAGTATTATTTATTCTTTTTTTTTTTAGTTACAACGAATGGGTAGAACAGGTCGTCAGAGACGGGGTAAATGTATTTTGCTCATGACGGAATCAGAAGAAAAGAAGTTTGCTCAGGCAAAGGATGCCTATTCCAAGATACAGCGACTCATCGCCCAGCCCGGCATGATCACCTATCATAGACCTAACCCAATCGTGATACCAGCCGGCTACAGGCCTGTGATCAGCAAGCAGGTCCTCAACATTGGTGCCTACCAGCCCAAACTGACTGGCACAAAAAGAAAACGCCAAGATGGTCGAGATAGATCGATCATTTCAGCTGAAGGTAAACTGACAGAGATGGGCAAAACAGTTCTCCTGAATTCCTTTTCCACGGCAAGTCATCGGTTCACTGAAATTGATGACATATTTTCTCGGTACTGGCCTATCCAGAGCATGACTAAATCACTCAACAGGTATGTACCCTTGCAGATTCAGGAAAAGGGGTATCGACGCATCGGTCACTCTCGACGAACAACTGAATTTATTAAGCTTGTACAGCGGATGGAGCACCGTATATTGAACCCAGGCCAGAATGTGCCATTCAAAGCACCTGAGAAAAGACAAACCAAGTTGATTTTACCTAAAAAATCAGTAAAGAAGAAGAAGCAACCACATGACTCATTTACCATCAACGACGATGACTTTCAAGAGTTTATAGAAAACAATGATATATCCCATTTCATTCATACAGAAGACAATCATCAGTCAGGCTTGATTCTTCCTAAAAAGCGAATGGGGCTTGATCATTCGTTAGATGAGTCTTTTGACAGACTGGGTCATCAAGACAACAAGAGTAAATCAAAAGCAGCCGAGCAAGAGAACGAAGTTACTGAGGGTGGTGATATCACAAGTGGCCATTCATGGGAATCCATCTTGCCTTCAAGCGTCTACGAGGATCCTTTACTTCAGACACAGTTACCAAAGCAAGGCCAATCTTCCAAATCCGGAGTTATTGATAAAGAAAATAACGGGAGGCCTCAGAAAAGTAAAGAAGCCGAGATTATGGTTATGAACAATAACAACAGAGCATATAAGGAGTCCAGCCATATTGAGTTTGGCGACATTGACCTTGACGATGATATTGAGCTCTTGGCAGAGGTACCGCAGCTATTCGCTAAACAAAAGCAAGTGGCACCTAAACAAGAACAATCGGTGATACAGTACACTGAACAAGTAGTGGAACAAGTGAATAGTGTAAACTATGATGGATATTTTGATGAATATCTTGCGCCACGGTTTCCTTTTGAAAATGATCTGTCTGACCATGGAGTAACAGCTACTACTACAGCATTTATTTGGACTTCAACAGTTCCAGACTTTACCACAAGAGCGTTGCAGCTATTAAAGGAAAGACAGATCAATATAAAGGAGATCACAGGAAGATTTGTAGCAATGAGAGCTCTGTCAGAGTATAGCAACTCTATGAGCAATATCCGTACATCAGTATCAGTAAATAATATCCCATCACAAACACCCTCCTTTGATGATGATGACGAAGTCAATGTTGAGCTACTGATGGCGATGCCAGACAAAGACATGGCAGATAGAAAGCCACAGGCGAATACAGCTGCCGAAGGAAATGAAAATAATCCAGTGTGTCTTGATGAAAGAGAGGAAGACGATGTAGTAGATGAATTTGATTTTGGCTTGTTTAGTGATTTGGATGAGATGCATATTGCAAGTCTGATCGAAAACAGGATTGATGATGAACTGCCAGCCCTTCATCATTTTGATGCCGTTTCAACAGCCGAGGCAAGAAAGATGAATTCTCAGAAATCAAAGGCTCTTCTTTATTACAGTAACAATGATACTATCAAAGGAGATGATCAAGAGAGAACCAAAGTAGCTGATGGTATTGAGCATAAAGCAAAACCAGTATCTATAGATCATTCGGTAGTAGAAGATGATGACGAAGTGATCACGTTTGATTTTGAAAACATGGCACAAGATATTTCTCAGTCCAGCTGCGAAGTTGCATCTACCACACATCCTGAAGAAACACTCGATAGTTCACCATTCGAATCTATAAGACGGCCCCAAGAGCCTCCTTTGCCAGTTAATGATGGCGACGACGATAATGAGGGGTCGTGTCATTCGAGACAAAGCAGTTCGTCTCTCTTGATGCAATTATCCACGGGCCAATGTCGGTCACCACTTCGCAATCACGTTCAGCCATCTAATGCAAACATTGAATCACCATTAAGAAACACAATAAAATCCGCTGATGAAGAATCACCTTTGATTGTTTATCGAAGAAGAAAGCGCATAATCCGTGAAGATAGTATAGATGAGCCTAATGCTGTAACAAAGAAGCAAAAGTTGACTATTCCAGAATCCTCTCAAGAAGATGAAGTATCGATGTCTACTACACGACAAGAACCATTACTACAGAGACTAAAGGCAACCAGTACGATGTCACATAAGCACAAATATACGGAAGAAGAACGAATAGGAAATCCTTTTATTGACGATGAAGCTGAAAGAAGTAGTGATGGAGGTCACACTACGGACGATAGCGAAGAAGAAGGGGCCTCATCGAATATGGATTCCTTTATTGTGGATGATACATGTAGCAGTCAGAGCAGACAGTCAGTAGATGAAAACATAGACCAAGGGCCTGATCAGAATATAGATATATATAGACAAAGCTTGATTCATCACGATGTTCTTGTTACAAGGGATATGCAGCCCATGTTTCAGAGAAATGAGGAAAGTAGGCGTCGTCATTGGTTAGATAGGATCAATTTGGATAAATATAATGGAGAAGAAGATGACGAAACGATAGAAGAAACAGAGGATTCGATTATTGAAGAGTTTTCATCTGAAATTGCTCCCAAAGATACCATTCAAATAAGCGATGATGACTTTATGTAAAAATACATGTACAAAAACTATGCTATTGAAATAAAAAATGTAAATAATAGTAAAAGAAAGCATAAAGCGAATGATGGTCTTGATCTATTTCCAAAAGAGTTTTCTTGATCATCCAAAAGTAGCTTATAATCTGGCATAACTGCGCCTATCCACATAGTGTCATCGCTAATTAATCCGTTTTCGTCAGCTACAACACCAATATTCCATTTTTTTGCAGACCTGTCAGTTCGTTGTTCATCATCCGTCATTTCCTGACAGTTTGGACAGGGTGGCTCATACCATGGATCTGTTAGGTTGCGGGTGGATATACCAGAGACCTGAGAAATCCAGTCCAATACAGAGGCCACATTGGCAAAACTTTCTGCCACTGAACTGATCATGTTGTTTTCTCTGTTTGGTACAGGACAAGTAGGTGTTTTGACGTCTCGGGCACCGTAAATCCGAACAAGGTTCCCCAAAACGAATGAAACATGGATCGTTTGACTCTTATCCTTTGGATCCGTCACTGGCTGACGAGTGATGAGGGGACTACCAGAGTCTCCATGGCAAGCGATTTGCTCGTCTGTATCTGTTTTTGCTTCTATATTGGATGTATTATCAAACCGCGTAATATTTAGTACAAGCTTCTGTAAGACTTTGGCTTGGCTTCCGTCAAGGTCGGTATATCCAAATCCAACGAATTCGCCTATAAATGTCATGTCAATGAACAAAAATCGTGAATATATAAAGAGAGCTACCTTGTGTTGACGACGGTTGTGTCATTTCGGGAGACCATAACGGAGCTCGGCGTACTCTTCGGGACGGCCTTAGAGTGGAATCCAATTTGACGATAGCCATGTCATAGCTTGGATTGATGGTAGATGAAACGTTATATAACGGATGAATCATCCAATCAGCAATGCCTGCCATTCTTTGACGCTGCCGATGAACATCATGGTAGCTCACAAAATAAGGGTTCTGTGCTTTAGAATAATCTGACGGATGATGATCTGCATCTGCTACACAATGGGCTGCTGTCAAGACAAACGCGGGGCTATAGGAGAGAAGCGTGCCTCCACAGAGGTGAGGGTAGCCAATCATGACGTAGAATGGATACTGAGAAGGGTCGGTTACGTCTGCTCCATGTTGTATGCATAATATCTTGCAGAAAAATAGCGCAAAACAAGTAATGATAACAATGATCATACCAGCAGATAAAAGGTGTAAAAAAAAAAAAGAGATGCTGAAGGCACTGAATAACGTCTTTTATATGAGAGAATGTACATTCTTTTCAAAAACACCTCCTGTCACCCACTTTGAACGCCCCCTCCCTCTATGACAAACGTGCGTGTTTTCAAAAGCAATTCCTTTATTATAAGTCAATCATTTTTGTTATTTAACCCCTTCGCTTTTTTTCTTTTGCTCATTACAAAATTTTTTTAATGATAACCTAGTAATTATTAGTATATGTTTGCTGTTGCTGGCCTGGGTAAATGGGAGCAGCAGGATTAGCGTTGGGAAAGCTCATTGGTGACTGATAGGGAGGGTATGGAGCAAAAGGTTGTTGTGGTTGCTGTGGCTGTTGCTGTTGTTGTGGTTGTAATGGCTGCTGCTGTTGAAGTGGAGGCGCTTGTGAGCTTGTTTGTTCAGGTATATTTTGATACAAGGCAGAAAATTCAGAGTGTTGCTGCTGCAAAGGAGGTTGCTTATTTTGATCATAAGCGGATTGATATTGATTATCTCCTATGCTCTGCTGCTGTGGTTGCTGCAGTAACTGTTGAGATGGTGGTGCAATAGTTGTTGGAGGCTGATGAACAGGCTCATTATAATAGCCAGAGGGTGCCTGAACAGGAGTTGCATTAGACTGAACAGGTGTAGGTGGCTGTGGCGCAGAGCTTTGGTAATTAAAGGATTGTGGTTGAGACGGTGGAGCAAATGATTGATAGTTATAGTACTGAGGTTCATATGAAAAAGGCTGACCGGTGGGTGGGTATCCATAAGGGCTCTGAACATTTGAGTATCTTGCCAATGAATTTGAAAGCATGGTGTCATACATTCTTCGAGCTTGTATGAACTTTTCGTTCAAAGCAACAAGTTCATCTATAGCGCATAGTTAGTACCTGTTGTATGTGTGCCTCTCTCTCTCTGTTACCTTTTTTCAAGCTATACTTCTCAATCAATTTTACAAGCTTAGGTCTAATGGATAACGCATTGTTGTACAGATTTTGAAGCTCATCATTATCAGAAAATGAGTCCCTGACACGAGGGTCTGGGTTTGTTAGCAATTCCAATAAGCGATCGATGCTGTTTGTTTGATTCAAGACCTCATTTTCAATAGAAGCTTCTTTCTGTATATCAGAAGGTGATGGATCTACAATCTTTTCCACGTAATTAACAGGGAATATGCCTGTTCTTCCTCTTAACTCTCCTTTCCACCAGTCTCGATAAACACTTTCGATGACTCTGATGATATCGCCCTTTTCAAATCCTAGTTCACCTTGCTCTGTTGGTTGAAAGTCATATAAAGCTCTCACTCGTGAAATTTGAGGTTGGTTATCATTCTGGCTATCTGTTAATATTATTGTATTGTTATTTATGCTTATTTTTACCTTGTTTGTAGTGCTCGTGGTAGTAGTAGCAGTAGCAGTAGCAACAGTAGTGGATGACTATAAACATAAAGGTTAAAAAAGGAAATTTTCATTGTATCCTTTTTCCAAACCTTGAAGCCTGCCCGCTTATTGTTTTCTGATTCAGAAAGAGATAAAGCCAAAGCTAACTGAAGTTCCTCCTCTTCTTTTTGCTTATCAAGTTCAGACTAGAATGTAGTATTAGTAAGAGATCTTTCATTATCCTGAATGTTGTTGTCTTACTTGAGTGAACTCTTTCTTAGGCTTCTGAGGGGAAGGAAACGGTACACCTTCCGCACGCAAAGAGTGATATACTTCATTCATTAAACCCAGTGTAGAGTCAGCTCTGAATTCAAAAGAACACATTTGAATCAACTCTAAAATGCGTACTCTAACTTTTGAATGAACATTCTATTATCTTTGTATTAGTCTTCTATTTTTGTTCTTGTTCATTTTTTTTTTTACCCTATCGTGAACAAGCTTCACAAGTGTATTGGTAAACGAACGAGAAGAGATTTCCCTGTGAACAATTAAATCACAGTTTTTGACCAATGCTTCAGTCAACTATACACATATATAAGTTAGAAATAAAACAAAAGAAGGAGAGTAGTTGGAATAGTTACGGCTAATGCATACAGCTGAACATTAGGATTTCTGTTGTTCAGACGCTTTTCAACCGCAGCAATGCAATCTCTTGCACTATACATAATACTTATTAAGACCAGCTTTTTATATTATTTACAGACTTTTTTTTTACCTTTCAGTAGAGGCCCTAGACAGTTTATCCGTTACGGTTAATATAAGTTCCCAGTTCTCCCCCGTTAAGTTTTCGTCAGTTGCAGCAGCTATTCAATAAGTAAGATTATCTCGGCCAAAAAGCTCAATAGTAAGGGCTTCTTACCAACACATTCGTCAAATGGATTAGTTCTAGAAAACATAAATTTCAATACGAAAGAAAGAAAGAGTCCAAGAATATTCATTTGTCTCGGCATTGGTTTCATTATCCGCAACGCTCTGTGCATTGAAAAACGGGGATTGAATTATTGATCAAAAGTCCCTGTCAGTAGATCTTGTGTCTTATTCATTCTTGGCTCATGTTGATTGTTCATAGATGGCTTAAATCAATCAGTCAGAAAAGATGCTTTTCAACAAAATTAGAAAATGACGTGGCTATGGCAGAATACTATTTTGAAAATGGTATTGTTTATTATAATAGAAAGTAATATTCATATACATATTTGTTAGGTCTAAGAAAGGTTAAGCCATACTATTACGATTTTCATGCCTATGTAAAGCCAAGGATGATTGGCAAATCTATTCTGGATGCATATGTAGCAGAGTACCGTGGAAGATCAGAACTTTATTATGTAAATACTCTCATTATCTTACAAACAGGGTTTTTAATTGATATATTAGAGATATGCAATACGAAAGGAACTGATCACTGTAAATCATAAAAAGGTTGAATGTGACACTGTACTTCAGCATAATGATCTTGTTATTCACAGGGTACACAGACATGAGCCACCTGTCACAGATCAGGATGTCAAAGTTGTATATGAGGATGAAGGTTTAGTAGTTATCAATAAGCCTGGTAGTATTCAGGTTCATCCAGGTGGAAGATATAGACATAATACAGCAGTTCATATCCTAATGAAAGAAAAGGGCTATGATAGACTTTTCCGTAAGCATGTTATTATAGACATGAGGGGAGCTTGTTGATTAAAAGACTAGAAAATAATAGCCATCAACCGACTTGACCGATCCACTTCTGGTTTAACTCTCATAGCAAAGAGTTCTCAGAGAGCAGCATATATCAAGAAAGAGTTGAGAGAAAGAACGATCGAAAAAGAATATATTTGCAGAGTGATGGGTAAATTTCCAAGGTATTGTTAATGGGGAGGCCGTTGTAGTTTGAACATAAATGAACATTGTATACAGTCAACAGATTGTCTGCGATGCACCTATCAAGCAGTTAGCCTATGAAGTTCCTTACAATTATGTCCATCCTGATGGGAAGGATTGTACTACTGTATTCGATAGAATAAGCTTCAACGGACGGACAAGTATTGTACGATGTAGACCTGTCACTGGACGTACCCATCAGATTCGCGTTCATTTGCGATATTTAGGATATCCAATAGCTAATGATCCTATCTATGGATTTTTGACTCCATGGTCAGATTTATTGCCATCATCTGGCTCAGTAGGTAATACGGAAGCTATTATTCAATCCATGATCCATACTACACCTGATGACTATATGAAGGATCCCTTTGACGAGTCAGATTTGCCAAGATGCCAAGAATGTAATGTGCCCATCATACAAACAGACCCAACGTCAAGTCAATTAGCCTTATGGTTACATGCAGTCAAATACACAGCCTCAGGATGGTCATATGAATCCCCCTTACCAGAATGGGCTAATAGCTCGTTCAAAGACGATGATCTTATTATCCCTGCCTCACATTATTAAAGATGATACTGTGATATAATTTTCAGAATTGTTTGTAAGAGAACTTTTTTTTTATTTGTACAGAAATATATACTTTATATACAAAAGAAAAGGCAAGAATTATACAATAAGCTCTTGAAGCTTAGCGTGTGCCTTGATCGCTTCCTTTGCGTTTGAACTAATCCCGGGACACTGGCTAATATTTAACATCCTCAATTGTCCTAGTTCCAGAATTGAATATACAGTCGTATCAGTCACACGCACACAGCCTCTGATATTGAGTGAATTCATAGATTGCGATGCTAGCAAGGTACGGACAGATACGTCAGAGACAGCAGCACCACAAAAGCTGACGTCGAGGTACTCGAGTTGTTTCAATGTAGCCAGTCTTTCGATGGCACTATCTGATAAAGCACAACAGAAACTTAAAGACAGTCTCTTCAAGTTTGGTGTTGCAGATATCAAGTAAGCTATGGCTTGGTCTGTTAAAAAGCTGCAATCGTTCAAATTCAATTCTTGCAGTTGTGGAAAGCATGTAGATGTCCAAGCTAGAAATCCTAGATCAGTAATACGTGTACAACGTTGAATGTTGAGTAACTGTAATGTATTAGAACAATAACTGGCCAAGTGTCGCATCGTCGTGTCGGATAACTTTTTGCAGTAGGATACAGACAGCTCTTCCAGCATCGGATATGAGTTGGATGCTTTTGCATCGAGTAATCTGAATACCCCAATATCGCTAATTTTGCGACAGTTTGATAAATTCAATCGAGTGAGCTGAGGACATGTTGTTCCTAAGAGTGCGAGGCTTTTGTCGGTCAAAAGCCAACATGAACTAAGGTCCATAACTTCTACATTTGGCAAATTCTCCACCAACACTTTAAATCCATCATCGGTCAAATAGAAGCACTGAGACAGATTCAAATAGCGTACTCGGCTTCCAGTAAACTGAACAAGATGATCCACGTTGCTGTCGGTTATTTTTTTATGCATGGAACTCCAGTCAAGCGATTTCAAGACATTACTGTTTTGTTGGATAAATTCTCGGCATTGCTTAGACACGATCGAAAGCTGCAGTATGGACGTAAAGTCAAGGCAATTGACAATACGCGATAAAATATCTTCGGTGAATAAACTTAATTGTCCCTTAATCACTGGTTGAGAGATCTTGGGCTGTGGCTGGGTGCTTTCAATCATCATTTTCGTCTGCTGAGTCTCATGTTTGTCAGGCTTGATGTGTCGATTTGCAAGCGCAACCAGATTAGGATCGGACCATACGGCTACGCTGGCTCTTCTTCTTCTCGTTTCTGTCTTTTTCAGATTGCTTGTAGGCGTAGGAGGTAACAAGGTAGGATCTTGGTCAGCCGTCGTACTACACACGGAGTTAGTTGGAATGGTCAAAGACGACAATCCTTCAGGAGAAAGCTGTTCGTGGTTTGTGCGTGGAGAAATAGGAGTATCTAATAAATAGGTTACTAAACACAGGTATATCATCATTACCACATGTTTTCCGTATTTTACCTATCGCTTCTTCTACGCCTCTCATTTGATACGCTCCTGTCTATAAAGGACAGTGTTATATTACATATCATGGTTCATTATTTTCTTACCATTGACTGTAAATGACTAAGTGAGATTTCTGCCATTGCTTTAAAGCGACCCAATAAATCTGGGAAATGATGAACAACATCCATAAAATCCGATTTTTTCAAAATATATAGTTCCAATGCTGTCACTGCCCTTGCATCAGTAGCCCTCGGCGTATTTAGTAATACAGAAATGTCACCAAAATAATCTCCTTGGCTTAATCGAGTAATGGGTACCAATATGCCTGAATCGTCTGTCTTGGTAAGCTCTACTGTACCTAAAAAATCAGGCAAGATTAATAATGACAAAAATCATGCAATGAGCAAGTCTCTCTTTTTTTTACCACTAATGATAAATATGAGTTCATTTCCATATTCGCCTTTACTAATAATAACCGCATTAGGTGCATAATGACGAGGTTCGACCTTGAGCGATATAAGATGTAAAAACTCTTCTGGACAACCTTGAAAAAAGGGGATCTACCCTAGAGAGAGTGAACAAGAGGGGTCTCTAACAAAAAGGAAATTATATCCCTTGGATGAGATCTTACCTTTTGAAGTAATTGACGAATGCCGGTAAAGTCTTCAATGTTACGTTCTGTCATTGGTTTCAAACTAACCTTTTCTTTCACTCCAAGATTTTTACTCTTGCTTAATACCGCCAATCTTTCTTCAGCCTCAAATCGAAGCATTTTCTCAACTTCTGGGTATTGTGGTAACAAATTATTGACTTCCTCAGCTGTCAATGAAGCAACGATACATTTTGTTCTGGCAATCACCGTTGCTGTACGGGGCATAGAATAAAGAATACCGATTTCACCAAAGCATGATCCTTGCGATAAGTTGGCATAAATTCGTTCAAAATCGGCAGAGCATACATCCACTGAACCTCTTAATAAGAAAAACATGGCCTTTGCAGGCTCTCCTTCAACAACAATCACATCTCGTGGTCCATATGTTCTTAAATGCATTCTACAGGCGATTTTTTCCAAAAAGTTTTCATTATTAGCTCTTTGAAATAACGAATGATGCCTAAGGGAGCGTAATAGTTCGGGTGGAACAGTATTATGCGAGGCTGTATGCCATGCAGTGTCTGTTTTTTGTATATCAAGCATAATTTAATTATGTTCAACAAGAGAGAGAAAAAGAGAGAGAAAAAGAAAAAAAAAAAAATGATGCAGCCTTTTCTTAATCTGAGATACTTAAAATAGTTAGTGTGTCATTGGCAGTGATAAAGATTCGTTTATTTTGCTTGATCCGAAAGGAGGTTTTTACAACAGTGCATATATATATGTATGTATATATATATAAATTGTTATATGTGATATAATAAAAAGTCTTGTTTATTCTCTGAATGACTCATTGATATAGGTTACTCTCATCGTCATCAAATACTGACTTTGCATTGGACAGAATGTACGCCAACGTTTGATTGGTACAATGCAATGATTTTTATGGCAAGTAGTGGGGTTTTTTATTTAATATGTCGTGTATGTGTGTGTACATGTTATTATTATAAATGAGTGTGTGAGTGCTTTTTTGAAAGAGTCGAGACATCATGCTTTCCATCACAACATTGTCTTATGTTAACTATATCTTCAGAGTCATCAGAATCATATTGAGTAACGTCATGAATGGGTATCATACTTTTAATACTTTGCATGGTATTATTATACTGACTTTCTTCTGTTGGTGATTCTTCTGTAGATGGATGAGCATGAGTTGATCTTCCAAGCAAGTATGATAATGACTAAATAAATGTTTAATTTTGATTGTTTACTACTATATACACTCGCTTTACCTTGAACCAAATTTCGTGTCTTTCGAGAGTTGGTGCTGTCAATTTGAGATCTCGCTTGGGTGTACGGATCAAGAGACTCATGGGTGAAGCTTCCTGGTTATTGTTGCTAGGCACTTGAACAACTGATTCAATAAAAGCTATAAGAATAATCAAGAAATAGGTTAGATGAAACTTATCCAGCATTTTCTCTTATGCATACCACTCTTTGCTTTGGATTCACTTCCATCTACACCAGGTTCAATAGAGCTCCAATATAATGTTTTCGTATAAGGATGAACCCAAAAGAATCGTCTATGCTTATTCTCAGAAATGCCACCACCGACATAACGACGCGTATGCTTTAATAGCCATTCACCAATCATAGTTTTAGTGATAGCAGTGATGACTTCGAGATCAGTTGTGCCTTCGTGATTTGCGAATGCGGCAAGGTTGTCATCTGAACGAGCAGAGAGAGGAAGATATTGTTGAGCATCTTCTGAAGATATTGTTGAAATGGATGTAGCTGATTCTTGGTTGGCAAAGTTACGCAGATTGGATCGAGATGATAGCTTACGAGAGCCATAGGTAGTGCTTTCAAATATACGAAGAGTGCCAAAGTTACGGTGACTTTCAGTACTTTGTCTAGAATGAGGTTCTTTCTTGCTGCTGCCATGATCAGCAGAGGCTTTTCTTCTTAATGACGAAACGGAGCTGGATAATCTTAGTTTGTGTCTGCTAGTTGCAGGAGGTGTAGAGACAGATGGAGAAGGTGATACTTGTGATGAAGGAGGAGCAAGCCTTGAAGTAGAAATAGATCTCTCAATAGCAAGAGGTGAATGAGGTAAGTGAGGATGCTTGGAAGGAGCTGGTGTACTGGACTTGGTATTATGTTCAGCACGAGCCTTTCTCTCCTTCTCCAATGCATTATGCACAGCTTCGGCAACCATTGTCTCGGCCTGTTCTTTAGTAATCAGATTTTCTTCCTTTTCCTTCATTGCCTTTCTTTCTTTAGCCAGAATCTCTGCATGCTCAAGTTTTTCTTTTTCAACCGCTTCTCTTACTGCTTGTTGTGCCAAAGTATCAGCCTCTTCTTTGGTAATGAGTTCCTTTTCGCGTGCTGCTTGTGCTTGACGTTCTTTAACAATAGCATCAGCAGCAGCAACCTTTGCCAACGCTTCAGCTTCTGCCTTTGAAATCATCTCAACGGCCTCGGCTGCTTCTCTTTCAGCCACTTCTTTTCGTTCCTGTTCAAGTGCACGGGACACGGCTTGTTGGGTAAGAATATCTGCATCTACTCTTGAAATCATGTTGGCAAGCGTTTCCTTTTGCTTCTTTTCAGCAGTCTTCAAAGCATCTGCCACTGCACGCTTGATTAAAACATCAGTA
This sequence comes from Rhizopus microsporus ATCC 52813, assembly GCF_002708625.1. NCBI lineage: Eukaryota > Fungi > Mucoromycota > Mucoromycetes > Mucorales > Rhizopodaceae > Rhizopus > Rhizopus microsporus. The sequence continues at coordinate 2,080,479 of NW_019671916.1, read as the reverse complement.
CTGTCTTTAGTGAGCATATGTTTCATTCTCTGATTCAAATCGTCACACTCTTTCTTGTAAGATTCGATTGTCTTGAGCAAGGATTCTTTTTCAGCACTTCTGACTGCTTCTGCTTCTGCCATGGCCTTCTCTAAGGCTTGTTGATGTTCGTTTAGCAGTCGTTCGGTTTCCCTTGCAACAGCCTGCGTAACAAGATCCTGTGCTTCCTCCTTGCTAATCATGTTGGATCGTTCTTTTTCAACAGCTTCCAGAGCCATTGTTTCTGCTTCTGACTTGGTGATCATGTCCTTTGTAGCTGCTATTTGGGCTTCTTTAAGTATTATATCGAGCTCAGCTCGTACGCTTTGTTTAGCTTGTTCAATTAAGGTATCTACTTTTGATTTAGACATCATGTCTTGGTCTATCTTCTTTTGCATTTCCCGCTTGGCTTCTTCAAATGCCTTGGTACTTGCTTCTACAGCCATCTTTTCTGCTTCTTCTTTGAGAATCATGGTCGAAGAAATCTTTTGGTTCTCGAAAAGAAGTGCTTTTTCTGTGGCCTCGGCAATCAGCTTGTCAACTTGAGATTGAGCAATCATGTCTTCCTTTAGCTCATCCTCCCTTTCTTCTGCAATAGCTGGGATACTCTTTTCTTCAACAGCTGGCTGTTCTGAAATGTGAATAGATTTGCTTTCAGTCAACTGCTCTTCTGCTGCTCCATGGTAGCTGGTGGGAGCTATATCAATGACTGACTCATGTCCTTCTGAAAAGACAATTCTAGGCTTGGTATCCTCTCGACTAGGTTCATTCTCTTTTTCAGCGGCGACTCTTTGCCTTTCTGCCAAGATTGCTTTTTCAACAGCTTCCGATACTAGAATATCTACTTGATGCTTTGCAACTATTTCTTCATCTTGTTGTTGAGAAGGCTGTACGGGGTGGTCAGACACCTCATCTGCGCGCTTTTGTTGCTCAAGCTGAATGGCTTCTTCGGTAGCCTTGGCAATAAGCTGATCAACAGTAGATCTGGGAACCATCATCTTCAGCATTTCCTCCACTTCTTCTCTTTCTACCATGCGTGATTGCATCTCTTCTCTTTCTGACAAAACTGCCTTTTCAATGGCTTCAGCAATCAGCTGATCTACAGTTGTCTTTGGAATCATGTCTTGTTTTGTTGCAGCTGCACTCTTTTCCAGTGCCTCAGTAATTAATTTGTCAACATCAGCCTTTGATATCATAGTTTGTTGCACTTCCACTTGAGACTTTTCTAGTGCTTCTTTAACCATCTTCTTGGCCTCCTCGAGGCTAATTAGATCTGTCCTGGGTTGAGTATCAACAGTAGGGCCAATATCAATAGACGTCTGCTGATGGCTGTCTAGAGTAGGTAATTGGCTGAAGCTGCTCTCTGTGGGCACAAAGACTCTTTCTTTGATTAGCAGGGTCATCTGTTCTTGAGGAAGAATAATAGCAGCACGTGCAGATGCTGTTTGGAGTTCTCGAAGCACGACATGCTTTATCTGTTCTTGAACGATGACTTGTGGCTTTTCAGCGGCTTTGGGTATATCATTGGTGCCTAAAGATGGCTGGTTATTAGTCGTGCGCTCTAAGGTAATTTGACGAGCGTCTGTAATAAAGCTCGTTTCCGAGAGTTGTGGCACGGTGGTAACATCTACAGCTTTTTCATTGCTTGTGACAGGTGCAACAGAGTGTGTACTCAGACTGACGGATGACAAGCTGTCATTAGGCTTTTCATGTGCCACAATATCAATAGGATCTGTGTTGATGCCAACATCAATCACTTGCACCTTGAATTCCAGCTCGGAAGACAGTGGCTTCATAGGCAAAGCGCTTATAGGTGTACCAAAACCAAGACCCAGCCCATTGTTGAATTGAGGGTCCTGCTGTTCATCCATGCTATCATCCAATTCAGAATCGCTTGACTTTATGCTTTGTTGATCAGAATCAGATGAATCATTAATTGAAACACCACGCGCTTGTCTTGCAACACCACCACGTCTCTTTTTGGTGTGCTTCTTCTTGGCAGGCTTTGTGTTGCTGCGGCTGCCATTCATCGAGATGGCATTATTGCTCATGTTGGCTAAATCTTTACGCAGCTGTTCAATTGTTTCCTGACTATCTGAGAGCATCTTTTTCAACTCAAACTTTTCTAGCTTTTCCTTGTGTGCTGTGCTCCTAAGGTTCGAGATAATTCGATGTGCATGAGCCAAGGATTGTTTGAGTGTTTCTGTTTCAAGCTGCTGGCTGCGGTTGGTTGTTGTGCTAGTAGATGGAGTAGGATGCACATCCTTCACAGAGTGATCCGAGTCTTGGTCGTTCTTGTCTGCGGCTGTTTCTGACGATTCACTAGGCTCTTCACTACGAGCAGAGGCTGTGGCCATTTTAATGGCCAGTTTAGCCTTGCATATCTTGAGTTCTGTATTGAGTGCTTCGATCTGCTTTTGAATTTGAGCATTTTCACGCTGAGCATTGGCAGCATGTTTTCGCAACTGATGTGTCTCTTGTTCATGTCTCGCCTTCATTGCTTCAATCAACGAAGCGTTCTTTTCTTCTTGGGCTTTCATGATATCAATCTGCTCCGACTGGCTTTTGACTTGTTTGACTAATCTGGCATATTCTGCGTTGTGTTTAGCGATCGTTTGATTAGATTCCGATAAATGAGTTCTTAGTTCCTGATTTGCTACCTCAAGATTCCAATTTTCCTCCTTTAATCTCTCTTTTTTTTTTTAATACAAGATATTATTAATAAATATCAAAGTATTCTGATTGATAACCTACCTTCGATTTCCTCACGCTGCTTTAAATGTCTCTGAGCTGTTTCATGATGACGCTCATTCTCTGTCCTGGCTGCTTCCAGTTGTTTTATGATTTCTTCCTTTTCTTGGATGATATTCTGTAGTTTTCTCACTTCAATGAGTAGCCCTTGACCAATCTCTGTGGCGAACTCGATATCTGGGTTACGTTTATTTCCATTTGCATATTTAGCTCGTTGTTTAGAGGATGAACTGTGAGTTGGCGCAGGAGGTAATAAAGGAGAGACAGTATCTGAGCTCTAAATGATGCAAAATAGATGAATATTACAGATAGAACACAAACAATTGATTTTTTTTATTACTCACCTTGGTTGCCTTTATGTGCTGAAACTCATTTGCCAAAGTTTCTAATTTTTCTCTAATTTCAGTAGGTAATTCGTCTTGTTGATTATATTTATTGAGATCTTGAAGTTCTTTTCGAATCATGTCTGATTGTTTTAAGAACGCATTTCGACTAATTTGACTTGTTCCTAGCTTTGCCAATAGTTGTTCCTGATTGCTTAGTTGAGCGGCAAGTTCAGACTTTACTTGGTTGACATTCATGCCAACAAAAGAAATCGGCCTGTTTGACTTGCTAACATTTTGCTGGCTTGCCATTTTATAAGGTTTTGTATTTTTTTTTGCAAGCAAAACAGCAAACAGCAGAAAAATAAAAGAAAGAGAATGAAATGCTTCTTGAATATAAATAAAACAACGTGGTGACTTGGGTCACACAAATAAAATGCCCTCTGTAACTCAAAATAGAAGGTGGTCTGCTGTTTTTTTTTTATACCCCCTCGCCTGTCCGTTCTTCTGTCCTCCCTCTTTTTGGTTAGCATTTATTGAAAATGGATGATCCGTCATTTGTACGAAGCGTTGTTCTTGAGTGTCTCTTGGTTTTCTATGGACTGACTTTTTCGGAGTACTTTGGTTGCTATGATACGGTGAGGCAACACTTTCATGCAAAAAATAGAAACTTTTATTTACGCCCAATGTAACCGTATTATTACCCTACCATTGTCCTATAAAGAGAATACTCTCTGTCACCAGTTGCGCTCTTGTGCTTATTCACCTTGTGCCATGCGTAACCATGACATTTTCTTGGCAATGAATCAATGCATAAACAAATAATGCTTAAACACGCTACAGTAATTACAATCCACGCTTAAAACAATGGTTCACCAACCATTAGATAGCAACTATAAATAGTATACCTTTAATTTATTTGTATGTTCCTTCTACCTTTATCTCAGAATAAAGATGAATAATGTGTACTTCTTTTGTCTTTGCTTTGTATCGTATAAACCATTACATAACATAGCTCACGGTAATGTAGCAAAAATATAGTTTCATACCCTTGGAGTTCATGTAGTTGCACACTTTTTGCAAGAATATTCTCAAGCTCTGATTGAAATGTTCATATTCTTGTAAAGCTTTTAAAAAGAGTCGATAACTTTTGTGTATAGAATGTGGCCAGTGGCTTCAAAACCTGCGAAGAGCAGGAAATACAAATCAAGAAATAGCCCACATCTCAGTCACTGCGTTCTCCACAAGAGAACAAGCTCGTCGATATTAATGTAGCTTTTGCAGGTAGTGATTGGTCCTTGTAAGGCTTTTGACCTGGGTTGGCATGTGCACTTCCCGTATCTAAAAGAGTAACTCTAGCAATATAGATGAATGATAGCAAAGAATAATTACATATGTATGTTAGTATTCCTCAATATAGTTTCTATATAAGAAGAAAAAAGAGAAAGCCCATTATTACAAACAGCATTTTATATGCAAACAGGATTGTTTATGACCAATAAGAATTGGACATGACGCGTTATATGAAAGTGTTTTGTGGTGCGCCTCATTTATTTTACCCGCAAGATAAATTAAGGTTGGTGATATTCATATTGTCATGTCAAAAACGCACGATTCTTTTTGTTCCTATACTTTATGTTTAGTTATCTCCCTTCACCTACACCCATTAAATTGTATGCTTTCCCCCTCCGCCATCAGTACCTTCCCACCCTCACCACATTATACACCTCACTTTGTTGAACTTGACCAGGCAATTTCAGTATAAAATACTACGTGCCCACTTGGGCTTAATAAAAAGATTGTATAATCGTACCTTAAATTAAAAAGGGAAGCTAAGCCTAATATGGAATCTCCTTTATCTTAATGTAACAAAGGGGTGCATTTTTACTATTGATCTTTGGTTGCGACACTCGTGTCAGTAAAACATTAATTTTTATTTACAAAATGGTTGTATCAACAGGTCTAACGGTTACATTTGTCTTTTTCAAATGATCTTTTACAGATTGAATAGGAACTTCTTTACGATGGAAAATACCCGCTGCTAAAGCGGCTTCTACATCTGTCTTTTCAAATACTTGTTCAAAATGCTCCACACATCCTGCCCCACTTGAGGCAATGACTGGAATAGAAACAGCTTCCTTGACAGCACGAATCAATTCAAGTTCAAAGCCAGAGTTGGTACCATCTCTATCCATACAGTTCAACAAGATTTCACCCGCACCTAATTTCTCACAGGCTGTGACTAATTGAACAACATCCAAGTCGCGACCTTCACGACCACCCTTGACAGTACATTGATACCAGCAGTACTCTTCTCCGTTAGGGCCAGGCTGGGAGTTCTTGACGACATGGTGTGTTGTTTCACTAGGATCCTTGACGTATACACGACGAGGATCAACAGAGATGACAACAGCTTGAGAACCATAGGCATCTGCAATTGTCTCAATTGCAGTTGTTCCTGTCTTTTTGCATCCATTTTCATAAAACTTTTCAGCGCAATAGACAGCATCACTACCAATAGAGACCTTATCAGCACCTGAACGGAAGTATTCTCCTGCGACTTCAAAAGCAGGATGGAATGTGCCATCTGGATCTGTTACATCACGAATACCACCACCAATCGTCAAGGGAACAAACACGGTTTCGGATGTACGCTTGAGGACTTCGAGCATAGGTGTATCACCCAAGGGACAATTACGGAAACTGGTAATATTCAAGAACGTCACTTCATCAGCTCCTTCTTCAAAATAGCGTTTGGCCAAATCGACAGGTTTTCCTAAATTACGCACATCGTTGCTTCCTCCTGTTTCACGAACATCATACTGATCGCCCTTGGTGACAACCAGGTCACCTTGATCATTTGCACGGACATCCAAGCAGGCAATGATGCGCTTTGTAAGTTTATGCTTTTCGTACAAGACGGGTTCTTTGTTGATGATATGCCTGTTGTCTACAATACCGGTGCCAGTCAAGAAAGATTTGAGAACGTTCAAACCAGCATATCCGCTCTTTTCGGGGTGATACTGTGTAGCAAACACGTTGTCTTTTTGTACTGAAGAGATAAACAATTCATCGCCATACTGACTTGTGGTCAATGTCCATTCCTTGTTCTTTTCTGTATATCTTGCAGCATAAGAGTGAACAAAGTAATAAACCTTGTCATCATTCATGCTATAATTCACTTCTTGTCCCTCATCCTTGGTTTGTTCCTTGATCACTTGCACATTGCTCCATCCCATATGAGGTACAGCCTTGGATGTGGCGTCAAACTTGGAGACCTTGCCAGGAATAATGCCCAATCCTGCTTCATCGCTTTCATCAGAACCTTCAAATAGGGACTGCATACCTACACAGATACCCATAAAGGGCTTTCCGGAGGCAATATAGTCCTTTAAAGGTTGAGAGTAGCCCTTGTTACGTAAGGCTCGCATGGCATATCCAAAATCACCCACACCAGGGAAAATAAGTTTCTATATCTCTTAATTTATTGCTCATCGTTATATCAGTTCAATCTTACATCAGCTTTAGCGATATCTGAAGGTTCCTCTACGAATTGGATATCAAAGCCTAAATGATGAACGGCATTCACTAAGCTGCGAACATTGCCTGCACCATAATCAAGCATATAAAGGCCAGGCATTTTTTTTTGTTTTCTTTGATAGACTGCGCAAAGAGAGAAGAATTAAAAAAAAAAAAGATAAAGCAAGCTATTTAATTAAAAATAGTGGCTTGAATGAGATTCTCTGAGTCATTTTGCGTCCTGTCTTTGAAAACATTTGTTCACTCAGATTAAATTTCAGGTCAAAAACGCCTTCGATTTATTTCCTTTTACACAATAGCTTCAGGGTTTGGTTCAGAACGAATAATCTTTTCCATTTGCTTTGCTCTAAAATAATCTGCTATTGAACGTATAATGATAAACCAGCCAATGATCATAAGCAAGTATGCAATGATATCTGCATCCATACCATCAAGCTGGTTCTCGTTATTTTTGTCTTGGGATTCACCATTACTACTATAGTAATAGTCATCATCTTCTAATGTGCCTCCTATATCAAATAGATTAATATCATTTGTTACTTAAAGTTGTGTAACTTACGACTTCGAATATAAAATCCTGTTTGAACAAGTGAGACGCCAAGACCTGCCCGTGATCCTTGCTGCGAAATAAAAACAAGATGAGTGATTATCCTTTAGGCTCTATCTTTTAGTTACCTTGGATGCATGAGATGTGTGTAATAGATAAGTGAGCATGAATCCAACAAATTGAAAGCTTGCGGATACTTTAGACAATTGCGTGTGAGTTTTCATTAAATACATTATAAATGTCCTTCCTTACTCAACAAGTTCCAGAAGAAAGCAAATATATTTCCTACTGGCATCCCTTCTACTAGCACAATATCACCCATCCCGGCTGGTGCAATGATTGTTGTTTGCCAATAAGGTGGTGTTGCATCTGCTGCTGCCTCTTCATACGTCTAGTCATGATATTAGTTTATATATTTTCTTTAAAAATTAGGGCTGACTTACAGGAGGTGTTTCTTCTAACTTTTTACTATCAGATTCTGGTTTGGCTGAGATATTGGAAAAGACACCATCTGTTGATACGGGTAATATGGCTGGGCCACTTGTATGATGTGATGAAGAAGAAGATTGTGGCACTGGTATTGATATATGGCTATTGTTATTATTGTTGTTGTTATCATTATTGCTGTGAAGCAGTCTATCGGTCACAGCTGAATGCTCTTCGTCTTCTTCATCAAATGTTTCTCCAAAGGTATCTTGTAAGTCGTTTAATTGTTGTGTTTGTGCAGAACGTTGTTGCGATGGCTGTGTTGAATTGTTGTTATTAGTACTACTACTACTAGCAACAAAGTCCTCATCTTCTTCATGAGAAGCAAGCTATGTTTAACCATGAGTTATTTTCTGTTATTATTATTTATTGCCCTTACTTTTTGGTATCGAGTCGTCATTTTGGCTGTAGATTAATAAAATAATAATAATAAAAAAAAAATAGAAAAAAAAGAAACAAGTTTATTTAATAAGCTTTTGTAACAATTGCTTGCTTTAAAAATAATCCTTTTATGGTAACTCTTTGGTTTCTGCTCTGTTTAACCCATTACTATAAAGACCTGCTTTCAGTTGGGGGATTAAGAAAAGAAAGGGCTTATAAAAAGATGACAAGCATATGCTCAAATGCTACCTTACTTCTTTTTTTACAAAGATATGGCATTGATGCATTTGTTATCATCAATATCTTATCTAACTTATTGCCTTAATCTCTCCAGTTAAAAAAAACATTTCCACATATCTCAAACCATCTCTTGGTAATGATTTCCACTTAACAAAAGTAATGAAACAAGTAAACACTTGACGTCATAGCATCAACGTCTAGCTCGCTCTTCTTTGCTCTCCTTCAATACGTGAAGGAGGATCTGGCAAAAAAAAAAGAATCTCCTAGGAAAAAACATGATATCTTTACTAAAATATATATTAACCTCGCTGAATATTTGGTGTAAAGTCAATAGGCTCAAGTATTCCTAATTTGTTGGGCTTTTTGGCTCATTGCTTGTCAGTGGATACATTTAATAAAGGGCTTTGCTGTCAAGAATCGTCAATTGCATAAACACAAGGAAATATTTACAAGATCTGACCATTCGGATAGAAATAAATTAAAGCTCTCATTCATAGTAGCATATATTAGATACAGTTGCTGATATAAAATATATACACCTTCTTTAGAAACTATTGGTACACAGTATAAGATCAATAACAATTACACTTTAATTGGCTATCAACGAGAAAGCTATTCCAAATAGCCTTGTTTAAATTCCAAGATATATGTTACCTTATGAATTCATATCACTCAGACCATGCATCTAAGCTTGTATTATCCTTTTATGTCTAGTAAAAGTTATCAAAATTTAGTGTATAGTATTGACCTTTTGGTAAATGACAGCCAATGACAGCCAATCATTGGTTCAATTTTTCTTTCTCTTTTTAAACATTTGGAAATGACAGAAAATAACAAAGATCAAGAAACAACAGCAGCAATAACAACGACAACGACCATAGTCCCTAAACCTCTAACAGATGCCAACTGGTCTGCATTAGATTCATTTCAAATACAAGACGACAATGACTTTGAAGAAGCACTGATACCACCAGAAAACTTCAACATGGTCTGTGAACACATTTATCGCTCATCATTTCCAAAAAAGAAGCATTATAAATTCTTGGAAAAGTTAAAACTAAAAAGTGTCTTGTAAATATCATTTAAACATAAATGAAGCAAGTAAACTCATTTCATTAGAACACTCATTCTAGAAGAATACCCAGAACAAAATATGAAATTTTTACAAGAACATAATATCAAATTTCTACAGTTTGGCATTGCAGGCAACAAGGTATAATACTCTTTTTTGTCTGTTTTCTATGGTTACTAATTGATTTTTGCTATAGGAACCATTTGTACAAAGTAAGTTCTTTTTATCTACCAAAATCATTTTATCCCCCTCTCACATTTAATTATAGTACCTGAAGATAAAATAAGCGCAGCATTAGCAGCCCTATTAGATAAAAGAAACCACCCGATTCTTATACATTGCAATAAGGGAAAGGTACTGTCAATATATAGAGAGAGAAAGAAAGGATATCTCATCACTATTTTAGCATCGTACTGGTTGCCTAGTAGGTTGTTTACGAAAACTACAAAATTGGAGCCATACATCAATATTTGATGAATATAGAAGATTCTCTCACCCAAAATCAAGATCAATGGACCAGCAATTCATTGAACTATATGATCCAAATCAAGTATGGCCACTCGTTGATAGACGTTATTTACCCAATTGGCCTACTCTTGCTGATCCCTTTGATTGATAAAGCGTCTAGAAAGTTTTTTTTTTCTCTTTCTCTTTCATCAATGAGTTTTGTATAATAAATGAATTATCATATCCTTGAGATTACATCTAGATCTGCTTCATCTAATTTTATAAAAGCTAATTAAACGCAGATTCATCTTCTAAACGATTGTACTTCTTCTTCTCTTTAGTATGTATGTATTTATTCTAATTTAAAACGATTAATCTGAACTATGGGCATGCTCACAAGCTGCTTACTTATTCAAACTTAACGATGCATATACAAAAATCCGTAAAAGAATTAGAGATCAAGCTTTACAGTTTATTCTATACACCTTTTAACTTTATGCTATGCTTGACAACAATTGTAACAAACTGATCTATCAAATAGCCGATGAAAGCTTGTTTCCTGTTTATGCCAACAGATTGAACGGAATGGGGCAAAGCACCCAGTTTCATTCTTTGACCGCCATTCAAACAAAAAACAACAAGGGTTGACTAGTACAGCAAAGGTCTGATTATTTTTCAACTAAATTTTCAATCGTTTCATTTCAGGTTAAAGCCCTGTGATGAAAGGTAGATGTGCATACAGCTACGTATAACGATTATTTACATATTGCCTTGGAAAGGAATATAAGAAAATAAGGAGAGTATAGTGTCAAGACTGTTTTATATTCTTAATAATGTGCATGATTGATGTTATTGTCAAATCATCTCACTCACTCACATAAACACACACAGATAATGAATAATAAAAACGCGTCATTTATTAATCAACTTTTTGTCATTTACATTTATTTATAATAAAAGCGTACTCCTTTCAGTTCTCAAGACAATAAAGTCTTGATTAACAGGATCAAACACGGGAAGGTAAGAGTACATATGATCCCAAAAAAGAAGATATATACTGAATGTCAATAGTATATATACCTTTTAAAAGGGGTGATGTATTAGGACTGAACTTATACATCTGAAAAACCTAGAAAGTACAAGTTGAACACTCCCAGATAAGTCTGGATTGGCAGACTGCCAGTAGGTAGCTGTATTTGGTTCGATACCGCCTAGCATCAGCATAAGCATTTATTCGAGTAGCCACACTTAGAGAGCATTTCTCTGTTCACAGATAACGGGCAAAGCGGTTAATCACACAAGTGTAGCCAGCCCAGAAATCTGCAAGTCACTTGAATCACCAGCATGATCGTACTAGGGTTACAGTGTGAACAAAGAGCGTGTCCAGTCCTCTAAAGGATGGAACAAAGCCAAGGCCAAAGCATCTTCACAGAGAGAAAAAAAGCAAGGAGTATCTGTAAAGGAAATACTTTGAAGCATTGACGGTCGATTATTCAAATCGTGACCTTCTATTGGCTAATGCGTTCCGATAGCAGTCAAGGCGGTCTTCTATTGGCTTGTGCGTTTCAATAGCACGTCTTTGCCTATGTGCATATGACTATGAACTAAGGCTCATTGAGATATCCTTAGGCATAGAAAGGCAGAATACCTTATATGATGATATAATGTAGCTTTTGAAGTCAAAAGGCCTTTGCCACAACTGGTTAGCTTTTTATTCTTTCTTTCAGCATGTTCCTTAAAGTTTATACATTACCCTTCACTTCTATTGGTGCTATTGGCTGCTCAATGTAGACAAAAGCTAGAAACAGCTATTGATGGCAAAAGAAGCAAAATTAGTATGATAGGATATCAACTACATAGACTTCAATCCTTTTATATGATATTATTTATACCAACATGGTTTGTTCTGATGATTTAGTGATTAACCCTCAAAAAGTTATAAACTCTCACATGATGCTAGCTGGGGTAGTTTCCATGAGTACTCTTTTTGAAGGAAATGCCGATATTTCCTGAAACAAAGAAGGTACAAGTGTAGATCATAGGTGTGTTTGTTGAAATGATATTCTGAAAGTAAGAAACCCACAGTGTTTTAACTTAAACAAAAAAGGCAATATAATCAGATTCTTTGGTCATAAATAATGCTTCGATACCCATTCCTTTTACAATACTCTTTTGCATAATGAGCCTGGAGGCGCTCTTTGACATAGTCTTTATAATAATTTTATCATACACAGTAAAGTATCTTATAGAAAGTTAGAAAATAAACATATCAGCATGTTTCTTTATAATTGAGAACGATTTGATTCAGGAAAGATCAGTTGCTTTACGTTTATTCTCCAAAATACAATCGACTCAAGTTAGCCGATTGGGGTCAAATGGATCGAACCAAATTAGTGCTTGTTAATAAAGCATTTAGAATTATGTCACATTGGTAATCATGTAGAATTAGACTGCTTTTGGTTCCACGCAAACGCTGTGTTGATAAAGCTCCTGAATTCAACCGCAAACTGTTCGGTATGCTCGTCAAAGAACACTTGAGGTACTGCGACAGGGAATAGGAGTCGCAAGCGGAAATCATAACCTTCTTCCGAACCCCGAATCTCCTGTAAGATGTAGAACAGAATGCTGCCGTCACCCAAGGCTCCTATCGCCGTACTCAAGCACAAAGTCGGGGGAATTCGCACGGGGCTGGATGCGCACTCAAGTCATGTGTTCTCCAATAGTCTCAACAATACCCGAATAATATGGAAGAAGAGTATAGTGCTCCGGGTGGGCTGGTGCCATGGTTTCGAAGAAAGCCTTTTGCTTAAGTTCTGGCGCCTGTAACTCTACCATCCAAACTTTCCACCACTACATAGTTGTGCCAAGGTGATTCCTTTCGTTTTGCGATCGATTCTAGATTCTCTATATTGGCCGTTAGACCTCGCAATGATGTCCTTGTAATAAGCGTCTGCATCTTCTATCTGATTCTGGAGGAGATCAAGCATTGGCTGCCTAGCCAGCAGAGTCTTTAAGTTTCGAAGCACTCTTCGAGACGCTGTCAGTACTCAGAAACTGACTTTGTTGTTTTCAACGGCTTGACCACTCGGCCAGGAGTACTTGATGGACAATTCTGATGGAGAATACATAGAGTGAAATATACCAGTCAATGATCGACTGGGCAGGAAAGTCTGATTTATCTTATATAGTAGGGCGCTTGGCAGAATTTACTCGTGGACAAGGTGAATCACGGGCCGATCCAAGAACTAAGATTCAATAGTGATTGATTTTTCGAAGTAGCTCAGTTTACTGAAATTGATTGGCTCATCCGTTTGCTTACCTTCATTTTTTCATCAACTTTAAAAAAACGGACCCTTTAAGCATGAAGAGAGAGCACAAAGACATCTTTATATCAGAGCTTGACACTCTGAAGTACTAAGGCTGCACTTTTTTTTGCTTGAATGATTGAAATTTTCTGTCCCCAGTATTGGGAAAAGGGCTGTAACGCTCATCCTCTGAAAGTGATCCTTGGTAACCTCTCTCATATCCTCTTCTTAAAAGCCTAAAAAGGAATACATGCAGAGTCTATATTGATGACTAAATTGTATAGAATTTATTAATTTGGTCAATAACGGGATGTCGCAAAGAAAGAAACCAACAAAAACCCAAACTAGGCAGAGGACCACCAGCAATTACGATCAAAGATACAGTCTTTCAGAAAGTAAAGTCGCATTTTTGCATTTTTTATAATACAATTTATACAAAAAAGCGACAAGCCAGCGCTACATCTCTTTCTGGAAATAGTGTGCAAAGAAATACAGTTTCAGCAAGTATCAGAGGAAATTAATGAAGAGCTACTATCTATGGGTAATGCGCATATCTATTCACCGGCATCTGTAAAGGAACTTATTGAGGGTAGAGGACATATATGTTTGTACCACCATATTCACCATTTCTTAATCTTATTGAGGAGTTCTGGTCTAAGATGAAGTCCAGCATTAAATGTTATGCGTTTAAGATAGATGATAACCTGACAAACAGAGTAGTACCATCATAAAGAAATATGTCTTCCTTAGTTTCTTTGAAGGTTGCAAAAATAAAACTGGCTTTTGATGACCTTATTAAAAGTGAGCAAATCAAACGATCATCCGAGGGCAACATAAAAAAAAAGCCAAAAAGCTTCATGTTATCTCAGAGTGAGACATTATAAACTGGCTTCTCTCTGTTGTTATGGGCGTTGTATATCTCTTCAACTAACAGAATATGGATGAAGACACTATTTCGGTATGCTACCTTTCACACTTTTATGGTCGTATTAAGCACGGTTTTCGCTCGCAAGAGTGATTAAATTGTCTCAATATAAATTGTTTAAATATTGTCTAAATCGTCTTAATCTCAAGTTTAACACTTTAAGAATATGGTAAAAAGACCACTGTTACAAGTCTTCTCCTTCCATACTTTCCTTTTCTGAGTCTAATAGAGTTATTTTGGTCCAAAGTGCAACTGAATTAAAGAGAAGCTACCAAGATAAACTACCAAATGTAACAAAGAAATACAGCCAAGAATGAATAAAAAACGCTGTATGAGTTTTCTTGATAACTGATTAGAATTAGAGCCAACACTTTATGACTCTGCTACGTTGAATAATGTTTAAAAATATCAAATGAATTTTTATTGGCTACACAAAAATAACCATCGGGGATATAATTTGTTTTATTTTGATGCGTAAAATCAAAATGTTAAACATGAACATATATTGCTTCACAAGTCCTCCCCCCCTTTCTTTCTTTCTTGTTCATATAACCCAATGCTCAACTTTAATATATTCAATAGGCTACATCATGTCTTTTTTTAAAAAGGTTCACCTTTTGTTATTCTAATCATATTTCATAATTATCCAATGAGAGTTCGTCTTTTATTTCCATTCAAAAAAAAAAGCAAGTCAAACAAGGGAGTTTTAAATTGCTCTTCGGCTGTTTTATATATAAAACCAAATTTTAAAAAATTACAAAGTCTTTTTTTTTCTCCTTTATTAAATCAATTATGAGCGCTGTATTGAGCGATGATGAAATTCCCCTTGCTCAAAGAGTAAAAGGTAAAGCAATGTGTTTTTTAATCAGGGGAATGCTTGATTGTAACACATTGTAGTGGAAAATCAATCGAATCCTTCTCTTTCTGAACCACGCGTTGAAAAGGATGAACAAATGAACGGTGAGAGTAGCTTGAAGGGATCTCCTGCAAATGCAGAGGATAGCGATGACGAGGATGATATTCCTTTGGCTCAAAGAATGAAAAAATCACCTATAAAGACAGAGGACAGCGATGATGAGGACGATATACCTCTTTCTCAACGACTTCAAAAGAAAGCCAATGGTAAACTTTCGCCTGTAAAGAAAGAAATAAATGGTGATCATGGTATATCAGTAAGGAATAATATTAATATTTTGTTCCACTTTTAATTCTGATTTATTACGCATATAGACCAAGGAAGAAAAAGTTAAGCCAGAACCAATGGAGATTGATATACCATCGAAGAAAAGACCCTTAGAAAAATCAGCAAGTACAAGTACTAAAAATACAAAGGCAAAGAAAAAGGCGAAAAAGGAAGAAGAAGAAGAAGAGGATATCTATAAATGGTGGGAAGAACAAGACCAAAGTGGTATTCAAGAGGATGATTCTATCAAATGGACTACCCTTGAGCATAACGGCGTCATGTTTCCTCCTGATTATGTTCCTCATGGTGTAAAAATGAAGTATGACGGAAAACCAATTGCGCTTAGTCCTGAAGCTGAAGAAGTAGCTACCTTTTTCGCAAACATATTGGAAAGTGAACACGCTCAGAACCCTGTGTTTCAAAAAAATTTCTTTAATGACTGGTTGGAAGTTCTTCAAAAAGATCCAAGCGTAAGTGTATAATTCTTTTATTTGTTTTTTTATGTCATCGGATCCTGATTTTTTTACATCCTTCTAGAACCCAAAAATCACAGATTTTAACAAGTGTGACTTCAGACCCATTTGGGAAAAACTTCAACGGGACAAAGAAGCCAAGAAGCAAATGTCCAAGGAAGAAAAGCAGGTAATGATCGACAGAGGTAGAATGTAAACATTTAACATTCATACGTCATCTTGCATTCAATAGAGACTCAAAGAGGAAAAGAAAAAAATAGAAGAACCTTATCAGACGGCTATCGTTGATGGACGTAGAGAAAAAGTTGGTAATTTCAAAATTGAACCGCCAGAGTTATTCCGTGGTAGAGGCAATCATCCAAAGACTGGCAAATTGAAGATGCGTGTTCAACCTGAGCAAGTGACGTTGAATTTGGGAAAGGGTGCCAAAATACCTGAACCTCCCAAAGGCCACAAGTGGGGTGGTATCGTGCATGATCAAACAGCTACCTGGCTAGCCACTTGGAAAGAAAACGTAAATGGTAATATCAAGTATGTCTTTTTGGCTGCTACTTCTGCTTGGAAAGGGCAGAGCGATATGAAAAAGTTTGAAAAGGCTAGAGAGCTCAAGGTATGTGTGTGAAGTACAGGTTGTCTTTCTTGT
This sequence comes from Rhizopus microsporus ATCC 52813, assembly GCF_002708625.1. Classification (NCBI taxonomy): domain Eukaryota; kingdom Fungi; phylum Mucoromycota; class Mucoromycetes; order Mucorales; family Rhizopodaceae; genus Rhizopus; species Rhizopus microsporus. Next base: position 2,064,145 of record NW_019671916.1, on the reverse strand, counting down.
ATTAACCAGGTTTAAGAATTGCGTGGCTGCTATTCGTGAGAACTACACCAAGGAATTAAAGGACAAAGTCAGTGAAATCCGACAAAGAGCCACAGCCATGTATTTAATTGACAGATTAGCTTTAAGAGCTGGTAATGAAAAGGGCGAGGACGAAGCAGATACAGTTGGCTGTTGCTCACTTCGTTATGAACACATTGAATTGGAACCACCAAACACCCTTCATTTTGATTTCCTGGGTAAAGATTCTATTCGATATCAAAATACCGTCGAAGTTGATGCTCAAGTATTCAAGAACATCAAGCTCTTCAAAAAGCAGGTTGGGCCTGGACACATGATTTTTGATCGCTTGACAGTAAGTCTCTTTTTTTTTTCATAAAATATAACGTGTGTTAAGATGAATAATATAGCCAAATGGATTAAACAAACACTTGAACAACTACATGAAGGGTTTATCTGCCAAAGTGTTCCGTACTTATAATGCCTCCATTACTTTTCAACAACAATTAGACAAAATGACAAATCCTGACGACAGTATTCATGACAAGTTACTATCTTATAACCGCGCAAATCGTGAAGTAGCCGTCTTGTGTAATCACCAGAGGACGGCCTCCAAGAATCATGAACAACAAATTTCCAAAATCGAGGATCGCATCCGTGCATTAAAGTACCAAAGAATGAAGCTCCGAAAGACACTTTATGCTGCGGATCCCAAGATGAAGAAAAATCCAAAATATGCCGATCCCGAATCAGATTTAGAAGAAGAATGGATGATACAACATGAGGCAGATTTAGTGAAAAAGGAAAAAGAGAGAATCAAGTCGCGTTTCCAAAAGCAAAATGAAAAATTAGCTGCAAAAGGAGAGCCAGAGTTGGAAGAGTCAGAATTGACAAAAAGCTTGAAGGCGGCTGATGCCCTCCTAGACACGTTTGCAAAAGAACGCAAAGCAGCCACGATTGAACCCAAGAGTTTGATGACAGCCGACAAATTGATCGTTAGGATTGAAAAAATTGATGAGCGTATTGCAGCTACCAAGGTCCAAGCGACAGATAAAGAAGAGAACAAACAGATTGCGCTAAATACTTCCAAGCTAAACTACATTGATCCACGTATATCTGTTGCATGGTGTAGAAAGTATAATATTCCTTTAGAAAAGGTGTTTAGCAAGACATTGATTGAGAAATTCAGATGGGCACAAAAGATACCTGACGATTGGGTAAGAAGAGATAATCATAAATCGAGATCAATGCTAACTCTCTTTGACTTTAGAAATTCTAAATTCCCAGTTTTTAAAATACAAATGATCACAGTGTAGTAAACATTCATTCCTTTTTTTGTTCATGGAGACTATAATAAAAAGCTACTCTATACATCTTTCTTTTTGGCAACTGCCTCCCATTTTACTTATACAAAACACCATTGTTTTTAAACATCAATTTAATGCATACATGCTTATATAGTGGAATGGAATCAAATACTAATGCTTCATGTTAGCTTGACATAGATATAGCATAATTGGTTTGAACATCTCTGGCGATTCAGATCTAAAGTCAAGAATATCATGTCTCCTGCTGTTTCTGAGTATACAACCAAAGTTCTGTTCTACGCGTTGACTATATTGTTTGAAGACAGTCGATCGAGTCAAGCCAGTAATTTACATGCAGATACTCATCGAAATTGATTAAGGCTTCTATAACATGCCATGGTTTACCCTTCCTATTATATTTTGTGATATTAGCATTGCATAATCCCTTGATGCCTAATTAGATACACGACTACCAATGACAACATTAGAAAGAAGTTGATATGTGCGTTGGCGTCTTGGCTACCTATCCACGACGCATTTCCCAGTTCCTTTACCAAACATGTCATTCAATGTCTCCAAATGTAGCGTCGCTTAGACCTACCTGATTCCATAACGGACCCTATACTCTTCCTCTTGAACAAGCTTCTCATTTATCAGGTATGATCCTCACAAACCTTATTCTACTGACACAATCATTGGCCATAGTATGCACCATCCTACACGAGTTCAACAACCTATATCATGCTCAGAAAATTCCTCCTTCTCCTACTCTACTGGGGCGTAAATTGTTACACTCTTCCCACCAGTGTTAGCATTTCAATTCCTCATAAACAGCTGCCTCAATATTTTTACCCTTGCTTCCAAAGGAGGTTTTAGTGTTTATCCCACACCTTGTAAAAGATAACAATGATAATTTAATTGAACGTTAGTTAGAACATTCTACTCTAAGTATGTAGCTTACTCAGTTGTTCTTCTTGAGAGACTAAAAAATATATTAAGTGGCACGAGGAAGGTGATCGATTTGGACTATTAGATGTGTAATTACCTCTGATATTTACTGCTTCATGGCAATGATATCAGAATGTCTTGTAGAAAAATTGTTGAAACTTTTTTTTTTTTTGCTCTTATTAGATAAACATCACAGATAAATCCAATATGCTTGTTTATCATTAGCAAAACGCGTTACAGTTTTGGAAAATTTGCTATTTGTACAGCACACCTGCTGTAGTTATCTTATAAATACTTCATCTTGTTGTAAAAAATTACTTGAGAAAGATCAACAAAAAAGACTGACAGCAAAATAGGTTATTCTTATAGACGCGTCATACTTAATTCTAATTGGCCATGGTTAATTCATGTAATAATCCTGTAATAATGAGCCTTCTCTCGTCATAATTTTAATAAAGAGGTTATCACAGACTCACCGACATATACTTCTCTTATATTCAGTGTTGTACATAGTGCCGTGTAGGTGTGCAAATAGCAAAGCCCGAAAAAATAAACGATCGGTAGCAGTTGGTGATGTCGATCAATAAGGAGCTAGGAGCATATCCTTTCAAGAAAGGTTTCTCACTGTAATTCATAAATTGAATAGATTGTGAATTACCGTATGATGATATATCAGAAGCCGCAGAAGCGTTAGAGGCAAATTATACTTCTTTACTGATGTTCTCACATTTTCGCAAAGAATCGGGGCTCATGATTTCTTTGACAGCGATCGAGGTAATGATATTGCCTTTTTTGGAGGCAAAAAGATTTTTTAGAAAAAATGGGCCATGCTTATTGATACTGAATTTCGAAAATCCGCTTCACGGGACAGTAGATGCCATAATCTTTTCCGGATATCCATATACATGACCTATATCCGATGACATATTGTTCAAATTGATTTTAGTATCACTTTCTATATTTGGTTCGACATCTCCATTCATCCCACAACGGGCCGAAGCATCTGTATAAATACGGATGTGTGCCTTGAATTGAGACACTTTCTCTTGTCTCATTTATTCGTTATATTATGCTCATCAAATCTTCAAATTGTTCGCTTCATTATGACTATACCCACAAGGATGATATACCCTCGACTATCATTTGGACTCAAACATTAGAATCAATCACCTTCAAGATCGAGAGTGTAAGCTAGTCGCTGAATGAGGTTCGTTTTTGCTAACGTCTTGAAGAATCAAAGTAGAGTTCATTTCTCTGAATACTGTCTAAACCTTCATAATCCATATAAATCAATCAGTTTGCCTCTATTTGACAAGCTATGCCTAGAAAAGGTACTCCTATCACTATAGCCTAAGGGTGATACTAAACAGTGACATCTAGTGTGTTATAGATAGAATCAATAATACCATGACATTTTTAAAAGAATCCTTTCATCTTTGGCCACGCTTACTTTCGCAGCAAACAGATCAAGAGATTGGAGATCAGCTGCTTGAAGCAAACTTTCTTGTATGCATTCGCCATGACGAAGCTGGTTTTGATACCCTTGATTTCGATTCTGTTATCAATGGTCAAGGTCAGAAAACTGGTCTTGAGTGAAAGAGACGGACATTACGGACCGAAGATTTCACCTTTTATAGAACAACCTGTAAAAAAAAAGAAGGTACACTCGTTTCTTTTCTCTCTTGCTCCTCAGCATTGAACTTTGTGGGCAAGAATCTATACATAACACATACAGATATATGCTCATTCAAGACTTTATGTAACTCAATAAAAAGCTGATTTACTCATATATTTACGAGTTCTTATTGATTATTAGCATCTCGCAAAAAAAGGGAAGCATTTACCTTGGAGCTTGCTACATGCATGTTTATATATGCATATATAATACATTTGTATAAGCTTAGCCAAAAGGAAAAATAAGGGCTGCATATATATCTCTTTTTTCCTTTTTACTCCTTTTTTCTTCTCAATTTACTCATACTGTTTTTGCCATACTAATAGTGATTGTCTTTACGTAGGGTTAAATGGTTTATCATCCATCATTGACATTTTCAGTAAAGTTCTTATTTAGCATCCTTATGACGATGTGTTTACATTACAGAATTTAGTACAAGCCTTTGCATATCATCATTTGTAGTTGTATAATACAACGCATCATGTGTTGTCTTGGAGATGCTTGCTGTACTCTCTTTCACACGTGTGTTTAGGATCTTTCTGTATAAAAAAAGTCTTATACAGACAACCATTGATTCTCATATATATATGTCACTTGACGGCGCCCTTAGATTTTGCGTTATGCGCGTAGCTCTTCAAATATAAATTTTTTCAAATCGATTATTTTTATTGTACATTCATGTCAAGGAGAAGCGATGTAAACATCCCAGGCCGAACCTAGAGAAAATCCAATATATAATCTATTATATTCAAAATATGCAAAAGAAAAAGAGGAGTTGAAAAGCTGCAAAGGGGAAATCATCTAACAACATTTTATAGGCAGGGAGATTTCAATTGCTATTTAGACTAAATGTATTATTATAAACTGATTGATCGGCTCAAGTTTAAACTGTTACTGGATGCACCGTTGAGCAAAACAAGTTAAACCAAGATTTATTTCTTGGTTAGAGCCTGTCAAATCTTTTTTTATGCAGTCATATGCTGCAGCATAACCTTGCATTGATTAGATAGGATAATCTACTTACACATCAAATAGCGTAGGCTTAATGCTTTGAAGAAGTAATAGCTAATCGGAAAATTAGAAGCAGTTAGTCAAAACTGGAACTAACGTGGCTCACTTAAGGCTGCATCAATTGTCATATAAAGTCGTTTCATTGATTGTGTTATGTATAGTAGTTAGCTGTTAGACAGCCACAAAGCTTGACAGTAAGCATGTATACAGGTATAGATGCAATTGCACACTTGTGATAATAACAACCAAGAAATGACAATAAAAGCTAGGTAATTAAGCGAGGAAAACAAGGGCATAAATTATCCAAAACCTCATGTATTTTCCTATACTCTTCTTTTTTTCTTCTTTTTTTATATATAAATCAACATTATTCACTACTATAAAATGCAAATTTTTGTTACCACAGTATTTAGATCAGTCATTATATTGAACGTTGAATCATTTGAAAGCATTGATACTATCAAGCAAAAGATCAATGAAAAATTAAATATATCCGATCCCGATTATTCACTTTCTTTCCACGGAAGAATGCTCAAGAATAGATATAACTTGCGCGATTATGACATACGCATTGGATCTACCTTACAAATGGCTACTCCTCTCAAAGGCGGTTCCTCTTACCCTAATCCTCTAAATAATGGTAAAGGTTCATTCTTGATTCTCAACTTGGAAAACGACACGATCACATTGACAGATGTAGACGATAATACTGAGAAGACCAGAAAGTTCTTTAGTCGGCAAGTCTGTCGCAAGACTCTTGACGACTCCGAAGATGAAAAGAGTAACGGAAAGAAGAGGAAGTATCAACATATTACAAAAGGTTAACTACTCTAATAAAAACAATCTATACTTTTTTTCTTCTAATCTCTTTCTGGTTATAAAATTACACTTTTTTTCTAGTGCGATGCTCTTTAGAACTATGTACAAGTGCCTATGTTAAAATTATTGGAGACTGCAATTACTGTCAAGCAAAGTATTGCAGTAGGCACAGGTTACCCGAAGATCATGCATGCTACAATATGAACGTGTGCAAACAACTTGCTCATCGAAGGAACAGTGAAAAACTACTTAACGAATGCTGCGTAGCCAGTAAAGTAAACAACTTGTAACACCTTTCATAGTTAAAACATAAACAGTTTACAAACAGAAAACATTTGTCTCTTTCATATTGGAACACGATTCTCAATGAGGTTTTTTTTTTTCAATGATGTGCTGATGAGTAATTATTTTCAGAGAAAAGAGTTTGAAAATAATCAAAGCATGTACTGTGAAGTTTCCGAAGTAGCTGAAATCAAGATACCAACCAATGCTTTTGATGTTTACTTAATATTGCCTAAAGCCAACACTGTTGTAATAGTAAGTATGGGTCACTGATTGATAATATTGTTTAACAAAGTTCATTATCGTTGAATTTAGTTCCATAAACGGAATTGACATTTAACACTTGCTATTTCCGAATATGTATATATCCGCGATGTTATTACAAAACAGGTGTTTCACTGTACAGAAATATTGACGCAGACTAGGAAAGGCTATACGTTGGATCCATGTGAGACAGAGGAAGGGTCTGAACGACATATAGGTCATTTGTGAGGGTCAGCTGAAGACACTAGAGTTTATTCTACTGAGACGCTGGACATTGTCAAAGCATAAAAAAATGCTGCTCTGGTAAGGTTTTAAACAGACAGCAAGAAAATGAACTTTGTTTACAAGACTTTTTGCTATTTGAGAAAAGAGTAGATAGCCAAGAGCCAGTGGGGAAGCGTAAGTACCTTGTGATTTATGTCATCAAACGTGAAAGAATGATCGAGTTGCAGTTCTCTTTTGCCGAGAATAACACCAGCATTGAGCTGCTGATAGGTGGCACGAGTGGAGAACTGAAGAAGAATTTCTACCATCTAATTTTACTTTGAAAAATACCATTGAGAGCGCCGAATATATTCTTTAAAATGATCATGATGATATTGCAATTGGGCGACATAACGAGAATGAAATAAAAGATGAAAGTAATGAGATTGAGATATAAAGCTATATCAGATATATACAATATGTATGCCAAGTCCATCTGTCTATCTATCAAGTTGTCTATCATTCCACTTATGGTAAATATCTATTAAACTACTATGCTTTTCCACGGCTTGTATGTCGGTTAGTAATATGTTTATCCTCATCTTTGATAACTTCCATTGCACACTTTAACTATCCCGACAATCCATTCAAAAGAAAGTCAAGACGACGTTTCATAAGCTCATAAAGGTATGACAAAGAATTCAATAAACTAGAAGAACTTCTTTTGATTAATTTTTACTGATAATTATATTGTTTTCTTTACAATTTATGATACTAAACAAATTAGGCAACATGTAACCCTATGCCTCCGTTACCAACAATCGTTGGGTTCGCATAATTTAGCTGCAAGATATTTCTAACCCGTCCATTTTCCTTTTGTCAGCTGTCCTTTTCTGCTTGTGATTACTGCAACCACGGCAATTCTTAAGGCTATAGTGGCGTTCTACAGTGTCTCTGATTGGATCGTATAACGTTATGTATAGAGAACTTCTGCAAGGTTATGGCAAAAGGTACTTGCTTACTTAATTGAAAACTGAGACATGCTACATCCTTTTGAATATAAATAGGGGCATGGTATTTTCTATCACTATTCATTACTTTACTGTTTATCAAATATCAAGTAAAAAATGAAAGTCTTATCTGCTGTTCTCTTTGCCCTTGGCTCTCTTATGATCAAGTCTACTATTGAAGGTGCTCACATAAGGGATACTGCCTCTGGTGATTCCTCTGATGTCGGAACTCTCGACAGTAAAACTACTGTCTGCTTGGGAGTTTGCAATCCTAGAATATTCTATTGTCCTGAACACTGGACACCTACTCTTAATGGAAACTGTTGGACTTGCTGCCATGAAGATGATTAAAAGCATATGTATCCTTTTATCAAATAAAAAGTGGCAACCTATTAAAAGGATGTGATTATATATAAAATCAAGTTTATTATGTTTGGAGTTACTGAGTAAATGTGGCGCGTTAGCAATAATAGTAAAGTTTTTGACTAGTACAATATCTTTTCCTCAAAATATGATCTACAGATTACATACATTCGATATATTCATTCGCTTAATTCATGTAAATTCTAAGCAACTATTGTTGATATCTTCATTATTTCCAACTGTGATTGCTTGCATCTGATTGAACCTTTTTTTTCTCGCAGCTAACGTCAAAAATAAAAGTCCGCAATATAAAACTTCCCCAGTTTATACGTTTTTTTCTTCTTTTCTTAAGCAATGGAGGAATTAGAACAATTAGAGCATTTATCACTTGTACAAAAAGTTGTTAGTGAACTCTACAATCACACAGGATTACATGAAAAAGTCTTGGGTATGAAAGTTGTTTATTGCTTTATTATCCTTATTTTACTTATTTTCACAATAGCTGAATTCATCATTCATTTGCACGATCAATCTAACGGCTCTCTTTCAACCTTTAAACAATCGCTTAAAGATGCTGATGCTGACTTTCCCGAATCCTTTATTGAAAATTTGGACAGAATCATCAAAACGATGAAACCTAAAAACAAAAGGGTCAATACGACCGAAGCCAGCGCAGACGAAAAAGCAAAGACATTCCCCGGCTTAGCTGTTCAAGACGATCCAGAATGGCAAAAAAAGAGAGAAGAGGATATGGAAGTGGCTGACGATATGATGGCACAGTTGCAGGGAATTAACTCTTCAAGCAAACGTCGACATGAGAGAAGTCCATCACCAAATGATAGATACCAGAGAAAACATCACCGTTCATCTCGAAGATCAAGTCCAGGTCGACGCTACAGATCACGTTCTCGATCACCTAGTCGTAGAGATAGCAGAAGAAGATCTAGAGAAGCCGAGAGAACACGTAATCCAGACCGTCCTTCTTCGTTGCAGGCACCAAGTCATGCAAGAGGAGGTATCATGGTAGAGGATGTGCCTTCTAGATCTATCAAGAGAATGTCATCTCCAGAACGCTGGGAATTAAAGCAGCTTATTGCATCTGGCGTTGTAGATCCAGCAGATTATCCAGAATTAAATGAAGACCTTGATTTTAATGGAAGTATCGAGCCAGAAGAAGAGATTGATGTGGAAGTGCGTGAGGAAGAACCTCCTTTCTTGAGAGGCCAAACAAAGCGATCATTAGATTTAAGTCCTGTTAAAGTTGTCAAGATTCCTGATGGTACCTTGAACCGTTCAGCCTTGGCAGGAGCTTCATTGGCAAAAGAACGAAGAGAATTGAGACAGCAGCAGCAGCAGCAAGAAGTCGATGCTGTGCCTCAAGATGTTACGACTCCTTGGCTTGATCCTATGGCTGGACCTGCCGGAAGACAGTTTGCTCAGGACGCCAAAGGTACTGGAAGACCAGAACGTATTTCTGAATGGAAAAAAGCGACATTCAATAGTGCAACTAGCTTTGGTAGAGTCACCAACTTGTCAATCCAGGAGCAAAGAGAATCTCTTCCAGTGTTTAAGCTTCGTACAGATCTTATCAATGCCGTACGAGAGGTAAAGCGTAGTGCAAATGGGAAATTGAAAGGGGGAAAAGCTAATAGTTATTTATATAGAATCAAATGTTAGTCGTCGTAGGAGACACAGGTTCTGGAAAAACGACACAAATGACACAGTATTTGGCTGAAGAAGGATTTGCTAATAACGGGCGTATCGGCTGTACACAGCCTCGTCGTGTAGCAGCCATGTCAGTAGCTAAACGTGTAGCAGAAGAAGTGGGCTGTCGTGTAGGGCAGGAAGTAGGATACACTATTCGTTTTGAAGACTGCACAAGCCCAGAAACGCGTATCAAATACATGACAGACGGTATGTTGCTCAGAGAGTGCTTGATTGATCCTATGATGTCGCAATACTCTGTAATTATCCTTGATGAAGCACACGAAAGAACAATATCGACAGATGTACTTTTTGGTTTACTAAAGAGTATGAAACACTAGATGTATTATAGTATATAAGCTAACAGCTCTTCATTATAGGAGCGGCAAAGAGGAGACCTGATTTAAAGCTTATTATTACCTCTGCAACATTAGATGCTGACAAATTTGCTACCTACTTCAACAACTGTCCTATTTTTACTATTCCTGGCCGTACTTACCCAGTAGAAGTTTTATATACAAAAGATCCTGAATCAGACTACTTGGACGCTGCACTTATTACTGTCATGCAGATTCATCTTTCAGAGCCACCAGGAGATATTCTTTTATTCTTGACAGGTCAGGAAGAAATCGATACTGCAGCAGAAATCCTATATGAGCGTATGAAAGCGCTAGGCAACGACGTCCCAGAATTGATTATCCTCCCAGTCTATAGTGCTTTGCCATCCGAAATGCAATCCCGTATCTTTGACCCAGCGCCTCCTGGAAGTCGTAAAGTAGTGATTGCGACCAACATTGCTGAAACCTCAATCACTATTGATGGTATCTATTATGTCATTGATCCTGGCTTTGTTAAGCAAAACAAATGGGACGCCAAACTTGGCATGGATTCATTGGTAGTGGTTCCTATTTCACAGGCAGCTGCTAGACAACGTGCTGGTCGTGCTGGACGTACTGGTCCAGGCAAATGCTACAGACTTTACACAGAGACTGCTTATCGTAATGAAATGCTACCCAATACGATTCCTGAAATTCAACTGCTCAACTTGTCTATGACCGTGCTTACTCTCAAGGCAATGGGAATTAATGATCTACTTCACTTCGATTTTATGGATCCTCCACCAGAAAACAATTTAATCCAAGCACTTGAACAACTTTATGCTCTTCAAGCGTTAGATGATGAAGGTCTCTTGACACGTCTTGGTCGTAAAATGGCAGAGTTCCCTCTGGAACCCCAATTGTCAAAGATGCTTATTCAGTCTGTTGACTTGGGCTGTTCCGAAGAAATTTTGACCATTGTTGCCATGTTGACTGCTCAAAATGTGTTTTATAGACCCAAAGAGAAGCAAGCTCAGGCAGATCAAAAGAAGGCTAAATTCCATCAACCAGAAGGTGATCATTTAACATTGTTAACAGTTTACAATGGTTGGAAGAATAGCAAGTTTTCTACTCCATGGTGCTATGAGAATTACATTCAGCAACGTAGTATGAAGCGTGCACAAGATGTGAGAAAGCAGCTGCTTGGTATTATGGATAGGTAAGTTTAAATTTTTTTTTTTTGTTAATGAATATCATTCACATTTATATAATAGATATCGTCATGATATTGTGTCCTGTGGTCGTAATTACACAAAGGTGTGCAAAGCATTAGTATCAGGATACTTTAGAAACGCTGCTAAAAAGGACCCTCAGGAAGGATACAAGACATTGCTTGAAGGGACACCTGTTTATATCCATCCCTCAAGTGCATTATTTAATAAGGGTCCCGAATGGTATGTACACAAGATATAATAGCAATCATGCAGTACTAATATAAAACATAGGGTAATTTATCATGAAATTGTGTTTACCTCTAAAGAATATATGCGTGAAGTCACTGCTATTGATCCAAAATGGTTAACCGAAGCAGCGCCCACTTTCTTCAAGATTGCAGATGCAAATAAGATTTCTAAACGTAAAAAGCAAGAAAAGATTGAAGTAAGTAGACAATCTTTGTTTATCCTACATTTCTCATACTTTTTTATTTTAGCCACTCTATAATCGATATGAAAAGCCCAACGAATGGCGTCTTAGTAGAGCCAGGCGTGGAGGAAGAATCAGTCAAACATTTGGTTAAAAGAGACATACATTTGTATATTTTTGCATTATTTCCAATAAATAAAAAGTGACAAGAATAACACATAACACATAACACACTATTATGTACGGACACTCAAGGTCGTCACTTTAAGGACAACCTTCTCCAGTACAGCACTGCTTTTGCCTTTACTTCGTTGGGTTGCGATATTGTTTCGCCTGAAGATCGTGCCAGCAACAACAGCAACAACAATAACAATAGAGGTGGATTAAACGCCTTCCAGATCCATGGCGCACTTTGCCACCGTCAAGGCCCCTTGACTTCAACTGAAGGCAATGAGCCTTCCTACGCCCAGCTATATATATGTGATCCTTCCTATGCCACTAAAAGAAGACAAGCACAAAACAGCAACCTTGATCCTGAGATTATTAGGAAGCTTTCGGTCATGCTTGCTCAATGTAACCCTTTTGCACGTATATATCACCATGCACATGAGATATTGAGCAACCATGAGAGCAGCAGCAACACTGTCAGTGATGGTAATGATCAAAGAGAAGACAGTGCGCCATACATCATTATCAGCCCATCAA
>NW_019671916.1:2044341-2051735 GCF_002708625.1 Rhizopus microsporus ATCC 52813 | reverse complement strand
CCATGCTGCATACATGCCAAATCATTATTTACATTTGTTTCTTCATGAAATAAAAAAGTGCCTTGCATTATCCGAGAATAAAATAATTTGTAAACGAGAGTAATGAGTTGTTTTATCTAATGATAAAACAATAGACAACAACTTTACAATTCTGTCTAAGAGAATTACACAAGTAAATAGACACTTAAAAGAAGGAAGACATTCTTCTTTTAAATTTGGTATCATTTATGTATTGAACTTGAGAAGGAGAGAAAAGACTAAGGGCAAAATGAACATAGTATTGTAGATAAATAAAAAATGTCGTCAAACAGAATTTGTTGTTAAAAATAAATCATGTCAAGACACCTTTTACAATTATTGTTATTCTTTATCTCTTCTTTCATATTTTAAACACAATGCGCGATCAAGTTCGTAGTTTTCTTAAAGCAATGTGTGAGAGAAAAAAACAAATAGAAAATGAGAAACATCAAACCTCATCCAAAGGTAAAATAATGGAAGTTTCAATCATCTTTGACTTCATAAACATCATCCATGTGCTATGGGTAAAGCCAAGAGAAAAAGGATGAGTCAAGCAGAGAAGATTGAGAATAAAAAAGAAAAGAAAAAGGCGAAATACGATCACAATGATGAGCAAGAAAAAGACATTGTTTGTACAAGTTGCCACCAAAAAGGACACAAGAATGCAAAATCTTCCTTATGCCCAAATCGAAAGTTAACAAAACAAGAAGAACTTCAGCAGCTCATGGGGAATCGAAAGACAACAACAGTCAAAACAAAACTAGAAACTATTCTGCGTCCTGCCCATAGAAACATAAAAGACAAAATAATCAAAGTGTCCAAAGACATTAGGAACATTTTGGTTCGTGCCCAGCTCTTTGTGAATTACTATATCATGACTCACAATGGACTTGTTGTCGATAAGAAAGTCTTCACTCAGAACTTCTGGTATTCTATCAGTCAATTGGTATTGGGCAAAACACCAACAAACAAAAAGCTACTTCCAGGCGACATTTTTAGCAGCTGGGGAAGTTTCTCAAGTCGATACAAAGAAATAGTATATAGAATGGATAACCCCGTTGCCGGATACAGTCAATGCCTGACTGCTGCCTGTGTTGAAGTAGCAACATGCTATAATAATATGATTGTTGAATGTTTTTAAACATCGATTCTTTATATTGTACACTACACACTCTTATACACTTATATACATAGTTAAATAGCAAATATGTTCAAAAGCTTGCTGAATACGGCTACCAGTATATCTGTGATGGTCAAGCAACATGGCCTGAGGATATTACAGATATAACGATCGATGAAAGAACTGCCATAAATTCTCTCTGTAAAGATCTCTTGAGAATAGAAATGCCTAAGCCAGTTACGGTCAAAAGTTTGGCTGCATCTCTGGGATCATATATACCAATGCTTAGAGAGATACTTAAGCGATATATGGCGGAAAATCAAAAACAGCAAGAAAACCAAGTTATATGGCCCGGCTATTCTCCTTGTCCCCTGTGTCTTCGTTGAAATGGCGATCCGTATCAATTAACCCCAATACGCTGTCATCCTTTGCTGGCAAGCCTAAACAAAGCAACTATGAAGACAAATTTAACATGTTCAATACTGTCTTTGACCTGTCAAGTTTGGGTGTGAACAGGTATTTATTAATGACCATATGTACATATATATATATCTATGGACTAATAGTTAATCATAATGAATATAGCTTTGAAGATTTAAAAAAGCCAGCAGCAAAAAATAAAACCGCATTTGCTAATCTAATCAGATCTGATGGCTTTGCAGCGGATGTGGTGCTATATAAGGGTGTGAGCAATAATGAAGATGTAACTGAACAAAGCTCAGACAGTACATTTGGTATACAACTTCTGAGCGATGTCTTAAAACCTGGTGATGTTGACAACTTCTCGCTGTGCGGCCTAGACCCTGATAGACAACATGCATTCACAGCATCCTATAACGAGGGAGAAAATTCTCATCAAATAAGAAGAGTCTCGACAGCGGAATATTACAATTACACTGGGTCCATTCATCATCAAAGAAAAGAACAGAAAAGAATGGAGAAGGAAGGAATGAAAAGTGTATTGCTGAACATCCCTTCGATCAAGACTACATCCTTGATGCAATATCATATGTATATGACATATATAATGGCCAATATTCAGAAAATATTAGATTTTTATGGATACGAAACAGCCGAGGGACGCTTTCACTGTTATCAAGGAGTTCGACGGGCTAGAGAAGAAATGGTCAATATATTGATCAACGGTGGTAAGAAGTACAATAAGGATAGAAGAAAAAATACGAGGAAAAACCGCAGAAGGGGAAAGAAAAAGAAAGAGAAAAGGGGAAAAGATGAAAAGAAGAAAGATGAAGAATGCAGCGAAAGGTACCGCTATATAAGCAGCAATGTACTTATTTGATAACTTACAACTGTTTGTCAATAGGCCCGAAAAGCAGTGGTGGCCACAAAGAAACTCGTATGACAGAGAGAAAAAACCTGTAGTTGCCTTCGGCTCTGGAATGTTTGGAAAGGACAGCATCAAATTCAAAGGACATAGAACAGGAATAACAGGTGTCCTTACAGAGCATTAAAAAAAAGAGAAAGGCAAGGCGACGTTATTGTTGTAACAATTAATGAGTTTCGAACGTCAAAGGTAAAGCGTTATTCTCTAATTTTGAATATCCTACTTAACTATCTATAGATCTGCAACTCTTGCGAAAATTGGCATTCACATCTGCTTTTATAAACTTCCACGGCATCCAATCCTGCACAGGATGTGGATTGTTTTGGCAACGGGATATAAACGCTTCAAAAAATATTTTCAAGATCGCCAATGGCATCCTTCGTGGATGTGGCAGACCTCAAGCATTTTGTCACCGTATCGAACACGGTTCTCCTTCTGGAGTTTAGACATTTACTCCTAGTAGATTATATTTATTTCTCTTTTCTGAATTCAACTTCAATATTGCTGATACCTACAGGCTCTCCTGCCTAACAAAATAAACATTTGTATGAGATATAGGGTGGTCATTTGATGCACTTTATACCTTCTCATCATAATCAGCCCATTCTCCTTCAGAAAGGTCAATGTCGTCAAAGGTTGTCTCGGTCTCTGCACCCTTTGCAGACCATGAATCCTAATGATAGTATAAGTCACTGAAACAATGTATGTTGAAGAGGGAGCATCTTACTTTTGCTTGAAAATCAACAAGTTCCAATCCACGACAATCAAACTGAGCAATTTGCTGGAACTTTCCGTTTTCTTCAATGCTGTAATTCTTTATTTTGAAAGAAGGCTCGAATTCTACGCGATTGTGTAATATATTAGCTATTTCCACATCACTGATCATCAGTATTATTTACGTGCAGTGCCTTCACGCTTGCAAAATTTGCAGCGCATGACCAAATTAGCAGAACCTCGAGAGCCACTCATGTCATAAGTATCCTACGTTATATAAGAAAACGATCCATTGGATGTGATAACTGCCTTTTTACTTGTCGATTGAACGAAATCCAGCTGTTGTCAACCTCATGGCAACTTGTACATTCAATCTTGACGCGTGTAGGTGGTTAGAAAACTCTTTTTTGTCTGCTATGAAACCTTACTTTGAAGTACCATTCTTTATCTTCAAAAGGCGCAAGATCGGTGACGTTCTCAAGGTCTGCTTTGATATATAAGCCTAATTTCTATTAAAGAATCAGAAAGTCTACACACATATATACACAGTGAGCATTTGCTTACCACCATGTTTAAAAGAGAAAAAAAAAAAAAAAAAAAAGACGCAGTAACAGAATTTATTGATTTATGGAGAGCTCTAAACACTCAAAAAAGTATCCAAGATCCATTCTCTACGCTGACATCAGCTTTCCAAACTGTGTCGAGATATGAAGTAATTTGTTTATAGCAGGTTTTTTCTTCATTTTTCTTGAGAACGAAGGGTGGTCGTCGTTTGTAATCATCTTGTATAATCCAGTTTTCAGAATATTCACTGCTGCACTGATGTCTGCTTTCTTCGCTTGAAGGGGTTCTTGATCTTTTACCAAAGAAATGGCTGTAAACAAATGACAAGTGATGGTATGAAAGGAATTCATATTCCCTTCGTTCTTTTACTGGCCTAGCTTGCTGCAACAATAAATCCTTTTTTAACGTTGGCTTAGGGACGCTTAGGATAAGGTTAATTTCTTCTCTCTGTGTTTCCTTGGGTATTACTTGATTAATGCGTAATTTATTTTCCCCAATAGTATAAAACAAGAACATATCAGCATTGACCCGCCTTTGCTAAAACCCTAATAGTGTTACCTCTGTAAATAATCTTTCACTATGAGCTCTATGATGATAGAGATGTCTAATAAGACATCAGATGCAATTCTCCGTCCTTTTCTTAATGTATTTAATACACTTTCGTTATCATCTTTGAGAATAGCCTGAAGAGGTGTGGTGACCATTTTTATACGTTTTGTTTGTTGTTGTTCTGTGTTTACTTCCTTCTTTTGTGTTTGAAGCTTTTGATCGACAAAAAGCTGATCATACATTCTTTTCTTATTTCTTTCGCATATTGGTGCCATGGCAATATCACGAGAATGTATAGCTTTGTGCAAACATCAAATGGTTGCAAGCAGTAACGGTTGTGCTTGGACTCGTATTGTCTGAAATAAAAGGCATAAGTGTATTTACCCTCTCAGTATTTCTGTTTCGTTACCTTCTAACAAACTGTTTACTTGATTCCATAATTCTGATGCGTCTCTGTATACATTTAGCAAACTATTTTTTGCTATTTCCCTTTCCTCCAAGCCTTTTAAAAGTACTTCTTCCGTTGGACTTTCTTTTTTTGGATAGGTTTATCATTTCTCGCTTTAATCTTGACTTGAAGGTTTGATAAATGAAGAACTGGCATCTTTCTTTTATTGCTTGTTCTGAGAGGATAGTAATAGCGTCCATTAGGGATACAGAAGATTAGTCATAAGAAAGAGAGGAAAAGGAAGATGGACAACAATGATCAAATTTATTCAAAGGTGGCTATAACTTATCCATTGTTGTTTATTCTGTTGACAACACTGCTAAAATCAGTAGCTTTAAAGTTGAAATGGGGCGTCAATAGTGACACTCTCTCTGATGGCGCTCCTTTTCTATGAAACATATACTTAATCTCAGGCGACCTTTTTTTTTCTGTTTTGACCTTTATTTTGCTGGGCCTACAACGCGGGAAATAAGATAATTATGGATTTTACAACAATTGCCTCAGAAAAGTAAGCAAACATTCTTTTGTTAATAAATAAGAAATACTAAAAACAATAAAGATATTCGTTGTAAAAGAACAAAGTCAAATAAAGAATTTAAAGTATTCCTTACGCACTCCAATGGTTTGTGACTTCCAAGGAAGGAATTGTGGTCCAAAACGTGGAGACAGGTAATCATTAATGCTTATTGTTTCAGTTTACTAAAATCTAACTTTTCCGTCTATTTATAGAACGCTTCTTTCCACGTTAATAGCCTGATAAAATCGCATCATAATCGATTGAAGATGTTCTATCTTGATCGCCCTCGCTCTTTGTGTGTATGTCACCTAGTCTGCCTGTTATCCCAAGTGATAGCATTAGATTATTGGCAGGACGCTATCAAGTCTGCGCATGATTTTGGTGGGTTTCGCTTGACAGCCAACTAAGAAAAGAAGAGAAGAACAGCATACTGCATTGATTACAATGCTGCCTGTCCCATGGTAGAGCAGCTCGAAGGAGATGTTTGTCAGTGCAGATATTTCACTGAAAGCATCCTCTTCTATGAGACGGATACCAAGGAAGGCTTTCTGAAGAACTGCAGCAGCTCTGATCAAACAAAGATGTGTCAGCATATTTTTTTGATCAGCCGCGTAACCAAGCTACCCTTTTCTCCTCGCATCCTTGCCTCTGTTGTTAAGTAAGAAAAACATGATATCTCATATGATAACTAAGACCTTCTTTGCCGTGGGCTGTTAGAAAGTGCGGACCAAAACGTTCGTATCTTACTTGCCAAGTATAATGAAAAGATCAGTCAATTGAAGGATAAGCCAGAAGATTTTTATATTCTGGTAAGTGCATTAAAACAATTTATATCAATTGTAGAAAACGCCTGTTATGTACCCCAACCAAGGCCTGCAAGACAGCAATAGTTCTGTCTTGTCTTTTTTTTATTATAAAAATAAACTACACAAGTTCCCACTTCGATACTATTCTTCATTTTGTGACTACTAATTTTTGTGGGTATTTATTGTCAACGCTGATTTATTGTATTGGAATAAAGCTCGATGCTTTAGCATTAAAGCATATTTATCATGGGATTATGACTATAAATGTAACCGGGTACAATAAAACAGCCTTTGCTTAAAGAGGTCTATAAGCTATCTTATCACGTTTATAAACATTTATAATACGATTGTCTCTTTTGCAACTTAAATGAGTCAACGGACATTGACGCGCCTTGAAGAAAGTAATCTTTAGGGAGAAACAAGTATTGACTGTTTGGGATCAACATTGTAACAGATTTCAAAGTCACCAAGGTCCCTAATTTTCTTTTCACATTTTTTAGCATTTCCGACGGAATAATCAACATAAAAAAGCATACGTATTGCTTAATTCCGTACTATGATGATAATTGTTGCTTGGCAGTAAAAAGCAAAAGATCAGTTTTTGTTGCCATAATTGCCGAATGACTGCCGGATGGTAGCCAATCAGCGTTTCAATTGCCGGATGGCTCCCAGCGTTTCGACAAGGACCATCATCGTCTCATGACCTATATTAAAAAATAAATGAATAAATTTGTATTTACCTGCTTCTGCTTATCTGATTCTTGTTGCTGAGTTCTCTGTTTTGATATTTATCCCAACTCTTGTAAGAATGCCAAACAAAACCTTTGGTATGACTTTTCTCCACATTTTTGCACGCTTTTGTGATTCTTTTTGATAAAGTTTCTTCCTGCAAAAATCTATGACGCTTGATCTTACTCTCCTGAGTAACCCAATTGAACAATTCTGGACGGTGGCAAAGAGTAAGTAGAAAGATACACACATTTATATTCTCGGTATTCAATACACTTCTTTATGTTTTCATGGATGTGAACGGGTGTATTGTCCATAGCAATATAATGACCTTTCATATGCGGATATTTGTCCATTTCATCTAGAGTTATTTTAAGAAACTAATATAATGACCTGTCACAGTTCCTGAACTTATGTATCCATCAGCTCTTCTCTTCTTGGCAGGTCTTGGTTTTTTTTATACCGACTGTAATAAAACCTGCGGGCAGCGATGGTGCCCAAGATGGACGTTGTATTTGCTCTCGTAATAGGCCTGGTAACAATGGCACGAGTGTTTTTTTTTTTTTTTTTTTTTTTTTTTTTTT
>NW_019671916.1:2038845-2044241 GCF_002708625.1 Rhizopus microsporus ATCC 52813 | reverse complement strand
GACCAAGCTCTTGAGCATTTCATATCTATATCAAAAGCAGACTCGTCAAGAAACATACAATTTGCCAGAAAGTTCATATGTGCATTCCCCCATTTACAAACCTAATTATGGGGCTGATTTAAATAATACTTATAAATTACTTTCTTACGTGTTGTAGGCAAACTTTATTATATTGGATAATAAATATGAATTTGAAAGAAATACTATATTTAACCTGCTTTACTGTCTTTCCCGTGTTTGGTTTTATTTCAAAGTACAGAAACACCAAGAGGAAAAGAAAGCATTGGGCTGTTTCTTTCGATATAAATAACAATATTTCCAGCAAAGATTTGAAGAGTCCTGAAAAGAAAAGGCAAATAAGGGTTGCTTTCCAATCCAGCTCTCTTTTTAGAATGAAAATCAGCTTTTTTCAACGAAAGGTTGCATTCGCTTTTCATAGTTATTAACAGCGCCACGTGAAACTTTAAGATCATTGAATCACTTCAATAAACGTTCAGTCACTTCAATAATAGTTTTGCAGAAGGACTCAAAAATGCTATCAGTGTACATATTATACTACTTTACCCATCGCTGTGCTGTTCGAACGGTGAATACCCAACTGCTTCGCTGCAGCTAATGCGCTCATACACTTTTCAATCCTCAGTCGAAAAATCTAGCTTCCTTCATACAGATATCTTCATCCTTTGGCTTTTCTATCGATATTGGGCAACTCAGAGAAGATCCATTGAAGGCCACAGTTTTCAGATACTCAGAATAAATAGCAATTGTCTTATCAATATAGTTCATGAGCTCAGAACCACCATTATTATCAATGCCATTTCCATACCCATCTTCATATAAAATATTGTACTAATATAAATTGTAAAATATTGAAGTTGACTTTGATTGGTCGCGACATTGCTTCTTGGGAGCACTGTATAATGATTTAAAGCCTGAATAGTCTAGACACACTAATCAGTCTTCTCTGTCTTTTTGGCCTACTTGCGATCATAGTTACGGGAAAGTGCGCTTTTTTCTATTGGTGCTTTTCCCTTCATGAACAAGCACAGTTTGTTATGTTTAAAAATTCCATGGCCACTCAGGCTATGCTTTAGGGGTTTGTAAGACATGGAGTTCACCTTTTATCGTGAACGTTTCTGTGGGCTTGTTAGAAGTCCCTTAGTATGACGCAATGAAGTGAAAAAAAGAGATGATTTATTTGCATCTGCAAGCAAGGCATCTATTGAGAGCGCACTGCCTTGATATTATTTTCGTTTAAGCTTATAGATAGCTAGGTTGACCCATACTAACTATTGCATGATGTTTCTGATGTTCTGATTGCGCCTCAGTTCATAAAACAGCTGATGCTCTACACTACTTTTTTTTCTTTACCGCCATACGCGCCTCTTTTTGAACGCCTCACTGAAGAGTACAGAGCAAAAATCAAAAGCACAGAAACCACTCCGTATGAAGAATGTAATCATTTGTTGAAAGAATTGAAGGAGCTAAAAAAAAATAAAAAAAAAAACTGTCGAGGCTGAATCCCGTAACTTAAAAAAAACCAGTTTACAATGTCGTAAACATGGGAAGAATATACAAATACAAAAGTATTTTCACTTTATGTGTTAACTTATATTCAGCAATTTCATCAACTAATCCGCCTGATTTGACAACATTGAATAACTCTATATTGTAATGGACAAAGAGTAGCTTCTGTACGTAATCATCAAAAATTTTTGTTGCAATCCTCTTAAATCCGGTATTTCCATTGGACCCTTTTTTTGTTTATGAAAAAATAGAAAAATCATTTCTCCGAAACAAAATTTTTGGATGATTCTTGTTTGTTAAATAGAAAGACAAGAGAGATAGAAAGAGATAAGATTAGATGCATGTGTGAGAAATAACAGATGTTTTCTTTCACTTATTAGCTATAAGAGCTACAAAGGGGGAAGTGTATAAATATGCATGTGCGCATGTCATTGTTACCTAAACAGGAGTAGGAGGAGAACAACGTTTCTATAAAAAACAAATAAAATATGTATATTTTTTTGTCTATTTCTCGCCGAATCAAAATCATAAAATGGATCATCAATTGGTTTAAACTTTTTAGTGCAACATGAGGTATTTTTATACAGACAATGTCTTTATATTTATTACTACTTTTACTATATATCAGATAATCGTCATGGAGACAAAGTGATATTTTAATTTAATCCATATATTTTTCTGCTTTTACTATTTTCTTTTGGTTTTTTTTAGTTTTTTTTCTGCAAAAAATCTGATAAAATGTCAATGTTTATCCGATACAATCGGAGCCATTATGACCACATTAAAAAATTTTTGGAATGCAAATGATTGGCTGAAATCGTGGGAAAAGTCGGTTCATGGTCTAATATATGAATCTATTCGGTACATATATATAAAGCACTATTAAAAATTGTCATGTGAAGCATTTTTCTCTTTTTCCTTCCCCTTTTTAAAACACCAATACCTTCCTTTAAAAATTGTCATGGTCTGTGCCACTATGAATGTTATAAAGTCACCAACCCAATTAGATAATATGGAAGAGGATGAGTCCGAAGAAGACTCTCAAGATTCAACAGATCATAATAGCACAAAGAGACCACAGGCATTATTTCTCAACTTTACATCCGACCTTTCACCACAGAAAATGAACAAGAAAAAAGCGAAACCAAAGCGACAGACAGCTTACCGAGTGAACGGGGTTAACATTCTCAATAGGTAACATAATTTGAATTATTTATTGACACCGTCACTTATTCGCTGCTCTGTTGCAGAAATAATCTGGATAGCAAAACAGCCATTGAAAGAATTCAAAGAAGAAGAGAGAACCATAATCATGTTGAACGTCGTAGAAGAGATAACATTAATAACACGATCTATGAACTGTCCAATGTAGTACCTAATGCCATACAGCCGGGACAAAAACCAAACAAGGGAAACATCCTGAAATTGTCACTTGACTATATCAAGGTAGCCCTAGCATATCACTTGGTTTTAATGAAGCTAATACATTTTTTGTAGGAATTACAAGCTGAAAATAACGCACTAAAAGAAAGATTAGGCTCGATACAGTCATCACCAACAACATCTACTACACCTAATTCTCCTAGCAGATTTATTCCAACTTCAGCTGTTTCCGTTCCTTCATCTCCGTTGATTCATAAAGAGGAAATTATGCCAACGACATTACCTCCTCCACTTGTCTTACCCGCTCCTAATAATAATACGCCTAATAATAACAGTAATCCTATGCCTCCTTTTTATATTCCTCAACCTCCTCCGTTTATGTCAAGACAGCCAACAAATGGTGGATTTAGGCCACTTTTACCAGCTACCACCACCACCACCACAACGACTACTACAACAACAACGACAACAACCGCCCCTACTACTCCCACCACACCTCCTCTTCCTCATCATTCAGCTCCCTTTTTGCCCTCTCTTCGTATGAGTGGCTATGAAAAAATATATGGCAGCGTTTGTCGATACTAGAACATACCCCCCACTTTTTGTTTATGTAAATATTAACCACACTATGATGTGCAATAAATAGAAAAAAAGGCATTTTATTATCATTTAGGTCTTGTCATCATTAATCCTCTCTTTGTCGAACTTCTTTCTCTCTTCTTCAACACTTGATCAGATACGATCGGCTGTGATTCACTATCGCACGTCATTTCCGTCTCTTTTTCTTGTTCATTTTGTTGTATCTTGGCTGTTGTGGTGATACTCAGATGTGAGACAGATCTAGACTCCATGACGGGTCGTGGTGGCGATATTTTGTTACTCTGAAGCTCATTTAATCTCAACAAACGGAGTCGGTAAAGGATTTGATCAATAGCCAACTCAATTTGAAGATGGTTCCTAATAATCGACAATTCTAATAAAGAAGGGACATGTTAAAAAAGTAAACCATTATACACATTTTTACTTTACTTGGCCATGTCGCTCGTTCACCGCGGAGAATAGCATCTCTGATTGATTTGGTCGTAGGATTCGAAAGCACTTTGAGGAAATCAGAGTAGCTTACTTCGGGTATAATAGTAATGTCACCAGAATACTTTTGTGACATGATAGTCTGAATCTTGTTGAAAAAAGAAGGCATGATACCTAACTCGGTGAGCTAGATTCAAATTCAGTATGTGTTACGCTCTGTGTACCCATCAAGTACTTGCCTGTGTACAACGATGTTGGATCTCAGTTTTGGCTAAATGCATACAAAAGTTAGTGATCTGTCTTGTCTTGGAGGGAGCGTTGGACTTTTGAAGGAATGGGATGACGTGCGGATTGACTTGGCTGACGATAAAGTGATTGACATTAAACAGCTCAGATAACTTGTTCATTGGTAGATCACTAGTTTATATAAGTATGTTATCTTGTCTGTTTATGGGCTTACTTTTCAACAGAGCCATCTATATAAAGTTGCTCTACATAGACATGTTAGTTGCGTTGAGCGTACAATAGCTACATTACCACTTGGATTCCAAGGAACAACCTTGCCGTTCTTGTCCTTTGCATAGATCTGAGTGGATCCATAAAACACGGGTATAGCACATGAAGCAGCACTATTAAATAGAGAGTGAGCTTGTGTTTAATTATACGAAATAATATTTACACTGCGGACCAAATAAGCTATAAGGAAATAGAACACGTCAGTAAAAAGTATGTGTATAAGAAAAAGGATATTACCACATCAGGAGCAGTTAAATAATTTAGTAATCGGGGCATATCATATACTGTTGATGAGCTAACTGTAATGTTTAATATCCATCTTGTTCGGTTGAATGCTTCCTATAAAATAAATGAGACTTTGTTGTCCATCGTGGCTTTAGTTTACCTGAAAGGTAAATTCACCAATGTAATGACGGAGAATCCTTTGCAGTCGATCAACATCAAGAAATTGGCCTTGAGAGAAGAGTCTTTGAAGACGAGTGAAAAAGGACTCTGGCTCACTACTATTTTCAAAATAGTCCTATTGAATAAAAGGTTAGCTATATGATATGAATATAAGATAGAACTTGCTTGTTTAAATTGATCAGGGTCAAATGCATAAGGTAATTCATCCTCTGTCTTTATACAGATAAAGGAAGCTATGATACTTCCACTGGATGCACCTGATATAATGCGAGGTAATAAATTACGTTCATAAAGCGTCCTAACCACACCAATATGGTTCATGCCTAAGGTACCACCGCCGCTAAGTAATAGAGCAGTTCGACCAAAGCTTTGACGAATGTTCATAAAGAAATCATGTTTAGCTTTAAGATCCAAGCCAGGATCCTCTTCTGGATCTGCAGACTCGTCACATATCCAGTTTAGCTGTTTAACTACTTCTTCTATATAGTCTGTTGTCAAGTTCTTTGTTCCTATATGTGCATGAGAGTATAGCTATA
>NW_019671916.1:1920670-2038745 GCF_002708625.1 Rhizopus microsporus ATCC 52813 | reverse complement strand
AAAAAAAAAAAATGGGCATTCTTGCACGTGAAGTTATAGGACCTTACCTTGAGATTGCCCATATCTCCCAGGTTTCTTGCCAAACTTGTTCTCAGGGCAAATATCATCGCGGACTGTCCTTTGTTTAATTTTCTTATTTCTCGTAGTTGGTCTAATCTAGCCTTGACGAGTTCCCAATCGTAATCAGGAGATTCCAATTGTTCCTTCCACTCATTTAAACCTATAATAAAAGTGAGCTACTATAGTTAAACATTGGGCTGCATTACCTTCTAGTTCGTCTAATTTAGTTGCAGCTTCTGCCCACTCGTCATAGGTAGTAGCTGTCTTTAAAAGATGTTCATAGTACGCCTTTTGATTACTGTTGACAAGTTTGTTGTATAGTTTCTATTATAAAAATAAATACAAGTCAGCCAGTTGTTGTAATCCCACTCACAGAAGCACAAAAAGGAAATAAGTTCGTTTCTACTGAAGCTTCAATTGTCATTAATGAAAAAGAAGAAAAAGGGAAAAAAAAAAAGGACAAAGAGATAATCTTTAATGTGGGCTTTTTGATTTCTATTTTATTGACACGTGAAAACATGAAGGAGGGGGTATAATGCACTCTTCTTTTTATTACTCTTCAGCTTCTTCTTCGTCATAGTGAGATTGATTTTTTAATAGTTGCTCTTGTTTGGCTGCTTCTTCTGCCAGTTTATCTGCCTCACGTTGAGCTTTTGGAATGCCAGACAAGTACTTCCATTTAGGTATATCCGTGCACACTTTCTTCATATTATCGGCTGCTGGAGTATACCAAGTATTTTCAATGACATACTTTCTTGAATACCTTAAACACACTTCTTTTCTAAAATTGGCATAGAGTTCTTTATTATGAACTCTCTATAGAAAAGGATAAGCCATGTATTATTTTGTAATAAAATCATTTACCTCGCGTGTACGGTCATGATTAGCATATTGGTGTGATTGGTGAATAAGGAAATCATTCGGCAATACCCAAAAATCAACACCAGAGATATAGATTTCGTAAAGACAGGCAGCCTTATTAGCACCGTATCCAATAAAACGTTCATCGCACCAAGGGGTTCCTTCCTTTTTGTAGATGATATAAGGCTCGTACGAGTACTCATATTGAGTGACAGGATAAGTTTGATCAGCTGTGTACCAGTAAGAGTAATTAGTGGCCCCGTGTCCAGAGACCCATGTAGAATGAAACGAGTCGAGCTTCAGGTTGTTGACTTGATCAACCAGCTGGCTTTTTTTAGTAGGAAACGTGCGCCAGTCCAGACCGTCCTTTTGATCAAGGTACTCAAAGGCAGGTACCACAAACGCAACTTTTCCCGACCGAAGCATAGTGGCCAGTTCCGCATTTTGCCAGATAGATTTCCTAAAGTCAGTACATAAATGGAAATCGACGTCCAACATCATTAAATATTCGGTGCGTGTAAATAATTTGGCAATATTCCTCCACATGTTAAACTGTCGATCATATTTGTCAATGATCAAATGGATATCCACATAAGCCTGCATGTCTGGGTTTGATCGATAAATCTTATTGAGCTCTTGAATCGTCTTGGTCTTTTCTTGATCATCATTGATATGAATGGCAGCTGAGATAGGACCTACGGATGGATTTAGATGGACTAGTCAAATATTTGCCTAATTTGTGTTACCTTTGTAATTTGTTGCTAGTCTACTTAAAACAGCAAATCTGTTGCGGGTAACGAGGGTTGCCAAGGTAATATCTTCTTGATTATTTATTTTGGTTGCCTTAAAGTAATAAGGAGTAATGTGGTCTAATCCCATACTACTTGAAAATATTTTGGATGACATAAAGTTGTGAGATAACGTATGCTGTGATTTGCCACCTATTTTTGTGAATTAGTTCTAATCCAGTTTAAGAAATACTCTATTTTATTACCTTTAATTGACCACATCATAGGCCTACGCTCTCTTTGTCTTTCAATATTTTCCAACCTGTGTAAAATCTCTTGCTTTCTAGCCCATGTCTTTTTATCGGATGTAGTATTGATCGTTATAGATGCTGAAGAAGAAGATAATGAAGATCGATGTTGTGAATGAATAGAAAAGTAATGATGAGATGCATAAATGAACGATAAGACTACATAGGCAAATATAGCATATTTAGCTAATCTTGATACTTTAAGCGTTGGCTCCAATCGCATTTTTTTTATATATAAAGAAGAAAAGAAGAAAGAAAGAAAAATTAGGGAGAAATTAAATCCTTTTTTGAAAGGAGATAAACCGTAATACAAAAGTGTAACACAAATAAACAGACAGAATTACAAGAACATGTGTTTATTTTCACTTTTCATAATGGCCATAAACTAAGTCATATCCGTCAAATTCATACAAAATGCGGTTTGTACGCCTATATCCATCGATTGCTGCCATCGAATGAACCATATGGCGTTGGCTGTGATGTTCTTCATGATGAGAAGTAAAATAGGTCACAGTAAATGAGCTAGGGTCAAAAATGGCCAAGACTTGACTGATCAAGGCTTCAATAGGTCGATGTTCGTGGCCATGCGATCTTTCAACGGGTATATTGGTTTCAAAGGATGCATACGAGCATTCGGGTTCAGGAGTTACGTGGAATGTAAAGTATCTATCTTGCCATAGACCATTGCTAGAGTATCCGCAAGGTTCAAAGAGATAAGAGTCAATCTTGGCTGAAGGGTAGAGCTGATCAATCCCCGTCTGTTGGTCAACCCAGACACCTCCTTCGAGCCCAGACGCTGTCTTGCTAGCATCATGATAAAAGTACTGCTTCATCTTTTCTTGGCTCAATCCTGTCATATGGATCTCGACCGTTTGATCGGGATACGAATGACCAGCGTTTCCAAAAGGAGAAGGATCTTCCTCGTCACTGTCCGAAGCGGCCGGTGTGCTTTCTCCGCTTCGGATTTCATGCTCCCTCATTACACCTTTGAAGTAGGGGTTCAGAATGTTTTGGTGATGCAAGACGTCATCCAAGGGTTTGGTCAAATACAAATGCCATTGGTCATGAAGTCCGCTGCCAATCTTATAGCTTGATCCACCATCAAAATACTTGTCCAAAAACTCAACCTCGTCCTCCCATGACCGATGGGGTCCTACTTGGCGTTCAGGAAACATGAATGCCTTACGTGAATAAAAGACACGCCATACTTTTTCGAATCCACAGTATTCTTTGGCAAGTTCCAACAACTTTGGGACAGCATAAAGAAGGGTTGTTGTACCACATGTTTTCAAAATGACCTTGTGAGGGTACACAAACATAGATGATTCACTGGAAGAAAGACAGTCAAGGGTCCATTCACTTTAGACTCCCAAAGCAAACTTACCTTAATAAATAGGCATCGACATCACTGTTGGTAATGACGTTTAATACAGTGCATTTAACCAATGACAACATCTTGTCCAAGCAAGGACGAGGAATAATTCTCAATCCTTTAGGTTCTTCGACTGTAGACAGGTTTTGATGCGCAATGATACCTTCGGGGGAGGGTGAAAACCAAATTTCGAGCAGTTTTTCAGGACCTTCAAAGCTGCCTTCTTGAGCTGAATAGTTTTCACCAGGTGCATAAGAGTTTACCATATTTAAGTTGTTTATGTTGTGTACTAGGGTGGTCGAAAAGGTCTATAATACTGTACGTAAATAGACGAGAATTTGCGTACTACTATCTGGTAAAAAACGGCTTCTAGAGAGATGTTGGGCTTGTAAACTGTGACGAATATACGTTCAACAGCCTTCTTTCTTTTTGAAAAAAGTTTTCGAGAAAAAAAAAAGAGGATGGCTTTGGAATAGCGTCAAAAAAGTTTTTCTGTTTTAGGGAAGTTTAATTCTGATTGGGTAGTTTTAATGCTGTGTTCCTAGGAAAGAAAAGCCACGATCAAAGTATGGGAATACCAAGCTTGGTCGATTGGGAAGCATGCGCGTTTCCTAGACTATAAATGACGTGTGAATAAAGTGAGTCAGAATAGATATGGAAATATATTGATGTGTTGGTATAAAATAACCACATGTTTTGCTTGTATTCTAGTTCTTGCAAAAAATCATGAATTTCTTAGTGTCTTTCTTAGCACATTGAGAGAGAAAGAGAGAGACTAGTGCGAGCCTCGACGGATAAAAGATCTCACTTTCATGAAGGCCTTGTCTGGATTCAATAATCACTCTGATGATAGATAAAAACCCAAGCGATAGTCAACATTCCTTTCTATGACACCTATAATGCACTACAGTCTTTCGACCTTTTTTTTTAGCAGGCATTTACACTGCGAAACTACAAGTACGTCATTTATGGATAGGAATCATAAGATAAGGCTCATCACTGGAAATACAATCCCAGAGAATATTTAATCCCATACAACTAATGAAGGGAAGGAATGATTGAGATAAGGCATACGCTTCTTTACGTCATATACCGCCATCGAAAGTGATCTTTCACCATTTAGTTTCAAACAGGAGACAATAGCTGTATAAGGAAAGAAAAAGATACGCAGGAAAGAGACAGAAACATGTGTATATTTTACATACAGTATGACTGGTATATTTTGTCCCTATCAAAAAAAAAAAAAAAGAATGTCCCATACAGTATGAATTAGACCAACTACACCATGACAAATTGATCCCTATTAAGCATCCCCATGACCGAAAGCTTTCTTGTATGGTTAAATCAATTCCTTTAGCTTCCTATCGATAACTCCACTCATTACTTTCCTTTTATTTTTTTTTTTTTTTTCCACCATTCACTTTCAAACGCATTAAGCGGGTTGGGCGGACGTTTGTTTTATAAATAAAATACCATGTTTAAACGAAATAGCACAGATAAGGCTTTCCTATCCATTACAAAAAGAAAAGTGATTCCTACAACTTGTCGGTCTAAGCAGTTGTAAGCGTCATGAGATGAGGGCTGAACTTTTTTTTTTTCTTGAGTTGTGAATATGTAAAATATATCTTTATTATTGTGTGTACATATATAGAAAAAGATATAGATATGTGTGTAAGCAAGTAAATATGTAATCAAGAAGATTTAGAAGCAAGTAAGAAAGTGTGTATTTATGTATGTATAAGAAGTAATGAGCAACACATTTGGAGACTTTTGCATTGTTGATGTTATTGATTAAGGATTTTTCTCAAGTAAATAGTGATCCTGTTTGGTTGAAGGAATCTTTCAACTGAAAACGAGTAGTAGGTAGTTTGACAATAGAATGTGTCCTTCGAATAATATGATTGTTCTCGATAAATACCAGCTTAAAATAGAGTTTCATGTCTAGATATTCAGAACAATTCAGTTTACTTATGCATACGACATTCTAGAGGGCAAATAGTTTATCATGAAACCTAATGAAATGGCCTTTTGTTACATTGATGTATTCGATAAAGTCGATTGTTCCTTTCTCAATCTTCTCATCATAGTTAGCTTTTTCTGGTTTACAATTTTTCTTAATTCCTCCAGAAAATTCAACTAGACAAAAGCCTATTTTTTGATCGGATCCAGCTCTAAAGCCAACGCCATCTCACTTAGTGCTTTTGACTGGTAAGTTAGTAAATGCTTTGCAACCTGAGACTGATTGCTGATATCTTTTCTTCTAGGATTGAAATAGAAACTCTCTTGACTCAAAGTGATTTGTCATTTGTTGATAGAAACAAGTTATTTAATAAAGCAATCGTAGCGTGGATCGCAGCTATTCTCTCAAGTGTTGGCTGTAGTAGAGGATTTGACGGGCTTTGATTCAGGTTTAAACTGTATACCGAAGATATCAATAATAAATATTTTAAACAAAAACTTGATACTTACAAATGGTTGCCCATTGTTTCAACGAAGTTTAGATCAGTGTGGGTGAAAGTGTCGAATCTTTCATTTTCTGGTAGATTGAATCTTTTGATGATGCTTCTGTAGGCATAAAAGTCGGGGTTTGCCTGGTTTAGAGATGTTAGAAGAAGAGTAACTGAAGATGACAGAGGATGATTTTCAAGCATTGTTTGTTGCCCTAGGCCTTCTAGCATCTCTTTGTTCAGCATAGACTTCACGCCATTATCATCAATATACAGAATTCGTAAGCCGGCTATCCTATAAAAGAGAAGATTCAGGTTAAGACTACGATTATACATAGTAGGTGAATGTGTAAACTCACTGTTGTATTTAGCTGTATTATTGTAAAAAGGCTATTAATTCGACAGCTTACAAGTTACATTGTTTATAAAAAGAAAGGAGCATGATTGAAATAAGATGCGTGTTAGTTTTATAAGGGAGATTGAATGTTGTTAGCATCATTTAATGTGGTCAATGTGATCATTATTGTCAATACGCTTATTTTTATTCTTTTCAGATGCGATAGAGAAATGTAAAGTAAAAGATATGCCCTATTGTAAGATTATAAAGTATTATAATGATTAGTTAATCAAACACGTCATCAGACTCATAGTCGTTGTGGATAAGCAAGGCAACAAGGTGGCGGTCCGGATAATGTATATCAAAAACATGGCTACTATTGATACAGCAGGCTTCATAGTCGGCTATGTAGCTGGGTACGGCGCTGGGAAGAAATATAAAAGTATAGAAAATATACCCCCTCCATTACACCAAGGAAGCTTATTACAGAATTTAATGTGTGAACCTAAGAATGGCGTAAATTTGCATTCACAGCTCCATGATAACCAAAAACTTAAAGAAACTCCAATGCGCTTTAAGTTCTTAAAATTTACGACCCATCGTACTCTTTTGTTGATTATTACCTCAGTCATCAATATCAAATTCGACAGATAGACACCGCTTTTATCAATACTTGTGCTTTACACTGAGAACAAGGACCAGCCTTGTCGGTTTTATGTTGCTTTTCTGGGATGTTTAGACCCAGGGGAAGGAGTATCAACATTTTCTTCTTCATATTCCTTGACGATAAGTTCAACTGCCCACTGCGGAATGCCAAGGAACCCATCAATCTCTTGTGGACTTCTACCACCCGTGTTTTGGCCAATAATTCGGCTTTTTGTAAATTCTACAAATTTCTCATATTTTGAGGAGATACTGTTTTATTTTGATGGTATGATAAAAGCTTTTGAAAAAGAAGCAAAAAATATATTCAAAATGCAGTTAAAAGTTAAGTTTATTAGGGTATTCATGGGTATCACCATTCTTAAAAAGGTATTTACGTTTAAGCAGTGTGATAAAACCTAAAGACAAATTAATATGCATGCGCAATTGAAATATGAAAAAACTTACTTCTTATTGATTAAATATATCAGCAAGTTGACATTAACAGTTGCCATACCATCCAACACCTTGATGGTCTGCACACCTTCATACTGAGTTTGCAGTAAATCTTCATAATGCACATCCACATGGAGATCTTGGGTATTGAGCAAAGGAAAGTACCCTTCAAATGTAATAATACCAGCACGATCCATAGACAGAATAATCGTGATACGACTATATAACTTTGGAGAAACACCAGCTAGATCCACAATGATACCACGGTCATACAGTGTCTTGGCTGAGTACTTGAATGAACCAAATTTGGGTACAAGGCCTCTCTTTTGCAAGTTTTTGATATGAAAGTATTGTCGAGTGAAGGGAAACACAAATTTTTGCTTCTTGCCTCGCTTCTCTGCCATGTTTTTCATACAGCTATCAAGATATTCCTTGTAGCTCTCACCTTGGCCAATCAAAAAGTTTCGCTTTTCTTCCAAGTGGGCCAAGATGTTTTGAAGCTTTTTGATCTCTGCATTTCTCAATTTACGACGTTCTCCTTTCTTGGTGATATCCATGGCAATCATGTTGATGATACTTTGGTAACCAGGGCTTTCTGCGATGACTCCGTGCTGCATCAAGTAGGCATGGAGCTTGGTTGCAAACGATTTTAGCTTGGCAAAGCTTAAGCTATTATTTACATATCAGTATACCGTTCCTCGGGATGTATTTTAACACAGTTACCTTTTAACATCCATGGATGCATTCTTGTATCCAAACTTGAAGTTTCTTTCTCGGTTTGCCATTTCAATTTCTTTGTCTGTACCTGTTGATGGGAACTGTTCTTCACGTACAATCTCCCATATACGTTCATGCTCCTCTGTAACAGGTTCGTTCAGGATAGCTTCCAATGTAGGACCAGATTGAACTTGAATGACGAGGATGATCAGACGCTTGGTGTCTAGTAACAACTTTTTGACATCGCCGCCGCCATTGGTGTCATCAGGTAGCCCATCGCGTCGATCCACAAGTTCAAGACGAAGAAGACGTAGGGGCACTGTCAAATTGACATCGGTAGGCGCTTCACCCAAGTCTTGCAAGATAGCGTGAAGAATACCTGATTTCTGGTGTTCAATGTAATCGGCATGTTCTTCCAAGAGTTGATGAATGTGATAAAGTTCTGTAGGATGAATGTAAACCGTGGGCTTCTGCGTGCTCGTGTGATCAGCCAAGGGGTCCATGCCAAAATGATCTTCAGGTTCTTCCACATCCGTCACTAACAATAATAAGAGATTACGACTTGGCCTTTACAATCATTTGTTCACTTACATTCTACAAACCAGCGACTTAGTTTCTGGCTTGCTTCTTTTATATAATCGTTCAGAACACTTAGGTGTGTGTTTCTAGAATCAAATGATTTTCCACTCGAAATTTGTTGAAGCATTTTTGATATCTACATAGAATATATATATATATATAAGCATTAAAAAAACTAATACAAACGAGCCTCCTACCTCTGCCAGGTTTCTTCTTTGAATAGGAGACACTTCACAGTTAATGACATCATATTGCTCTGGAGCTGTGATAGCTGGACTCAAGTAACGGTAATAAATGAAGTTGCCCAGTGTCTTGATGATCTCTTCTGGATGTTCATCAGGAAATGCTTCCTCCATAACAATTCTTAATTCACGAGCGATAGCACGCATACCATAAGGCACGGAGTTTACAGTCTGAATAATAGCATTCAAGAACTCGTCTGTCATGAGACGTAGCGACTCAACATGCTCTGATAAGATCTGAACCACATCTGGAGATTGTAGAGCTTCAGATTGATTCACGTTGAAAGGTCGGCTGGAAGGCTGTCCTGTGGCCAGTTCTTCCTGATTGATGCATTTTTGATAGATCACCATAGGGTTGGTTTCTAAATCTAGGTCTCGGTTGTTGATGACCTTCTTAACCAGTGGGCTAAATAAGCTGCTGAAAAAGGCTCTTTCTTTTGCTCCTCTTTTATAAAAATCGTTAGTAGATGCTTGTAAGCACGAACTCGACATTTACCTATTCACTTGGACAACAAGCTTCATAAACGTGTAATTACCTCGCATAAACTCCTGGATGCTTTGAACGTGCTTTATCTCTTGCACAATGCAAGCCTACATAACAATAAGAACGAAATCATAAAGAAACAACAAAAGTTACCTTGCAAAGGTTGATCAATAGACACTCTTCTCTAGCGTTTGTACCATATCCAAACAAGGCCAAGACCGTTGCATCGAGCTTTCTCTGCCCCTTTCGTTCACTGTGGCCGCCTGCAACAGACATCAATCTTGCAAGGTACATGGGCTCGGTCTGTAAGAGATAAACAAGTTGCTGATAGAGCTCCAATTTCTCTCGACTGGTCTTGTCTACACTTCTTAGATCGTGGTTTTGGGAATTACCCGAGACGAGCTCAGAGAATTTACGCTGCTGCTGCATCTTGCGATTACGGTGAAAGAAGGCGTTGCTCAGCTTGACTACTTCATCAAGAGTGACGACGTTTTTGAGTAATAGAGCAATTTGGACATCAATCATGCTCACTTGGCTATCTAGCTGATTGTTTTCACGAATTGATTCGATGACCTTTTGTCGCAGCTCCTCAATCACTAGATCTTCATGGAAATCCACATCATTATTACTCAACATATGAAGTACGCTCTTGACAACGCCAATGGGTGGATTCTTTTCGGATTTGAGTTGTTGAAGTGTATTTTCATGGAGCTGAGCGCTAGCTAAACCTTGTTGACGTGCATAATTGAGCCCTTGAGAGCCATCTCTGATCTGGTACCGCAGCTTATTCATAGCCAAGTGTCTTCGAATCATAGCTTGCAGCGAGATAACCCAGGTTTCGGGTGAGGCAAAGTACTGCATTCGTTTCTCGCCTAGTTTTTGATTTATCCAGAACGTATTGACCTTGCTTTGCTGTGTCTGAGCGTGGTAGGACTGGTAGTAGTGTTGATCCTTGATCTTTTGCATCTTGTTCTTTGCCATATAAGCACGAATACAGCCTTGAGCGGTGACAAGCAAATTTTGGTTTTCGGGTTTTGAAAAATGCCGTTCGAGCGTATGTTCTCGTATACCATCGCCATCGCTACTTTCTTCGTCCGACGAAAGACTGCCATGGTGGTACTCGTCTAGGTCTGATTCTGAGCTACTGATAGAAGAGTCGTTGGTAGCATCTAGGAACTTGAGGGTCTGAAGCGTCATGGGGTGTTGATGATAATCTACGCTATCGTCGTCTTCGTCAGCATCTGATAATTTAGACTCTGTATCTGAGTCGTAGGCAATCAGGTCCGGCGTAGGGTTTTTGCTATTACCAATACTATTGCGGTTGCGAAGTGCGGGTATCATGGTGATGGGATCATCCAATAGAATAGGCTCTTCAATAGGCCTAAATGCGTACTTTTTGTTGTTTTTTCCATCTAATTCTTTTTGTAAAGAAGAACCAAGGTTGTTAAAGTTGGGCATGGTTGCACCTGATTTTTCGAGACTACGCTGAGTAGCAACAAGGATGTCTTCTGAAAAGTTGAATTCACCATGTAGATTTTTAATGGCTGGCGCTACTTGAGTTGAGTATAAAAGATGACTGTATTCGTTCTAAACTTTGAGTAATTAGGATTAAAGAGGAAGGGCTAAATTTACCTGAGAGCGTGTATACAATAAATTACTTTGGGCATATTTTTTCCATCATATAAATCTACAAATTCAAACCAAAATATACTGGGTAAACCCACTTCTTTTAATACTTGTAGAAAGGCATTGATATTATTCGATCTAAGAAACTTAAACTTGGCATCCTATGCAAGACCGTCAATACATCAATATATATTCATGCATAAACTTACTCCTGAAATAATACTTGAAATGATACCTGGGTGTATCTTTTGAGCTAGTTTTGCCAACACCACACCATCATGTAGTGTCTTTTCAAGATGAACAATGGAGGCTTCTTTATTGTCATTATCGTCTATTTTTTCACCCAGAAAACTTTCTATCCATCTATGTTACACGGTAAGTATTCCCTAATATAGTCCATTGTTTTTATAACTATTACTCAATGGCTTCACCAATATGACAAAGGTATTCATGAACTTGAACCAGACTTCTCATTTTGTCTGCCCATCGACTATCGTTTTTTGCCTGTTCTGCTTTTGCTAGACGTATACGATCTATTAAACACGTTAATAAAAATACGGCAAGAAAACGTGAAGTAACTTTACTTGACATGCCTATTTTTAGTATGTGAGTAACAATACATAATTTACTTGTAATATATTTACCTGCAACGGCATCTTCCTCGGACAGGTTTATATTAGATAAATTAGCCACTTTTTGCATTTTTGTAAAAGCTTTAGTATTAAAGAAGAAGAAGAAGAAAACAAGAATAAGATGAAGAGACAAAGTAAACAATAATAAACAACAAAATTACCATTTATAGCAAAAGTTTTTCTTTTGCAAATGGTAAGTGACGTGATGAACCGTCGTTTGAAAACACTTGTGAGACCAGTTCAACGAGGATGAATAGCTTATTTCATAAAGGAGTCATTATTCACACAAAGAACAAAATTTATAAACTATGGTTGCCATGACTGCAGCCACGTTTTATCTTTTTCGCTCTGTGGCTCTTTATAGTTTATTTTCTACAGCGATTCTTTACGCTAAAATATAAAACTGAGTATATATGTATATATTATATATATTTATAAATATGCGTTTGTGTCCGTGTGTGTGTATGTTGTATATATATGAATATGTGTGTATACTAAAGGAAAAAAAAAAAAAAAAAACTTTGCTTCTGTCATCACATTCATTTTACTTCAAGTGGTTATGATAAGATTCAATAGCTGTCATTGGATCTTCTGGTACCGGTCCGTTCGGCCTTCTATAGGATTGTCTGCCATTATTCCCGTTGTAGACTGGTTGTTGTGGCTGTTGTTGTGGCTGTTGAGGATGAGATGGTGGTGGTGGCATATAAGCCTGCTATCATTGCACATGAATATTTTACAATATGTCTCATTTTTTCTTTCTTTTACCTGCTGATAACCTGGATTATGATTTGCTGATACGGGCGTAGTCACTGGCCTTGAATAAATATCTGCAGGTGGAGTATAGTCACTCATTGGTTCAGTGTAATAGGAAGTTCTACTAGGTCTTATTGGTTGTTGTTGCTGCTGCTGCTGTTGTGGTGGTGGCTGTTGTTGCCTGCTACCATTGCTATAATAACTATCTATACTTGTTGGTGTTGGCGCACTTGCATAGTAACCATTACTATAAGCATTCATAGGCCTCATCGTTTGCTGCTGGTGTTGTGTCTGTGGCTGTTGATGGTGAGGGTGATGAGGATGATAAGGCATATTATTGGAAACTGAGCTTGTGGTTGTAAGAGAGGGTGTAGGTGCAGCGCTTGTTGGATAATGGTAATAGTCGGATGTATTTTGAGATGTGTTTGTATTTGGTATCGGGTGATGATGTCTCCAAACAGGCTGTAGTGGTATACGTAAAGGTACACGGGTTAAAGGTCTATTTAAGGGTTGAGTAGGGAAGTGAGGTAATTGAGCTTTTGATAGCATGAGCATGAGCTGATATTGCTGCTGATTCTGTTGCTGTTGTTGTTGTTGTTGCTGTATGCTGACAATTCCCTTAAATGTTTCTTCTATTAGCTGTTGTTGTTTCTGTGCTTCATCTGCGTTCAATAATTGGCTTCTAAACAATAATACGACTGATTTCCATCTTTCAAATTCATCCTTCCTTACAAACAGTCTAAATCGAAGTACATCTAGGAATTCTAATTCCATTATATTTAAATCTGTCACTTTCATCCCTGTAACTTCCGACCATGTCTTATTTGTGAATGTATTATCGTCCAAAAATTTGTTTCCTGTTATAAAAAGAATGAGCTCAGATATTCATATCATTCATTCTAATTTACCCAACATCAAGGCCACAGTGAATAATCTATATTCTGAGCCTTCTGCACCTTGTATGCTAGGATTGTATTGTAATAGCATGGCAATATATTTCAAGGCCAATAATATCACTGATTCTGAGAGTTGTGTTGCCGTCAAGACCTTGCAAATAGGGTAAGCAACATGTCATCTTTGTTTGTTTAGTTTTCTTACCTGCTTACAGAACTTTTTGAATGCAGCGCTTGTCCTATTTGCGATAGTTGCTGTCTCTTTAGAATGCCCTAATTGATGATCACTTGTTGTCTGTTGCGTATTGGATATGGCTTTTGATAAATCATGTAAGGCCATGACGGAAGGTCTTCTTGCATGCCACATGAGGTAGACCATAATGGATGCAAAATCTGCTAATTCAGGTATTGATAAGGGCGGTGTATTTGAATCGCTTGCATTCGGTGCTGGTTCAGGTGGTGGTACGACAAGTGCAAAGCCTTGATGGTGAGGTGGAGGAGGCGGGGGTAATTGAGAATGTCGTACAATGGTATTATTGCCTGTATTATATGCTGTTATTGAGGGGTTATAGGACGTATCGATCACTGCAGGATAATGAGGTACTTGTTGTGTTTGCTGTGATTGAGGTCGAAGTGGATGATGTGGATGTTGAGAGTACATTTCAATGAATAATCTACTATGACGAATATATGCCTTGACTAATGGAGTTAATCTCTTTTCTCTTCTTTTTGTGTTGAATTCAAAAAAGTAATCAAAGTAAAGAAGAAAGAGAAAGAAAATAAAAAAGAGAAAGAGAAAGGGAGAAAAAGGATATGTTTGTTTACAACAAAAATAAAAATAAAAAAAAGCCAAGCTTTAGATTTTGAAAGGGAAAAATAAGAAGTGGAGTTTAAAAATAAACATGGCTAGGCTTACCAAGAAAGAAGGAAAGTAAAAAAGAAAGAGAAAGCACAAAGAGTGAGATAGTAAGAGGGATGAGAGCAAAGTATAGCTCACGTGATCTTCTATTCAGTTTCTGATTGATGTTGCATGTGAAGAAATAAACAAGAATATATAAAAGGTTGGCTTGACGGAGTGTAACCGTATAAAAGTCTTTTTTTTTTTTTGTAATTTTTTTTTTTTTGTTTCTTTCTTTATGCTTCTAAAGTCAGAATTTTTAAGTCAAAAGCAATTGGAAGCGCTTCGATTGTATAAATACAGAGCCATCGATCGCTCGTTTACTACAAAATATATACTAAGCCATTATTGGAATTGGTGTGTTCAGTTTTTTCCGATAAGTATGGCGTAAGTAGATCAAACTGAAACCCTAACCTCCTTTTTCTAATGATTTACACATAGACCCAACCTTATCACTTTGATAGGTTTGATCTTCATGATCATCAATGTGGCCATTGCTTCACTATTGGCTCCTTATATGGGTACTGGTTCAGAAGCCGGTCCTCGATGGATCTATTTTAGCTTTACAGCAGGAATATGGCTATATTCAACATTTGACAACGTTGATGGAAAGCAAGCAAGAAGAACAAATTCATCTTCTCCTTTGGGTGAATTATTTGATCATGGATGTGATGCCATCAACTGTTCATTTGCTGCTATTTTACAAGCAACCAGTTTAGGTACAGGACATTCAAAGGCAAGTGTTATGCTCTACGGGATCGCCATGTTGGGATTCTATCTATCGACTGTAGAGGAATATCACACTGGGATCCTGTATTTAGGATATGTAAATGCTCCTACCGAAGGCGTTATATTATCGTGTATTGTCTTTATCATTTCCGGAATCTATGGTAAGCTCTTGTAAAAAATGAAAGAATCATACAATAATTGCCTTGTTTGTTAGGTCCTGATGTGTGGCAAGCACCACTCAAGATCTCATGGTTATCCATTCCAGAAATGCCTCGTTCACATGCTTTGATCTGGTGTATTGGTATTCTCTTCTTGCTTACACACGCACCTTCTTGGTAGGTTTTTACTTACAACTTTAATATCTTTAATAATAATAATAATTCATTTAGCTTCTATGCCATGTATAAAGCCTGTCAAGAGAAAAAGATCCCATTTGCTAAAACAATGATTGTCCAGAATATGCCTATTGCTACCTATGTCATCTGTCTTTACTTTTGGGTCACATCTCCTTACTCTACTATACTTAGTGACCACCATTTTATGCTATTTTCCATTACAACTGGTATTGTATTCGGTAGAATGGCAACTAAAGTTATCCTGGCCCATCTCACGCGATCCAGTTTCCCCAAATTTACAGTCCTCTTGGTTCCACTGATCATTGGCGCCCTTCTGACTAACGTACCGCGTCTTATACCCACGTAAGACTAGATATGTATAATTAAGCACAAAACGATATATGCTTACCCTTATTCATAGAACGCCCTTGTTGACAGCACAATCCGAATATATCTTTCTTTGGGCCTATTTCTTATTTGCATTAGTAGCCTATGTCAGATGGGCATTGGTCGTGATTAATAGTTTCTGTCAGTTTCTCGGCATTCAATGTTTAAGGATTCCATCACAGAAGAGACAATAGAAATAATAAACAATCATAGACTACATTTGCATTCCATAAATCTCTTCACAGAAATAGTTTGGCTTTGTGTGATCTAGCAAATGTAACCTATTTCCTAAAATAGTCAGAGATGATCTATATTTTCCCCCAATAAATGAAAATTAAACACGTAGTCAGAAAATGATTTTCCGTTACAAATTTTACCTTTTATGTAAGCTGAAAAAGTTCTCTCAGCGTAAAGGAGTTCTTTATGATTGTGTATTAGCGTGTACAAGTAAAATGCATCCCTTTGATCTTCAGCGCATAACATTGCCCCAGATTTAACTCCTTTATCCTAGCAAGGGAATGTCATTTGCAGTGCATCCCTGATTTTGAATGCCCTTTTTCCCTTGAATTCTGAAACACCAGTGAATTATTCATAGCCTCGTAATTGATGAATAGTCCATTAGACTTGTCCTAAAAAAATATAATATATTGCTTTTGGGAATGCTTTGATCTTTTGGGCTTAATTGCCTCGTAGTTTCTATAGCAACGAAAACAAGTTATCTAGTTTTTCACTTCCACGTGGACAATGCCTAGAGCTTTTAAAGGGGTATATTTGTTCTTATCCAACTTGTAATCACTTGAAATAAAAACGCAGAGCAATTCATAATATCTTTAACGCAGGACCTTTGCTTAATAGGGAGTCATTTAAGAAATTCAAGAAAGTACTTTAGCGAGAAGAAGGCTGATTTAGAACTATTATAATCTATTAAGGATCTCTCTTTTTTTTTTTGCATAAATAGAGTTTTGCAAGTTAAAAAATTTAATACAATGTGTCATGGGCCATTGTGAGGCTAGCATCTTTTTGAAAGAGTCGAGACAAATAAATTTTTTATTTCATTGTTTGAAAATAACAGAGCAAAAGCCCATGAATAAAGAGTATAAGCTATCTTTGATAAAATGTCCATTGTTTAAATTGGATTTTACAGATGTGTAAGCAATGGACTCAATTTGTATAAAAGTGTTCTCTCTGTTTAATTAGCAAATTCTCCAGAATAAATAAGCAAATAAAGGGGAATCCTTAAATAGTGTAAATAATAGGAGAAGGCATCTTTATCACTTGCTTTTTTCTTTTTCTTTTTTCTTTAATCTAGAATGAAGGTTAATCTTTTATCATTATTATGCGTTTTGTTCTTGACTCAATTATCCTCTGCCAAAAGAGATCCTTTTCCAGCCTGTCACGGATCGTTCAAACGTCGCCCTGAGATCTGTGCACAGTTTAACTTTATTACTAATCCCGAGGTATGATAAAGTTGTCAGTTGTTTAATTATAGACGTACTAATAATAACAGGCCGTTCAAGGAAGTTGCATGGAAACCAAGAACGGTACTACCTTTTACGATTTGAGCGAACTACCTGAAATAGCACAAGTTGATCCTCAAGCAGTAAAGATGGCAAGCTTGATTACAAATGTCTTTGAGGAATCTAGTACTTCATTTGCTTATGCGTAACTAAAGCATGTATGAACGAAATTTGATTCTAATCTGTCTTTTATATAGCCAATGCTCTGATATTGGTGACAGTCGAGGATACACTTCAGGATATGTGGGATTTACTGTGAGTTTATACATATATGCACATGTATTATCAATTATATGTCTAATACCATCACAGACTGGCACAGGAGATGCAGAAATACTAATTGATCAATATGCAAAAATAAAACCTGGAAATGCCTTGTCAAAATACCTTGACCGGCTGCATGAAATTAGCCAGCTGCCAACCTGTGATAGACCAAACCGTGGCAAGACAAACGGCCTGGAAGGCTATGTTGAGGCTTGGAAGCAAGAAGCATGTAGCCCAGACCAAAGCTTTGCTCATCTCCAGAGGCAATGGGTCTATGAAAACTATATGATACCTAGTAATCGGTACGCTGCTCAAAATGGAGTTAACTCAGCACTGGGAAGAGCTATATTTTATGGTAAAAAGAAAAAGCATGTATATAGGAAGCATATCATTAACATAAAAATAGATACAATCATTCAACATGGATTTCAGTACACAGAACCAGACATAAACATTGTCCGCTTGCTAGCTTTGACAGGCGGTAGGAAAGAAAATGAAACCGAACAGGCTTTCTTGACAAGGTTCTTGACTGTACGTCGCCAACTCCAATGTTGCTACCCGTAAGTATACCTAATGAAAGTCCTTTGTCCTTATCGACTTTTTTCTCTATTAGCGATAATGTATGGCCTGCCAGTGCAACTCGTAGTGAAGATCTGCAAAACTTGGTTGATAACTTTGACTACAACAAAGACTTAATTCGTCAAATTAGGTTAAAGAACTTTCAAGTGAATATTACCGGTAAAGAAGACCTTGATTTGATTGACCCACGCTGTTTCCAAAAATAAAACACTTCTTTTTTCTTGATACGCGGCACGAATGCATAATGAAAACTAGCTCTCATACTGAGTTTTAAATTAATTAAAGAAAGCAAATCTTCGAACACGTAGCATTATTCAGTTTTTTTATTCTGTCATGACTTGTTCTCATATTCAAAACGCTCCACTTAATCTACCCACTGCATATACCCAAGTGCATAAAGAAGAATGTACCCAGTGCTTTGACGATCAGGTTCGACTTACACTCTTGAGCGATCAATAATAACTGACGTAACCTTGATAGGATGGACCCAACGGTATTGATGTCTGCTTGACATGTTTCAATGGTGGCTGTGTTTCTGAAGAAAGACATCACGCTTTAACGCATCACCAGCTATCAGGACATCCTCTCGCTGTTAACATTCGTCGAATCATTGTCAATCAAAGTAAGCGATCAGAGGATGGAATTCCCCCACAGAAAATAAGCAAGCTTGCCATCGATCCTTCGGCAGAAGAACCTCTGTATGAGTTCCAAAAAATGCTACGTTGCTA
The DNA here is from genome assembly GCF_002708625.1 of Rhizopus microsporus ATCC 52813. Taxonomy (NCBI): domain Eukaryota; kingdom Fungi; phylum Mucoromycota; class Mucoromycetes; order Mucorales; family Rhizopodaceae; genus Rhizopus; species Rhizopus microsporus. The sequence goes on along the minus strand of NW_019671916.1, from coordinate 2,020,171 downwards.
TGCATGTGATGGACAAGAAGCTTCTGTCGAGAGTACACCAGAGGTAAACAGCAAAAACGAGAGACACAGTTTTTGTTTCTGACCATATGGCCTCTTTTTTTTGGGAAACAATAGGTAAAAGCTGCTGTAGATGCTGTTCTCTCTGCTTTATCCTCTGCCAAGCAGTCTGAAGTAAAAGCTTGGGAGGAGGTGATCACACCATGCGAGCACACACTCTGTCTTTCTCAAGAAGCGCCTAAAAGATTAGAGCAGCAAGATCTTGCACATTGTGCTGGTTGTGACCTGAAGGAAAACTTGTGGTTATGCTTGGTGTGTGGTAAGTTGGGTTGTGGAAGAAAACAATATGATGGCTCGGGAGGAAACAATCATGCCATTGAACACTTTCAGCAGACTGGACACGCTGTTAATGTTAAAATGGGCACCATCACGCCTGAAGGAACTGCAGGTAATATATCAGATTTTTGTCATCATGGAATTGCATCGGAGCTGATCAGGAACCAGATATCTATTGTTATAGTTGTGATGATTCCAGGCTAGATCACGACCTTGCTACGCACCTTGCTAATTGGGGAATTAATGTATCAGATCAGCTAAAGACAGAAAAGAGCATGACTGAATTGGTAAGATGGCGTTATAGAAGGACATGCGATATTAAGCTAGCTGTAATAATAGACATTGGAGCAAAATTTAAAGTTCGACTTTAGCATGACTACAGAAGATGGTAAACAGCTTGAACCAAAGTTTGGCCCGGGTTATACTGGACTTAAGAACTTAGGAAACAGGTATTATGTGTATAAGCCTTACTGCCTATATGAAACTTACCTTGCTATATAGCTGTTATATGGCTTCTGTTCTTCAGTCTATTTTTAATATTGAAAGTTTCCAAGATAGATACAGCAGCCAACTCAAAGACCACGCCAAAACATGCACAAATGATCCTGCCAATTGCTGGCACTGTCAACTTCACAAGTTAGCTGATGGTATATTATCAGGCAGATACTCTCAGCCAAAGACCACTGATGACAATGTGCAATACCAGGACGGTATTGCCCCTAGAATGTTTAAAGACCTTGTTGGCAAAGGACATGAGGAATTCTCAACCATGCGTCAACAGGACGCGTTTGAATTCTTTCAATATCTTTGTAAAACTGTCCGACAAAAGGAGCATTCATCCAACAATGACCCCACGAAGCTATTTGATTTTATGGTCGAACAGCGACTTCAATGTGGCAAATGCAAAAAGGTTAGATACCAAAAGCATGAAACTAGCAGCATTTCTGTAAATGTACCTGCTCGTAAACTGAAGGAAGGTGATGATGAAGGATCTTCAACCTATGAACCAGTGGATTTTTACGAGTGTTTGGATACGTTTATTAGCGAAGAACCTGTTGAAGGATACGACTGTCCTAACTGTAAGGAAAAAACAACAGCCTACAGGTAAAGACATGCGACTTTATGTTTTATGTACACAAACTCATCCCTTCTTCTTATTTAGGTCAAACAAATTCAGCACGTTTCCTGAAATATTGGTTATTAATCCTCGTCGATTTGCTTTTATCAATTGGGTTCCTCAAAAACTTCCTGTAACCATCACATTCCCTGAAGGGCTCATTCAGTTAGATAAGTATATAGGGACTGGTCAGCAACCAGGAGAGGAATTACTCCCTGAAGAAAGCAAGCCAAATACAGGGGGTATCACTTTTAACCAGAACGACATTGATCAGCTTATGGCAATGGGTTTTTCAGAAAACCGCTGTAAACGTGCTTTGATGAACACTGGTCATAATGGCGCGGAGGTTGCCATGAACTGGATGTTTGAGCATATGGAAGACCCAGATATTGATGATCCATTGCCCACAGATGATAATCAAGCCGACAACAACCCTTCAGACGAACAGACTGCTATGCTGCAAGACATGGGCTTCACTGCTGCTCAAGCCAGAAAGGCTTTGAGAGAAACTGTAAATATAATCTATACACTTTGAACACTTCTAATTTTATATAATAGGGAAATGATACAGAAAGAGCGCTTGACTGGTTATTTAGTCATCCGGATGATAGTGGTCAAGATGAACCAAACACTTCAGCTCAAGAGGCTGGCGGTAAGCTTATCTCTCTCTCTCTTTTTAAAATCAAAAAATCTAATCTGTTAATATATAGACTCTACGCCACCATTTAATTATCAGCTAGACTCTTTTGTATCCCACAAGGGCACTTCAGTCCACTGTGGTCATTATGTATCCCATGTATACAAGCATAACGAGTGGATTTTATTCAACGATAACAAAGTTGCTGTTACGCCTAATCCACCTGTTGGAGAGGCCTACTTATACTTTCTACGACGACAGAAATAATCTACAGCTGGTATATACATTTATAAAATCAAAGTGAAAGAGGAGGTAAATCTATCATGTCAACTTTAGGAAATACACCCAGATACTATTGTTGTATACATTATTAATAAAAATGAATGTGTGTGAATACCTCTACCACTTACCATGAGTGCCCAGCCAAGTACACCAAAGATTGTACCTGATACTAGTTCAAAATGTCCATGAAAATAAACACCTGTCATAAAGAGCATGAACCACCATATGGCAGCGATAGAAAGTACGGCCACCACAGAAAGGTACTGAATTCTATTACGTTGCTTCAATTTGATAAATGTATCAAGTGAATAAAACATCCAGCAAAGCTCTTCCCAAAAGAAAAGGCTGGCATGTATCAGCATGACACAATGACCTGACACGTCATGACCTCCAGACCACTGTCCACCTAAGCGTCTGCAAACTTGCTGTTCTAACACAGTAGCTAATTTTTCAGACATTTCAACGTCTTGCAGTAATGATACACATTTACCGCCCGTTAGGACGTATATACGATCGATAATGCTGGGTCCTAAGAATTGCTGTGTCATGATATACCAGTACAAGGTCATCAATATATAACGTAAGGCGCCTTGTGCAAATTGTTTAGTGTCTTGAAGATATTTGGATCGCACAATATAAAGATAGCTGAAATAAACTAGTGTCACCCAAAACCATCCAATCTTTACAAAATAGACATTCAAGATATTACGCTTATTACTAAAATAGCTGTCGGGTGGATTTCCTAGCCAAGAATATAAGAAGGCTAATATTACTGTAGCAGGATATAGTATTGAGGCGATACGCTGATGGGGTTTTAAATATTTTTGTAAAAAATCCATGTTTAAAAGAGAAAGAAAAGGGTGATGAAAAAGAACGCAGCAGAGGACCTTAAATTGGGGGATTTACATTAATTAAAACACCGAATGAACACGCTTTAATGACATCAAAAGAAGCTAGGCTTTATTCATCAAGAAATGGCTTTCTTCTTCTTTTACTTGGTCTTTTAATAAATTCATTTAATTTGTTCTTTTGTAAGAAATTGTTTCAATGGTCAATATATATATTTGTAGCTCTTGTATGCTGTATTCACATGGGTTTATCTTCCTTTTCTTGATCTTGTTTGGTCAGGTACCACACAAGTGTTGAAATCTGATTCATCCACAAAGATGCAGTGAAATAGCTAGCTTCTACTTTGAAAAGCCCTATGCAATAGTTCTTTATTTTCTTCCTGTATTCTTTCAGTGGACCGCATTTGCTCTACAGGAGATGCTGCTTTCAGTATGGACTAAAGTTTCTTGTTCAAATGGCCACATAAGCTGATGGAGTCATCATTAGCCTTCTTTTTTATATTTTCTAGTGACACTATGCTTCATTATCTATCATGTCGCGTATAAAATCAGAATGATACTCTTATACTTTGACATTGCGAGTATTATCTCAAGGTTAACTGTATATAGGCTAGCTCATATATTTCGCGAAATAGCCTTCAACATTACGCGAAGTTAATGTCACTGTCTCACGAGCTTAAAATGGACTTTTCCCGAATCTGTTACATAGTATTCGAGAAGAACAGGCCATCCTGGTTCCATCAAAATAAATTTTTGCGTTTTAAAGATTCATCAAACTCTATTGCTTCTGGCTTTTTTAACAGCTGCAAGAGATAAAAGAAACTCTTCGCTTTATTTCTAAATGAAATAATTTACATTTTTTAACAGCCCAATTGTAACTTTGCTCATAAATTAAAAGATTTTATTTTTTGTGTGATCTCTCTACTTTTCTTAGTCTTTCTTGGCTGCCTCTTCGCTGATACGCTTACGCTTAACCATGGTATTGATGTAGGTACCGAATACTATATATACACAAGATAAGTAAGAAATAACGAATGATATTATGTATCTTTTACCAAATGCTACGAGATTAAAGAAGGGTACCCAAGTTGTGGGTGGTAAGAAATTTTGAGCAAACAGCAAGGTCAATGGTGAGACAACCCAAGACACTTTCTGCATTGGCAAAAGACCAGCCTTAACAGTTGCCTTTAATTTGGCAGGAGAGCGAATACCAGCAAGGACGGCCATGGCGGTCAAATAGACTAGTCCATGTTATTTTTTTATATCTTTAAAGTAAATGCAAACTTACCCGAGTTCATGACTGGGGAAATGATCAAGTTTGAGAAAAGCAACTGACCCACCTTTACTTTGGGCCCTGTCTTGCCAGCAAAAACCTTATTCATAATTTCATACAAAAGATGGTTAAGTGGGCCTGAAACGAATAATCCTACATAGTAGATGGTGAATATAACTATCGTGTACTCTTTCTATGTCTCTTATTACCATAACAAGCCATTTGTACAATACGCTTATCGAGTTTCTTTGCCCCAGATAACTTTTGAGCTGTCAGTTCTTGGAGACCAGATAATAAACCTGAAGTACATGCTTTTGTGCGTAAAGGATGAGCGACAAGGTTAGAAAGATACCACGCAAGGAGTGCGTTTGCGTTATTAGACATTATTGTTTATTACAAAGAAAGGGACAACAATAACCCACATTACTAAGTGTAATTATATACTTGAAAAAAAAATACCTTGATCGGAGATAGAATCAATTTTTAAGCTGTTACACTCATTTCTTTTTGTATAAACGTATAAAGTATCTCATATTCTGTACATCAATAGGATATTTGATATGGTCAGGATGACTATATAGTATATCAGTATAATGAGAGATAGTGCTGATATAGCAACGTACCGATACCAGCGAGAATCTTCTCCAATCACCAGCTCTAAATCTTGTATAGCATCCAATAGCATATATACCATGTATAATTTATTGCCTACTTTTAGGTGTGAGAAAGATCCTGCGGATTCGACTACCTGTGAAATGGAGTTAATTCCCTCGAGCTATAACCATATTTGGTCACTATACCAGTAAGTGCGCTCCCTTTTTCATGGATTGAACCATTGTCTTTATTAATGCGAGTGCAGCTGCCTTCTTGACAAATAATTCATTCATGACAAACATAAATGTGATCAAATCGGCTTGTGCCAGTCTTTGTTGAATGACGGCGTTGTTTGGATCAAGTACATCTCCTTTTTCATAGGTACACTCCAGTTGTTCCTCTGTAATGGACCATTTCTCTCGTATTGTATTTTCAAACGATGCTAGTACACTTTCATAATCCCCGATATCTTGCATTACGAGTTTCACTTTCTGTCGTTCAGCAGGCACTCTTGTCATGGCAGCAGCAATTGCAGCTAATTCTGAGCCGGAACCAGAGCCAACACAATATAGTTGGCTACGTTTCATCAAGAATTTCAATAGTTGAGGTCGAGTAAATATTTCGTAATAGCACAACGCTCTGCCAGGAACATAAGCGGCTGCATAGACTTCTAAATTTGTGGCCTCTGTAAAAATACCTTCATAGTCACGCTGCACAAAGCTGGCTTTAATGGTTTGTAAAGTCTTCATAAAGTCGTTTCGAGCAAATGTATTCATACAGGCCTTGCGGATCATTGACAGAATGTCTATGAAATGTTAGAATCGGCTTTTGTTCAAACCTCTTTTAATTTACTTTGTTCTGGTTCATTCCCCAAAATCTTCCAGCGTTCTTTGAGTGCTGCTTTATCATAGGCAGCTTTGGTTTTTTCTTTTATTAGTGTTTCGTTGCTATCTGTAACATTTAGATTTTTCACTGAATCACATAAATCGTCTGTTGCCATGTCAATACTAAAAAAACATTTTTTTAACTGCGGTCAGATCAAAATGCCAACTTTTCTCCGCCACTTGAAATTACAGTCTTTCAGAAAGTCTTTTTTGATCAACTGACGACATAAAATTAGGATAAATAACAATTTTTTTTTATCTCTTCCTCTTCTTGAAAAGAAACAAAACAGGCCGGTAACTTTATAAAGTCATGCTTAGCGTGGCAGCACACATTCAAAAGTTTTGTTGGATCACATCATAGGTAGTGGGTAGAGGTAGTGCTCGTAAAATTAGTCTAACTTCGGGTGTATGTAGTGTACACCAAGGTTTTTATATAGAATCATTAAAGAAATATATGATATTAAAGCTAACAACAGAATATTTCAAAGAATATATCTACAAATGTAAGTATAACTTTTGGCGACAAGAAAGAACTCTATTAATTTCTTATATTATAGATTAGAAATCATCGTCTGTGATGAGCATTTGTTCGACCAAAATGAACAAAATAGCGAGAACGATTTTCTCGTAAAACTACATGCTCCAATCATGGAAAGCGAGTTTCGAGAGACGGATGTTGGATTACGATGACAAGTGTGTTCTTTCTAATTTGCTTCACCGCTGTATCGTTTTTATATAATGTCGATTAACAAGAACCTATTTTTGGTTCTAGGGAAGATACCAAGCCCAAAGAATGCAAAAATAGGGGATACAATTGCAGGATTGATTTACGAACAACAGAATCTCTAAAATATATTGACCTAAGTGCTGCTGAATACGCAAACGAGCTTGGCACTTTCAAATATTACAAAGACAAACTCAAGCTGGTGTTGTCTGGTCTCAGATTTAAAGAAACACACATCGATATCTGAATTAAAACTAGTACCTTCAATACTTGTAAAAGGCCTTGAAGGTGAGGCGTTTATCCTGTTTCCTTTTGACAACAATTGGCTAGCACTTCAAAAAAGTGTTGGCGTTGATGTTCCTGCAAGTATTGATTCAATCAAAAAAAGAGACGTCGAAACATACATTAATGGTCTTGATATATTTAAAGTATGTGATATACACGAATATGTCTCTACTGAATTACTGTACTCGCTGTATATTGTTATGTAGAATTATTGTTTAAATGTCAAAAGCAAAATGAATGCAAAAAAAAAAGAGAAGCATAACACAAACCAAGAAACAGTCAAATCACAGCGACTTTATTACGCTTGGTTCAATATCATTTCTTCAATACCTTTTTTTACTCTGATCTTCTATGGGCTTTTTTAGTCACCAATTCTTTATCTAACTCAGGCGGAGAAGATATGTTGCTGTTATCATATACCCATTTGAGGCTTTAATTGTAAATAAAAGACTGTTTAATCGTACTTTTCTTGGGCAACTGTCGTAATTTCCCTTTGTCCAAAAAGGTAAGAAGATCATCTGAATTTTAATTTTCATTTGTCCGAATAAAAGTGTAATGTCAGTTTACGCAGTAGAAATGCAGCTCTTTTTTTTCATAAATTGACAAAACCATGCCTGAAATTGCAGAAGTATGTTTACTATTGACTCCTTTTTGATATGGACTAAAGAACATAGCTACTTAGGTAGAAAGTGCAAGGCTTAGGATTCATAGGCAATTGGTAGAATATAAAGTTATCAACGTAGAAACTGTAAGTTACTGACTTTACCACGACACAGTTATCACTTAATGCAATATAGGTTGATGATGCACTAGTATACCATGGAATATCTTCTGAGGATTTTTCAAAAAGTATCACGAATAAGACATTGGCTGATACTAAACGATGGGGGAAATATTTTGTGCTATGTAAGTTCACCCATTAATAAAGTTCAGTTCTGATACCCTTTCAGTATTTGATAAGGGACCTCATATCGTTGCACATCTTGGCATGACAGGAGGCATTCGTGTAAGTTTATTTTCGACAGTGTGTCTATCGATCTCTTTTTAATACAAGTAGTTTGAACATGAAGAAAAAGAATGGCCGCCTCGATTTTGGAAGCTTTTGATCACCTTTGAGCATCCCATTACAAAAAAGGTGATTAATTTTGGATTCAAGGACCCTAGAAGGCTTGGAAGATTAAGACTGGTGGAAGGGAATCCATTAAATTCCGAACCGATCAGTAAGTTAGGGTTTGACCCTGTACTTAACTTACCACCCTTTGATGACTTTTCAAAGCTGGTTCTCAAGAGATCTGTGCCCATCAAGGCTCTCTTGTTGGACCAGTCGTTTTCTGCTGGTGTTGGTAACTGGGTCGCAGATGAAATACTATATCATGCAGAGATCCATCCTGCTCAGTATTCGAATACACTAACCACAGATGAACTGCAGCTGCTCTATGACAAGATGAAGTACGTTTGTGAGACCGCAGTGGCTGTTGAGGGGGATGATTCAAAGTTTCCAGACAATTGGTTGATGAAGTATCGCTGGAATAAGGGGAAAGGGGCTGGAAAGGGTATATTGCCTAATGGGCAAGTCTTGAAATTTGAAACTGTATTATTCCACTAAGGTGTAATGTATTGAATAATAACCTTTTTTTTTTTTTGGTTAGGTTGGTGGTAGAACATCTGCGTTTGTTCCAACAAGGCAAATCTTACGAAAGACAAAAGTAACTAAGGCTACGGTTACTACTACAACCACAAAGATAACCAAGAAAAAAAGATGTACAACAGTTGAAGAAGATGAAGAACAAGACGAGATTAAAACAGAATACATCAAGATCAAAACGCGTACTCATTCAAGGTATAACTTTAGAAATAATAAGGTGGAGAATAAAGATCTATAATAGCTTGATTGAGTTTTTTCTCTTTAATCTAAATAATCATACAGTCAATATATCACCTTAGATATATTCTTTTTCATTTACACATTGTTCTTCTTTAAAGCATATGATAATTTATATACATTATTCATCATCCGTTTTACCCTATTCAAAGCTCTCTCTCTCTCTCTCTCTATCTATCTCTTTTGACTTCCTTTCTGCAAAATCAAAAGCATATTATATATGTATACATACCAGATTGACTAATGAATATATTATGCAAATGCATATATAAAAGTGAGTTGAAATCTATGTACTTTTCCTAATTTGAAAGCTGTTACACAAGTGAAAAGAAACTTATATCAAGCATACTATTTTTTTTAAAGCTTTTTCTTTATAATGCAAAAAATATTATTGGCAATTGCAACCATAGTCTTTAGTCATTACTTGTTACTAAGAAAAAGACTAAATAAGCGTAAAAGGCTGGTCAAGCCAGCGGGTGAACGAGTCGTGATTTTAGGTTGCTCGTCTGGAATCGGAAAAGAATGTGCTTTACAATATGCATCTCGTGGTGCCAAACTCATTCTATTTGCTCGTCGAGTCAATTTACTTGAAGATCTTCAAAAGGAATGTGAACAAAAGGGTGCCTCTGCAGTGTATTATATGATAGGCGACGTGACAGTAGAAAATGATTTGGAAAAGCTAGCAAGTTTTACAAGAGAAAAGCTACAAGGAGTTGATACAGTTATATATTGTGCAGGCATGATATCTGTTCGACCTTTCCTTGAATCATGTGGTATCCAAGTAGATATCAAATCAAAGACAGTAACAGAAAGGCCAACTGAAAAGAATGCTCTCGGCCAAGCGCTTGACACGATTACTAAAATCAATTATTATGCAGCAGTGTGGACTGCAAGGTTATTCTTGCCAGTGTTGATTGAATCATCTGCTGCACCCAACTACTTGGTCGTATCATCCATGGCGGGAAAAGTCGGTGCTCCTACACGATCTCTTTATGCGGGATCTAAACATGCTTTACACGGTTTCTTTGACTCCATCAGGGTCGAGTTACATCCATTGGGGGTGCATATCGGACTGATTTGCCCAGGTACGGTTGATACCGACCTGCGACAGTCTGCTGTTGACAAGTCACTTGGACAAGGAACCATATCCGGGTCAAAAAAGAACAAACTATCTGCTGGTTCTGTGGCTCACCGTATCATTCAAGCGTCTGATCTACGTGAACGAGAAATATATATACCTTCTTGGTTTGGTTACTCGGCTCTTTGGGCAAAGCTTCTGGCAAGTCCTCTTGTTGACTGGGCGGCTGCACAAAAGTACAAATAATAACAATATATCAGTTTACCTTCTTTATTGATCAGGGGGAATGCAATTTCAGTTTAAAATACGATACCTCTTTGTTTATCTCTACTTTTCCCAAAACTCGAATTTAACGCAGTAAACTTTATCTTGTTTTCTAAGCATTGTTTCTGGATAAAATTAGCTTCTTGTTTTCTCCTTTTTTTCGAAGGATGTTTTCACTTTGCTCCTTAAATTTTATTATTTGGGTTGAGTAATAGAATAAGTGTCTTTTTGTTTCCTTTTTCTCAATCATGATTAGTTTTTAAAAAATTATTATCCATTTAATGAAACCTCTTGGCTTGTCTATCTCTTTATTACTATTATTTTTCTGGTGCATTGCAGCACAAGAAATGCTCTCAACCCATGTGCCGACAACAACTGTACCAATTCATAACGTTTTCACGTCATTCAATATTTCCAATGTTGATGGAGTGACACCTACGCCTCTTGTATACAACGTTAGTGGAGAGTCTAATGATATTCGCAACATGACAACCATGGTGAATGGATCAGTCACATTTACCCTTTCTTATCTGTCACCTTCGCCAACATCCTTTATTTTTACACATTATCCAACTCACACAAAAGGTTTAAACACATCTGCGGTGTCTAGTATGCGGCCATCACAATCGGCTCCTCTCCCAGATGATACAATTGGCAAGTATGGTCACTTGCACGTCTCTGGTGCGCCCAAGCAGACTCTATCTTGGCTTCTCTTGTCTTTTTGCATATATATTTCTCATTGCAGAATATAAAAATGGAATTAATTTTATTTTAAACATTAGATGTAATATTTCTCCTTTTTTTATATATAGAAATAAAGGAGCCTTTTACAAAATAAGCAAGTATAATCAAGAAATTAAAAATAGAATGCGTGAACCAGCAAGCAATCTGAACGAGATTTACACAGTAATCTTTTGCCTGAGAACATCTCTGTAGCACCTATACTTGAACAATTCTTGTGTGATGTTTTGTAATTTTTTATTCCAGTTGATTAGTGCTTGAGCTTGGTTTCCTACAGGCGAGATTGACTAAAATGGAGTATTATTATACGTACACAGTTTATGAAAAAAAAAATACCTTTTTATCAACACAGGGTTTCAATGAACGGTGTTGATTTAATTCTTGCATGAGTGTCTTTATCTGAGTCTCCAAGTCCTGGTATTGCTCTTCCAAAGTCCGATTACTTTTAATCATGCATGGTGTAGGTGGATACCAAACAGGAATATGAGTACTTGTCATGCCTTGGGTCCCCCAGCCATAGTCAATGTTGCAGACAGCTCCCTGCATAGGTGGTTTACTGATGGTAGCCGCAGCCAAATTGATAGATTCCACCCAGGCCTGTTTGGCAAATACATCAGTGGATTCAAACAGCCAAAGACCGCCTTCTGCCGTTTCAACACGAAATACATGAGGTCGGTTCGCGTTCCAACCAAGTGGCAAGGTACTTGTTGCATAGCAATGGTGAAGTTGAACAACATCCATTGGAGGCTGGCTCAAGTCGGGATGCCATTCGTTTGTATCATTACTGATGACTTCTTGCAAGGAAAAGGGTGTACTAGCTGTTTTGGTCCACAAGCTCATACTTTTTCGTTTCTTGCCTTTGGTATCGTTTTTTTGTATGGGCTTATACATCACAATCTCCGTTTCAGTCATCATCAGATAACATAATTGCCATTGTCGATGTTTGGCCTTCTTATCTGTCGTCTCCATGACATGCTTTCGCATAACAATTCCTTGCTTGCAGTTATGGAAAGTGATGTGATGTACAATGGGCGATGGTTCTGTCAGTCTTCTCTGAGGAGGCATTTCATTAAAGGCATTAAATTTCTCACTGATGACAGAGTGTCCTCTCCTTCTCCGAAATGCTCTACGTTCTTCATTGTTTGGTAATGTCTTTGATCTGTAAATTTGATTGTTTGCTGTTTGCTCACTTTCCGTAATATCTGCTTGACTGATGCTTTGTGCCTTGATTGCACTGTACATGTCCTATAAAGTTATAATTAATTAAAAAAAAAAAGACCACAAAGGGGGTGTGAATTAGGAACAATGAATTACCTTCAAAAGAGCTTCAATATCCAACAGCCATGTCTTTTGCATTCGAGTCAATCCATCTTGAGTAGATCTATAATAGCTGCTTGTACTGCTCTTCCAAGATATATTTGATTTAAGTGTATCCAATTTTTGAAACAATGTGCCATTATTACTAAATGAGTGAACACTGGGATCGTCCATGATGCTTTTAAAGCTTTGACTTCCAAAAGAAGGGGAAGATATACTGACACTTCTCCTTCTCATGGAGCATGAATCAGAACTACTAAAACTGCCAACACGCTGTCGCTGACTGTGTAAATGAGGGAATCTTAGGGATTGTATAGTGTCCATCGTGTTTTTAACAAAACTTGATCTCGTCATTTTACTCCCTTGATCCGAGACCACATGCAGATCAGTATTTAACAAGAGTAGAGAATAGGAAACAGCGTGAATGATATCGACGGAATGAAAGATTGTTGTAGAATTACAGTCATAAAATCGTTTTGCAAAGGCTTCAATGATCCTGTCCAACTGCTGAGATTCTGCTTTGAAGTAGAGTTTGGAGCATAATATACGAAATGCTTCATCCAATTGTTTGTTTGTGAAATCAAAGTTCCGCATATACAACTTTAGCACCTGTGCCCTAAAAGGCTCACTATAGAGACAATATCAGATTTCTCCTCTTGTTTTTTTTTTAATTTTCCTTACTTTGTGCCTAACCATTCGGATATCTTTTCTTTTGGACAAAACGATATATCCTCATTCCATAATTTGTCTTGTATGTCTTTGGTCAAGGAGTCGCATGAATCGTCTATGTCGTTCTCCATCTTGTTTTCGTTTACTTCCAATATAGGCTCATCCATCATTCCTTGACTGTTGTAAGTTTTGGTTTCAGTAGAATTAAAGACGCTGTAGATAGAGCTAACAATACTTGATCGGCGGCTACTTCTCCTTCTTCCTTTTTTTGTACTACCATTGTCAATCACTGCATTGTTTTGGCATTGACGGATTACTGAGTCTGAATCAAAAATAGTGGAGAGGTCAAGTGAATAGCGAAAAGAGCGCTTGTCTCTGACGAGAGACTGACCATTGTTTCTTTTCAGATAGAGAGACTGAGACGGAACAAGAGTCGGTTTATGATGATTAGAATGCGTATCATGTTGATTTGATGCACAAGTATCGGCTCCTTGATGGATCTATAAAGATGGGTTGAATATCTATATTTATATATTATCTTTTTTATTTCTATTTACACTTCTGAGCTTGTTAAAGAATGACTTTAATGACTACAAAGAAAGAAATGAGGTAAAGAACACAGGTATAATGAATTACCTTTGAAAATGCATTGGGCGATTGTTTTAAAGGTATAGTTTCTATAAAAGAGAGTAAGATCACAAAAGCTAATGAATTATTATTATGATCTTACTACTACTGCCATGATTATGTTGACTAAAACCACATAATCGGAACTCATTTACTTCCATTTTAAAATAGTAAAAGAAAAAAAGAAAAACAAAACAATTAAATAAAAGGATACAGAAATAAGTTTATTAAGAAATCAGCTTTTCAGGGGTGTTTTTTTGAAAGAGATCATTTGTTTGAAGAGAGAAGTCATTGTATATTTTCATCTCCTTGTTCTCTTTTTTTGCTATTGTCAATTGTGTCGTGTAAGGTTACTTAAACTGTAAACATATTATCTGATTTTTAAAAACTCGTCTCTCTCTATTGATTGCGTCACGTCTCAGATTTTTTACATTTTGTTTCTACAACAACAACAACAACAATAATAATAATAATAATAATTCCTTTTTTTTTTTATTCTAAAGGTTATTCCCTTAATTTTTTTTTTTTTTCAAACCAAAAAAATTTATCCTTTTTTTCCCTCTTTCCTTTTATTTCCGTACAGCAAGAAAACATTAAATTGTTGCAGCTATTCTTGTTTTCTTACTAATCAAAAGTATAAAAAAAAGACCAAGCGATCTACCCTCTTTTTATAAGAAAAAACAATGGAAGATTGGACTTTACGAGATAATAACGACTCTTCTGTTGGAGTGAATAATTTTGTAGATAATATGCAGTTGTTGTGGAAGCTTCAGTCTTTAGATTCCTTAATACCAGCAAACGATAATGACGCCTCTCAATCCTTTAATGAATTTAATCAGTCAGCCTCAACTTCTGATTTTCCTGATGAAGACGACTTGGTAGATAAACTGTTTCGTGAAAGCTTAGCAATGCAACAAGGTATTAAAAAACACACAAGAGAGAGACAAAGGACCTTTATTTACTATTTTCCCTTTTGCTTAGCCGATATTCAAAACGAAGCAAACCAAGAGAACTCATCGAATAACCTATTGTTAGAAAGAATACTAAATGATACAAAAGATAATGACATAACAACTTCCTCACCTTCAGACTCAATCATCCTTCAAGGAAAACAACCCAGTTCACCTGTCTTTGATGACCGCAGTGATGGAACTCAGCCAATGAGACCAAAACTACTATCCACTCCATCATTACCTATGATCCCTCAACACCAGCAACATCCACAGCAATCCCCACAACAGCACCATCAACAGCAACAGCAGCAACAGAAGCAACAACAAACCTCAAAGCAACAACAACAACAACAACAGCAGCAGCAGGAGCGTCCTGGTGCTAGCTATTTTAATGCATCGCCCATTCAGCTTCATAAACCAATTCAGGATAAAATGAACACAAGCAATCAACCAATGCCTACAAGTACTCCTACAGCCATGACTCCCGCAGCTGTGACAACAACTGGTCCTACTGCTTCAATCGCCCCTACTTTCCAGAACAGTCATAACAATCGTGGATCTGTACCCGTTGCTTCACCAATGCCAATTCCTTTATCAGCAACACCCACCTTGACCACAGTACGATTACCGCTGCCTAGTACTTACAATAATACTCCACCTATGACAATGCATCCACCCAATGTGTTACCTCCTGCCATGCTCTTTGGACAGCTAACATCATCTTTACCGACATTACCCAAGATGACCCCAGTGACAAACGGTAGCCCCGTTTCTGCGCCACCCATGCTATCTACAGCACCCATATTACCTGGATATATTCGTATGGGCACAGGATCATCTACACCAGTCAGAAAGCCAGTCCCTCCTAGGCCGCAGCTGCGTGTTCACATTACCAAACACAAGGAGGTAGATCCATCATTCTATGATGACCCAAAGGACCCAATGAAACCTGATCTAGATGTCTACAACTTACGGAGACTAACAATGATCACCCTTCGAGCATTGGGTGTTCAAATTGGAGTGGAGGAGCTACCTGTAGTTGATATCGACGGCGCAATGCCAACAGATTCGCAACAAGTGCTACCAGCTGCAGCCATGCTCGTTATTACCTCCATGGTATTAGGGACTTCAGGCGATAAAGATGTGTCCAAGACGCTGGCATCACAGATTTCTAATGGTGATCTGGTAGCCCTTCAGCGTCTGATTGTGGCGGGCCTTCGCACCAAAAATATTGTGATCCATACAGTACTTACCGAACAGCCTCCCTCCGCAGCCAAGGCAAATACCAATTCGGGACAGAACCCGCCTTTACCCAGCAATATCATTGATTTATCACAAGTTATATATGAACCGCCACACAATGTTACACGGCTGTTTTTGCGACTCTATCGATTTATTATCAACATGCTTCTGTCAACGCCTGATTGCTGGCCATTTATTCAACCTGTGCCAGCCTCTGCATTTGTCTATCACCAAGAAATCAAACATCCCATGGATTTGCAGACAGTTGAAGAAAACGTATGGAAAGGAAAGTACACCAAGTTTGCTCGATTCGAGAAAGACATTCGACTTATTTGGAAGAATGCACGGGCTTTTCATCGAAATACAGGAACGATTCCCAAACATGCAGATTATCTCGAAAGACTTTTCAACAGGATTGTAGTAGACATTAAAAAACAAATCAGGTAAGCATAATAACATGGAGACATTTTGCAAAATTTACCAATACGTGTAGTAATCAAACTAGTCGGAAGTCACAGTCATCAGTGAGTTCACAAGACTTCAAGTTTGATCCGGCCGACACACTTCCGGAGGAATCCGATTTTTCATACCCACCTGTCGAACAAGTATTCTCAGAACATAGTACAGTCTATAGCATATCTGCACTCTCACCACTCGAGCCTAAGGGCCAAAAGCCCGTAGGTCTCACCGACGAAAAACTACTCTACCTTCAACTCAACGGTCCTTTCTTTCAGGCGGTTGAGCGTATGAAGGCTGATCCTCAAGGTAACCATTCGATGGTACCTCGTTTCTACATTGCCAAAAACAGAACATTGCTCCGCCAGATCCGCTCTCAGGGCGTGCTGGCTATCTTTTACAACACCAAGTCAACCCGTATCAAGTCGAGTAAGCTGATTCGTATCGAGACAGACATGATCCTCGCCTACCCTGCAAGCGACCTGTTTGACATTGACCAAATCAACGAATGCACTGAGGACTTTGCACCTAAAGCCTGGATTCATCTCAGACCACTCCGAGTTGTGAATCAGATCGTGTTTGAAGTGAATGAGGCGATCGAACGAGATTATTTTAAGCGAATGTTTGCAACTTCCAAGATGGCCATAGATGATAAGACAGGACAGTCGGTCACAAAGAAGCTACTCAAACGCGTCGTCCGTCAGATCTTGGGATTGCCTGAATTGCCCGAGACGTTGGATGTGACGACGCCCAACTCGGCATCTCTATCACCTGCTGTAGACACACCTACTACTGCTCGTCCAACAGAGGGCAAGCAAAGGACAACAAAACCTTTTGCAAGAATGAGAAGAAAGACACAGGAAGAGGAGGATATGGATGCTGATAAAGGATCGGATGATGAAAGGGCAAACGGGGCTGTTACCCCAAGAACGACCATTAACGATTACCCTCAGGAGATGTCTAACCTACAACGGTTTGGAAAAAAGGAAATTTCGCACGACGTTTGGCAGAGACTGTTTAGTGGTAAATTAAAAAGAGGATGATCAAGAGATGAAACTCATATTTTTCTTATTAGTGTGTGCTAGTAAAGGAATCTTGATCAGGAATATTGCTGAGCATGGGCATATTAACTGGCATCTACCCAACTCTGAAGGGTTCTTCAAACGTGTTTACTTTTTTCAAGATACGGTCGTACAAGCATTTAGGCAAATGACAATGTATCAACGTATCACAGAAGTTGCTTGTTTGATGTAAGTGCATGTATGCGCTTGAGCACATATGTATACTAACTGCTTTTGGGGGGCAATATCAGGAAGTTGAGAAATTTACCGCACATGGCGCAGGTACGAGAGGTTCTCTATAACGATAACGGGGATGTCGCTGGTTTATCCATGGAAAGGTAAATCAAAGATAAAATAAAAAAAAAGATGATGGGGAACTCTAAGAAAAAAAAAATGCTAGATATCACACAACCCTCAAGCAGTATACGCACGTTCATTCACATCATCGATTATCGGCTTATCAAAAATACGACGTTATTTACCAGATGCTTGTCTGTATGAAGACCATACACGAAGCAGGGCTTGCGCATCGAGATCTTTCTGAGGTCAATATTATGGTCAACCCAGTTGATGGTCAATATCTGGAAGATGGAAGCGAAAAAGTATGCCTTTACCTGATTGATTTCGGTAAAGCCGTCTTTTGCCAGCCACAAGATGTCCGTGATTGGTTTGTAGATGTACCTCGCGCAGAATGGGAATATGATGGAGATGTTGTACCAGAGACAAAGGAAGAGTTGGATAGTTGGTGTGAAACGTTACCTTGGGTGAAAGGGAAGCCGGATCATGGATACAGGATGTATAGGTAAGTTTTACGGGCAATAGTGTTTACTGCATACTTAGCATATGTCTACAGATCTATCCAAACGTTACCAAAGACAAGGTCAGATAACCAAGTTCTTCCTTGGTTAATACATCCTCAAGCTGAGGATATGTATTCGATTGGCGTAATGATGTGGAAGGTGTTTACAGATACGGAACCATGGCGAGGTATCTTGGATACAGACCTTCAGGGCCTACGTTACGTTGCACAAGATGATTATCGCATCCAGCGAGCATTGGAAGGAGAGGTGCATGGAGAGCTTAGTAGACAGCTATTGCTGAAATGCCTCAGAACACGACCACAAGATCGTGAAACGGCCAAAGATATCTTGGACTGGATTGGACAGGAGCCGATAAAGGAAGGACTTATTGGAGAATGGAAGATGTACTCTTCAGATACAAGAAGTTCTCGAAGAGCAAAGACATTTTACGGATTCGATGAAGAAGATGAAGAAGAGAAAAGAAGACCTAGAAAGAAAATGAATACATCTAGTAAAAGAGGACGACCAAAAGCTCAAAAAGAAGCATATCTAAATTAACCTGTCCCATTTATACATCCCCTCTTCTATATACACATACAAACAATACTTGTCCCCACTTCAGATGCTCAAATGATACAACACTTAGGCTTTTCACAAAATCATGCACACTTACATCTATGTTTATATTATTCCTTTCCCTTTTTTAATGCATTTACATAATCAGTATTCCCTCAATTTTGTTTATCATGCGGCAGATATAATTATTAAGATAGCAGTTGTAAATAAATGGCTTTTCTTTTTATCTTTTACATTAGCGACTAGATTAGACATATAAATAAGGATATTTTTTATTGAATAATTTAACAAATGCCCTTGGCAGCTTTAGGTTCTTCGGTTGTTTCTGCATCAGCACCGTCGTCTGTCTTTGGCTTATAAGTGGCCTCATGGCTGGCATGAAGTGAAGTAAGGGAGTGTTTTTCAATATGTTCACTAAATGATAAGCATTTAGAATTTTATGTACATTTTGAACAAATTCCATATCCACTACTTACCGTCGTTTGTTGATGTTTTCTTCGTCTACAGATTCTAAAGCACGAACTGCAGCGATAATGTCCTTTACCAAGATCTCACAACGTGATCTAGAAAAGTCTTCACGGACAACAACACGCAACATCTTCAAGTGCTCAACTTTAGGTGCCATAGTATAAGCAGGGACAATCCATCCACGTTCACGTAGTTTAGAAGAGATATCAAACTAGGCCATGTTATTTTACACTATCTTCATCATCTTTTTTTTTTCTTACCTCGTTAAAATGATGCTTTTCCTTCAATCTGAAGGCAACCAAAGGTAAACCACGGCCACCTGTTTCACTCATAATTTCAAAGTATCCAGTGGCCTTTAATCGTGCGGCTAAATGATCAGCTGTGGCAGTCAGGTTAGACATGATCTTTCTAAAGCCATTTCTGCCCAAACGAATGAGCACATAGTACTGAGCAATCACATGTGCAGCACCTTTACTGAAATTGAGAGTGAATGATGCTTGTTCACTGCCAAGATAGTTGATGTTGAATACCAATGACTTGGGAAGGTATTCAGGACTTCTCCAGATACACCAGCCAACACCTGCATATGTCATACCATACTTATGACCAGACACATTAATAGAGACAACGCGACTGCATCGGAAATCCCATTCAAGTTCAGGAACAACAAAGGGAGCAACAAAACCACCACTAAGGGATACACTCTGTTACGTCCCCTCCCTTTTTTTTTTTTTCTTTAAAATAAGCATTTACCTGGCAGCATCCACATGAATACCAACATCCCAACCGTTTTCCTTGTTCTTTTCTTCCAAAAGATCATTCAAGGTCTTTACATCTTCATAATGACCTGTATACTAAGGAGAGAAGGGTCAACGCCCAGCCAATAAAATCATGCTGTACTACTTACGGTAGATCCCAGGATAGCACAGACACCAATTGTGTTTTCATCTACGAGTTCAGCAGCCTTGTGAGGATCCATACAGAGACAATCCTCAGTGCATTCGACTTCACGCGCTTCGATCTCAAGGTATTCAACAGCCTTATGCCAGGCCACCTGACAATTGGCGCCCAAGACCAAGTTGGGCTTATCAGTAGGTAATCCCTTTTCTTTACGAGCGTTTTGCCAGCGGCGTTTCATAGCAAGCGTAGCCAAGATGATGGCTTCGGAAGAACCGACGGTAGAGCAACCGAGGGCCTCTTGTTCAGCACTATCCATAGGAGCATGGTAAAGACGAGCAATCATATTGACGCAACGGTTCTATCATAAACAATAAGGGACATACGTTCCTCTCTATAAACAATATACTTACACATAATTCAACACTTTGAGGATATTCTTCATAATCAATAAAGTTCTTTGAAAGGTTCTCAGCCATTAGCTTTTCTGCTTCTTCTTCCATATAGGTTGTAACGAATGTGGCAAGATTCAAGGCAGGGTTGCCATCGAGCTATAAGTATAGTGTCAATATCAAAATTACCTTTTATTTATTTGAAAACTTACAGCCAAATCGTCTTTGATTAATCTGTATGCAACATCTATCCAAGCAGGTTAGTTGATAAGGGATAATTTAAAGTATACGCATATACTTGCTTGAGGGCATTTCATCCTACGGAATAAATGTACAAGTTAATTCATGCATTGAAGCATACTATTTTATATCGTGTGTACCTGTGGTAAATCAAATCTATTGTAGAATATTATGTTAGATACAGTGAAAAAGGGGCAGATATGATAAACTAGCATTACCTTGGTATATCCTCAGAAGCCCAACGAGTACCATAGACAGTTGTGCCTACAGAGTCATGGTGTAATTCACCTTTACTGTTTACTTCTTCGATACGAGCTATACATACAAAAAGTGGGTATGTGAATGATATGCTTCAAATAGAAAGAGATTACCATTAGAGACAGCGTTTGAAAGGAAAACCATGGTTTATGTGTTTATCAATGAGTATAAAGAAATAAATAAAAAAAGTCAAATAAAAATGGGAACCTGATGTAGGGTCACTTTTATATACCAATTAGTGAATTAGATGCTACACAAGAGCAATCATCTTAACGGGATGTTCTTGTGCTTAATATATTTCTATGTGTGGCATAAGTATTACGTATATAAATGGAAAATGATTGCTACTGACCTGTTCATAACGTAATGACGGTTACCCTAAAAATAATTGAAGTCCAGAAATAAGGACACTTTGCCAATAGACAGCCTTTTGTTTTATATCTGTACTATAAAAGTGGCATAAAGAATTTTTATGGGATAGATTGCTTTCTTATTTTACTTTTCAGTGATTGTTATGTTACTGATATCGATAAGGTTAACCGATATCGCTCATCCATCGTCGTCGTACGCGAACTGGGGAACGTGTCCTCTTTTTTTTCTTATTTATTCATTTGTATAAACCGAATAGCTAAAATTTTTTCCCGCGTGTGTGCAGCCTTCTTCCTATCATAAGGATAAACATTAACAAGTGATGAGTGTATCAGCATGGCTTGAACCGTTACAGTGTTACAAATATCCAACTTAACCACGGTACTGTGAGAAGACATAAAAAGCTATCTTATCAGTCTCTCTATTGCCGCCTTGTCATTTCTGAATACACAGTTATCATTTCATCACTTGCTCACATCCTGACTCTGTTATATCAAATGATATTCATCATGAAATATCTTGGAGATCTCCGTTACTCTTTAAATAGCGCACGGAGTTTCTCAGTCTTTATACTGCCAAGACAAAGACAGAGAGAGGGTTGTGAGGCACTTTATTCTCAGAAATTTATTTGTAACCTCCCCTCAGGTCTTTTCAGCCACACACTCAAGTATCTAAAGGGATACAGTAGGTAGACCGGTGTGTACCGGTTTTGAACTTGTCTGGTCATTTTGTAAAAGTCTTGGAGTATTTCAGCAATGGGCAGGCCAAAGGTCTTTGGGCACTAAACTATTTCTTTTTTTTTTGCCTGCAAAAGTAACGCAGATTACCTTTTTTATAAACTTGATGAAAGGTTAACAAGTACATGATTGGGCCATACTTTATAAAAACACTACTGATCGAGGCATTTTTGAAATGAATATGACTTGCTTGAGATACGTCGTGACTAAACGCTTTAGTAACCGATAGTTCAAAAAATGTATACTTTTTCAAAAGCTGTTGCCTCTCTAAATATCAGTCGTCTTTATAATGTTCGGATCACTAGAGTTTCCGCTGACATGGCTTACAGACAAGGGATACTATGGCCAGCAGGACCCGTAAACAGGTTCCAAACATCAAACAGGTTTGATAGAATCTTGTTCTTATCTTGTATGAATATCTGTTATCGTTGTGTTTACTCTTTTTATATGTTGCTTAGAGTCAAAAAAGCTCTTGTAGATGAGGATGAGGTAAAAGAAAAGTGGAGGCTTCTACCTCAGGTTCGGTAGTATTATTCAAACTTAGGCTTGAAATAATCAACGCACTAAACACCAAGGTGCCCAATAG
The DNA here is from genome assembly GCF_002708625.1 of Rhizopus microsporus ATCC 52813. Taxonomy (NCBI): domain Eukaryota; kingdom Fungi; phylum Mucoromycota; class Mucoromycetes; order Mucorales; family Rhizopodaceae; genus Rhizopus; species Rhizopus microsporus. The sequence continues at coordinate 1,997,581 of NW_019671916.1, read as the reverse complement.
CGAGTTTCCAGCTCTTTTCCTCATATTTGGTGATAATACTGATCCTTTATACCTATAGCCTGCAGTCATTTTTTTTTTGGCTACATTATGCTCTGAACACTTCTTTAAGGGATTCTGAATTTTGGGGTTATTGAGAAAAAATAGAGACTGGTTTGGGCAATGTCAATGGTATTGAGTGTATTAGGAATGGTCAAGAACAGAGTGAACGACAGCTTCTCGAAATTTATGTTTCATCGATCATCGGTCCAGTCTCCGATTTCATTGTCGTCAACCTATTGTCACTGAGCCTACTTATTGAAAGCAATCTCACCATGTTATAGAACTAATGTATTAAACTTGGTTATTATGTAATAGTAACCACATGTAGTTTTTTGCTATTCTGTTTTGTTATTCTTCTTAATCGTTGCAACAAAACTAGACACAGATTACAAAATTAGCTTCTGTCAAAGTGAACCTGCTGTGGAACCATTCCTACTGCAGAAAACATCGCTGTCACACCATTTTGACTCATTTGAAACAATGAACCTTAATAATCCAACTATCAAATCTCTCTGAAACAAAAAGTAGCTATTACAAATGGATTCTTTACTTTATTGTCATTCATAGGGTGCCTTCTTTTCTATGGGTACAGATTTAATATCCGCGTCTGTAAAAGTCAACGTCCAATGAGACAAGAGTATAGAACGTTTATCCAACACAAAATAGAGTATGGGGTTACATCACTTTCCTTTTATCGTAAAGTCCTTTTCATGAATGCAATCTTATTGACATTATTTCAAAGATAGAATTGTAGGAAAATTTCTAGTTGACATCAACTATAAATTGGGATTGTGGAGAAATAATTGATTTGCATTTTGTTGACGGGGAAACATTCTAGTTCAGAATATATAAGAATCCCATCTTGTCTCTGTTTCTTTTTCTTTTATCCCTCAAATGATCTTTACTACAGCGCTCATACTCTCGCTTGGATCCTTGACATTGGCGTCATATACTCACAGACAAGTGGGTGCTCCCAACACCATGGACTATACTCTATATTTTGGTATGTAGTAGAAAGAATAAAGAAAAGAGGGGGGCGATCCCATTAAAACATGTGCTTATATTCAAAAATAGAGGAAAATGGTCAAGTTATTTCTCCATTTCATGATATTCCACTCTTTGCTAATGAAGAGAAAACACTTTATAACATGATTGTCGAAATTCCAAAATGGACAAACGCAAAGAATGAAGTAATATCATTATCAGAATGACATCGGCCCAGCTTACACTATATTTGGTAGATTAACAAAGAGACACCATTTAATCCTATTAAACAAGATACCAAAGATGGGAAACCGAGATTTGTGTCCAATATATTTCCCTATAAAGGATACATTTGGAATTATGGCGCATTTCCTCAAGTAAGGATTATAGTTGGAATACTTTTTTGATTATTGCTAACACCGCTTAGACCTGGGAAGATCCTAATTATATCTCACCTTATACAAACAAGAAAGGTGACAATGATCCAATCGATGTGATCGAGGTCGGTCAATCAGTGGCCACTGTTGGCGAAATCAAACAAGTAAAAATATTGGGCATCCTTGGATTAATAGATCAAGACGAAACGGATTGGAAGGTGGTGGTTATTGACAACAATGATCCATTAGCAAACAATCTCACAGGTAACTGCTTTATTAAATAATTTATACAAAAGCTTACTTATTTCAAATATAGACATTCAAGATGTTGAGAAGCACATGCCTGGTTATTTAAATGCAACGTGTCACATTTTCAAGGTGTACAAGACACCAGGTGGTGATCCACCAAATACGATTGCATTTAATGACGCGCCAAGAGACAAGGTGATTATCTCTTTTTAATATCCAAAAGGAGGATAGCTAATAGTCATGATATATAAATAGGCTTTTGCTACAAGCATTGTTTTAGAAACGCATGAATATTGGCAGAGCCTAATGAATGGTACCACTTCCAGAGGGGAGATTCAAACGTAAGATAGTTATTTTATAGTGAAATAACATAGGCTAAGTCTATTCTTTAGTATTAACAGAAGATGTAACGAGTCTATATACATTGTTGATCCCAAAAATAAGACAATTCCTAAAGTTCCAAAGGTAAAAAAATAACACAGTAACCAATCTATATCAAAAAACTAAGTTCTTTTTTTTTTTTTTTTTTTCCAAAGGCAAAACCCAAGCCTCCTGCTCCAGTTGATTCTTCAGACAAAGTTTGGTACTTTGTACATTAATTGTTGTTGTTTTCCAGCCTTTATTAATAAAATGCAAAGCAATGTTTTCATAATTTCTTGAAAAGGAAGGTGCTCACCTTCCTCATTTCAAATAGTAAAAAGAGAAAGGTTACTTCTTCTTTACATGTTGATCCTCTTTCCTCATAACATGTATAACATTATCTTATTTCTCTTGATATTAGTCACTCCGTTTACCCTGCAACAACAGCAGATAGACACAAGTCAGCTACCAGGAGCGCTTTCCCAGATACCCTTGAGTGATGGCATGTCAGCCACTGTTCAGTTTGTACAGTACTCTGATCATTTATCCTATACGCTTTACTTAAATCCTAATAATGTGCAATATTGGAATACGAGCATTTGCTTAGCTTGGATTGTAGGAACTCCCTCCCTTCTGCTAGACTCTACTCATCAATGCAGTTTTATGAATGACACAAGCAGCAAAGCGTGTATACCCGACATTCCTTCTAATCCATGCATAACACCTATCAAATTACCAGATGCATGCTCTAATATCGAAACACTCTCAGGCTCTTATCCGCTCACTTCTAGTAGCTATACTACAACAACGCCGATCATTTCCGTAAATAGTACAAATACTCAAATATACCCAAATGCAAGAAATACGGTAGCTGGTAAATCTGTTTTGATATCCCTGACAGAAAACTTGAACGGAACACAGCAGCAGTTTGTCAGTTGTTCAAACATTAGATTGGGCAATGGAACGTCAAGTAATTTTACATATTATCCAGTTAACAATGGCACCATTCAATTTCCAAATCATGCTTCCAGGAGATTATTATCTCCTATTGTTTTATTGCCCTTTATTATTACCCTTTTCATTCATACCTTAAACGTGATATTCAAATAAGGCTGGTTTAATCAACCCATGAAATCAGCTGCTTCTATTTGCACAAACAGAGGGCTTAATATTCCCCCATTAAAGCATCTTCTCTCCTCCTTAAAGAACTCTTTAAGAATACAATCTATATTTATGCAGAGAAAGAAAATATCTTTTTATTTATATAAATCAAATACATAAAACTCTTGATTTTTAATCAAACAGGATCAATTGCTCATCTTACTGGTATAATCTTTCTTTGAAAGACACTGATTTATTTCTGCCTGTAGTTAAAAGAAGACAGTTACGACATCCTCTCTTTTTGGTAATTTTTTCAGGTCTGAAAATTTTTCTTTTTTTTTTTTGGTGATATCAAACAAAAATAAATGACAGATCTCAAGCCAGGTGAAGAGCCTCCTTTTGGCTTGTCTGTTAACGAATGGGCCTTTTATCAATATGTCTTTGCTTCACCAAAGGTTAGTTGATCATATTGATCCTAAGCTAGATATTGACTCTCTCTTTATGTAGGGTATTAAATTCACGGATCGTCCTGAATCTATGGATATTCAAGATGCATATACTGCAATGAACTCACTATTGAAGAAGGTAGATAAAATAAACTAGACAGAATTAAGCCTAAACAGTATTATTGTAGAATGCATTAGAAATCATAACCGTAAATAATGAAAATATGCTCAAGGCTATTGATTTAAGAGATGCTGAAAAGTAGATTTCATAACAAACAGTATGACTTTTTTACTCATTTCTTATTTCAATATAGAGCAAGTAAATTAAATGATGATGCTCGTCTAGTCTACAACACGATTCGTGCTGCAGGAAATAATGGTATTTGGACAAAGGATTTGAAAAAGGCAACCAACCTTCATACTATCGTACTCAACCGTACACTCAAACAATTGGAACAAAAGCAAGAAATCAAGGCAGTAAAGCATGTCAAATATCCTACGCGTAAAATATACATGTTGTTCAGTTTGACACCATCAAGTGAAGTTACCGGTGGTGCTTGGTATACGGATCAGGAACTTGATACGGAATTTATCGACAGCTTAAAGACAGCTTGCTTAAAGTATATTGCATCAAGAAGTTTTCCACGTATTGAAGGTGTGCCAGATGCAGTATTTGGAGCTGAACATGAACATTATCCCACAGCTACTGAAGTGAGACGTTTTATCACAGAGTCTCGTATTTCTTCAATCGATTTGTCAGTCCAGGATATTACGAGCATATTGGACTTACTTGTTTATGATGGTGACGTGGAAAAGAAGATGCCCTTCATGTCTGGAATGGAAGAGTTTAGTGATGATGAAGATGATAACGGGCATGATACTTCTGTCCAATGGTCATATAAAGCCGTCAGAAAAGCAGTCAGTCGATTACCCACAGAAGCTGTGACAGAAACACCCTGTGGAAGATGTCCAGTGTTTACTTTCTGCGTTGAAGACGGTCCGATCTCTCCCTTTAACTGTGAATACTTCAAGACTTGGCTAGATTGGTAAAACAGATACCGTCTTGAAACCTTTTGTAAATAAAACAATATTGAAAAAAAAAAAATAATAATAATAATAATTCAGGCATTCAAGTTAGCTGCGTTTTCTTTTTATTGTAACATCGTTTGATTAACACTATTACTTGTATGATAAGCCCTCTTCCTCAGACGTTACAAACACAAAATATATGTGATAAAGGATAGGTTTATTGTTTTACTTGGATATTTAATACAACTTTACTTAAACCCGAATGAAACTACTGGTCAAAGGCTGCTTTTACTTTCTGTCCTTCTTCTTGTTGTCGTTCTTTCCCTTCTTTCCCTTTACATATTTGTTTTTCTTGTCGCCATTCTTTCCGTTCTTACCACCCCTGCCGCCTTTGCTACCCTTACCATCCTTGGAGACGATGCTTCTCTTTGAAAGCTTTCCTTTGTCCTGTTCGTCCTTGTTATCCTTGTATTCATCATAGTCATTTTCTTCTTTGTCATCTTTGTATTTCTCATCCTTATCATCTTTGTATTCCGCATCTTCATTACCTTTGTATTCATTGTCATGCCTATCATCCTTGTATTTCTCATCATACTCATCATCTTTATCATCCTTGTAATCATTCTTGTATTCCCATTCATAGTTGGCCTTTTCGTTATTGTAATACTTGTCGTATCTCTCTACTCCTTTCTTAGAGTCCTTGCCTTCCTTATTGTTGTCCCATACAGAGTCATCTCTCTTGTTTTTCCAATCTGTGTTGCTCTTATAGCCCTTTTGTTCCTTGTAGTTCCTGTCGTTATCCCATTCATAGCCATTATTTTCATCATCGTAGTCTTTCTCATTGTCCCGGTCATACTTGCCCTTTTGCTTCTTGTAAACCTTTCCATCATCATATTCATAACCATCCTTGTCGTCATAGTTGTCCTTTTCATCATCGTACTCATAATCATCCTTGTCTCCGTAATTGTCTTTTTCATCATCGTACTCATCATCGTACTCATCATCGTCCTTGTCATCATAGTCATCCTTTTCATCATCGTACTCCTTGTCATTGTCCCAGCCATACTTGCCCTTTCGTTCCTTGAAGTCATATTTACCCTCGTCACCATCGTACTTATTCTTCAAGTCATACTCGTTACCATGCTCATCCTTGACTTTGATGGCAGTAACTGAGGTACCGCTACAAACTAGAACCTTTGAAGGCTCACCGCGTCCTTTGAAAAAATGGGATTTACCGAGCAATTTCACGTTGGAGTCCTTAACAGCGACGCATTCAACAGAAGACTTGGTAGTTTCTTTAAAGGCACCAAGACCATCCTTGCCATCAAGACCAAGAGGACGAGCAGAAGCGTTCTGCAATGATAAGAGTACAGCAGTAGCAGCAACAGATAAGAGAGTAAACAGCTTGGCCATTCTGATTTTTCAAGTGAAGCTTTTTTTTGGTTATCCTGAGGATGAGTGAAAACTTCTTTGCTCAGAAAAATCGTCTCTTTTATACTTTTTGATGAAGAATAATAAACAAGGTATCATCTAGATATACACCAGTTGGGGAAGATGAGCCGTACATTATTACCAGGCACTAACTTGGTTACTTTATGCACAATAGCTATTATTAAACATGCGTAACAGAACAAGGAAATTGGGCTTAGGACATGGGTTTGGTCCTTGTAAAGCAATGCATCAAAGTTGAATGTTACCAGTAAGACCAAGAAGTTGAAGATTCTAGAATGCAAGCAGCATACACATACCAACTTATCCTTGGCGAGCAATGAGGTGAAAATGACGCATATACTAGTAGTCCTACCTTCTTGCACTCGTATAGCCATTAATGTTAACTTGCTAACTTCTTGGCAGTCCATCGTCATATGAAACTAATACACGGTCTCATTGATTTCTAATTAAAATAATAGTAGCCATGCCAACATGGTACGCTCAGGCATGCAATACCCTAAACAGCTTCTTAACCTGCAGGCCAAAAAAAACAAAAACAAAGGGGTGTAGCATTTAATCTTAAACATTTGATTCATGTTTGGGGTTTTGTAACTGAGTTTAAGTAAAGGATTTGCCCCTGTCAGGTTCAAGTTGCTCTCAAGCAGGAATATAGTGATCTATTCTTTATGGGTAAAGCAGCATTCATATGTAGGATACGAAATCCTGTAAAGCTCACCTTTCCTATAAGAAAAAGCAAGTTGTACATTTTTATGAAATTGATATATGCAACGATTCTTTACAGTAAGAAAAACCCCAACACGCTCATTTCTGTCATGTTTTACTTTTCTTTTCTTCGAGCTCTTTTTTTTATGTTTGTTGCCAAGAAAAATATTGTATTTGCTATTACTATCATTTACTATGATAGCTAATGGCCCTCAAAACTGCTCTTCACTCGGCACAATAAGAGGTATACAATTCTTCTTTTTTACTTTCCATCAGAAGCCTTTGAAATCAAAAAGAATGCTTAAAAGTGATTGCCTTTTTTTAGGCTTCTCACAGCAACAGAACTTTTTTCATGCATGCCGTACAAACTGATTGGATAAACTTTAACTTACCGAATCATCGCTGATTGGCCAAAAATCCTTTGATTTAAACCTTTGGACTGTGCTATCTTTTTCTTTTTCCCTTGTGTATTTTCGTTTCTCTCTCTTTTTTAATAATTATCACCACTTGTAATAAATGACTAATATGACCAGTTTTGAGCAACAAAATAAGAGAATTCACGTCAATAGGAAGGATACAGAATCCAATGATAAAGAGTTACCGCAGCCACAGAATAGCAACCACCTTAGTACGGCACCACTCAAGGACAAGCTGATAACCAATTCTTCTTATTTGGCAGCAGAGATACCACTCAAACTTGGTCATTTTATGTCTAATCTATGGATATCAGGATCAGAGCTTTCAAGTTCTTTTTTCCTACAGCAACAGCAGCAACAACAGGATAATAAAGATTCAAATACAATTTGGTTACTAGGTCGTTCGTATATTATAAATCCAGCTGATAACATCCAGCAAGCCTTACTTGAAGCACAAAGAGAAGTCATGTTCAAGAGCCCTTCAGAGGCGTCAAAACAAGAAGAAGAGTACAACAACAACATGTATCTGTTGTGGCCGCCTGATTTCTATGATGATTTTACTTCCCGATTATGGATGACTTATCGTCATAATTATCCACCCATTCGACCATCGAGTCACAAGACAGACATAGGTTGGGGCTGCATGTTAAGGAGTGGACAAAGTCTATTAGCAAACACGCTTATTATTCACTTCTTGGGGCGAGGTATATCATAATATGAGTTTTATTTTCTTTTTGTAAATTCTCACTCTTTTTATATTGTAACAGATTGGAGACGACAAAATCAAAGTCAAACAGCATGGAAACAGTATAGCAGAGTAAGGGGACAGGTGGATAATGATGTTTATCTTTACTTATATTCTATATAGATTGCTCATTGGTTTCTAGATGAGTTATCACCCAGAGCACCCTTCTCGATACATAGAATCGCACTCTTAGGAAAGCAACTTGGTAAAAACATTGGTGAATGGTTTGGACCAAGCACAATTAGCCAAGTGATACAGTAAAAATCATGATTTTTTTTATGCGCATCAGAGCATATGAGTGAATTAGGTTCACTAAAAATAATCATTTAGAGCGTTGGTATCTGATTTTACACCAGCAAATTTATCTGTTTATATCACAACGGACGGTGTTATTTATAAGGATGATGTGCATGATGTCGCAACAGGGAAAAGGCCAAGAGGAGATTTCAGTTATTTATCGTCGTTAGCAGATAAAGAAGGAAGAGAGGAAGCCAAACATTTATATGATGCCAGTACTCCTCAATCAGCATCCATCAAATCAACTAGCTTCAAGCCTGTGCTGATACTCATAGCCTTACGCCTGGGCATTGACTCACTTCATCCAACCTATTATGATGCTTTAAAGTCGTGTTTTGAAATACCTTCATTCGTTGGCATCGCAGGAGGACGTCCAAACTCTTCTCTTTATTTTATCGGCCTCCAAGGAGATGAGCTCATCTACCTCGACCCACATTATTCTAGACCGGCACTAGAAACAAAAAGCCTTTCACAGTACACAAAAGAAGATTTTAATACCTATCATTGCACTATTCCACGAAAAATACACATATCCAGTATTGATCCCTCAATGCTTATCGGATTTTATTGCCGAAATGCTAAAGAGTTTGACTCACTATGCGAGCAAATAACCCAGGTATAAAAGAATTACACTTGGTTTGCTGTTGTTTATTAACTATCAACAAAAAAGATGTCAAAAGAGCATAGTCCTATCATTTCAGTTGAGCAAAGCGCGCCTGCTTATGATGAAGACGTACGAAGTGAAAATGATTTTGGTATCATGAGTGATGAAGAGGCTGATTCTGATGATTGCGATGAATAAAATAAACAACTTTCTTTTTACTGCTACTCTTTTTTGAAAGGTGGCGAATTTAGATATGTCTCTAATTGTTTCTTTTTGTGTTCTAGCAACTGTAATTCCTGTTGATATATTCGTTCTTGCTCTTCTTGTACATATTGTAAACCAGGTAATTCTTCCAAAACTTGTCTGGCATGAATAAACTTTTCTTCTAAATTAGCAACTGCCTTGCCAATAGCATCTTGATTACTTCCTGTTAGTATGAGATCTATTATGTTGTGAAAGTCTTGAAGGAAAGAAAAGTCAGATTTGTTAAATGTTGTTGAATCAGCCATTAAAGTGAAAAAGTAGATAAAAAAATCACTACACAGGAAATTTATTTAATGATTATACATATAAACTCATACTTGTTAAGACACGATTCTCTTTCTTTCTTTCAATGTAAATCAGTACATTTCTTCATAAATGTCAAACATTCTATTACTTTAATGGCTATCAATTGATGGTTTTAAGAGTGGGGCTACAGTTGAGGTGACGTATGACCCTGACAGGCTGACAGATTGATATCTATGTCCTTTGATAACCTTTCCTCCCCCAACAGATGTAAATGAGACAGAGTAAAACGTCCTTTTAGATGATTTGTCTATTCACTCTCATACGATGTCAGCTACCCCATAAGTCGAAACCCCTTATCTGGATTAGAAATTGCATTGGTTTCCTTGTCTGCTGTAAAACATCATCCCCACCCCACTTATTTCTTTAAACAATAAACAAAGTAATAAAGATCAATTTGTTTATAAAAAGATGATATTAATGTATAGTGTCTATGGATCTTTAATGATATGTATTGACTTTATCTTTCTTTGTTTATGGTCCAAAGGGACTTTAGATATATCTTTAAAAAAAAAAGAAACGTGAATGAACAAAAGCATAAGGTTGTATTTAAACTGACATTAAAAATACAATATAAAGCTTATTCTCACAGTCTTTCCTTCCCTTCTTCCTAATATCTTACAATGTCAATCAAGAATATACTATTACAAATTTCAGAACAAGGAGGTGATATTATTAAAGATATTTGGTACCTTGCTTCTGTAAGTTGCTTCTAACAAACAAACAAAAAAAGCTTGACATGTCCTTACTCATTCATTTCAAAGGCAGTGGTCATGTCTTCAGTTAATCACCCAGAAGACATTCAACATATTTATGATATTGTGTCAGATAATGTGAATAAGATACCAAATAAAACACGAGAAGAGAAAAACAGACTGGTTTCTAAAATCATACTAAGGCTGAGAGAAGGCGTTTTCAAGAGTCACGTTATTGTTGGATTCCCCAAGGTCAGCAAAAATGCATATAAATATGTCAACGTGAGCGATAACAGCTTTATCTAGACCATTAATGCTCTTCAAACATTATCCAAGGTTACTCCTGAAGAGATAAAAGTCTTATTACCAAACAAACCATTAAGGTAAAGATGACATATATGCCACTGACTTATATTTAAACATTATACCAGAAAAGAAGAGACTTGGTCGGATGTCCAGAATGAGAGACAGAGAGGAAAAGCATTATTTGATAAAATCTATGATAAACACACAGACAAGGTGTACAATAACATGTATAATGCTTATCCAGATCTAGCACAAACAGCCCTCCATCACTTGTATGGTCCAACGCTTGCTGAATCATCCGTACTGAATGCAAAAGAGACAAGCTTGGTTGTTGTATCAAGTCTGATGGTTCAAAATGTGCCCTTACAACTAAAAGGCCATCTTTATGGTGCATCGCATAATGGAGCTACACAAGCAGAGATTGATGGTGTCAAAGACTTGGTTTCTAAGCTAGCAGATTATTATAAAGTGCATGTTTCTAGATTATAAAAAAATAAAAAATAAATAAAATAGTTATAAAGTACAACATGGCCTTTAAATCATAATTTATTAGAGGCGCTGAATGATACTTAATACAAAGTTATTGTCTAGTTTTCCAGTACAAATCTAAATCTAGGTAATCCAGCTCTAAAGTCTTCAATGGCCTTGTTAACTTCTGACATTGGGTACTTCTTGTACCAAGCCTTGAGGTTCTTTTCGGATACCAATTGAAGCATATCATCCAAATCTTTAACACTTCCAACTGCAGAGCCAACAACAACAATTTGCTTCATGAGTTGAAGGAAGATGGGGATGGGTGGATATTGGAATTCAGGAGCGCTGACATTAATGAAGATGCCATCAGGAAGCAAGAGGTTAAAGTAAGGTTCCCACTTGAAATCTTCTCCTACACCAGTGCAAATGATATGTGTCAACTTGTTTGCATATTTTGCCATTTCTTCTTCATTGTTTGTGATAACATAATCATCACATCCAAGCTTCATGGCATCATCGCGCTTCCTATTACTGGATGATAAAGCAATCACAGTGGCGCCTAATGCTTTACCAAACATGACTGCAAAGTGACCAAGGCCACCAATACCTAAAACACCTAAGGTAGAACCAGGACCGATCTTCCATCGTCTGAGGGGAGCAAAGGTTGTTACGCCTCCACACAAGAAGCTAGCAGCATTTTCGTTGGAAACATTATCAGGGATCTTGCAAATAAACGTTTCGTCACCACGCCATTTGTCAGCATAACCACCCAATGTCTTTTCACCAGTTGGCCAGCGAGCGTTATAGGTAGGAATTGATCCTTTCAAACAAATATTTTCGGCACCCTTGTTGCAACAATGACATTGTCCGCATGCACCGCATGCAGCGCCCATACCAGCACGATCACCAACCTTGACTCTTGTCACATTCTTTCCTACTCTTGTGACAACCCCAGCAATTTCATGGCCAACAATAGTTGGATAATCAGTGGGGAACCAGCCAGAGTCTGTAAATAGAAAGGTCAGTCATTGATCTTTAAAGCATACTATTTATATACATACCAATAGTGTGAACATCACTACCACAGATACCACAATGAGTGATATCCATCTCGACAGAATTATCATCCCAAGCCTTCATTGGAAATTGCATTTGTTCAAGTGGTTTGCCCTTGCCAACAGAAGCCCAACCAGTAAGTGTATCGCTATTAGGCATATTTTAGAAATAAGCAAAAGTTTACAATTAGTAAAAACGGCAATCATCTTTGTCCTATTTATTAAGAAAGTCCTGTCAGTGGTTTACGTACGCATATTTCCTTCAAAGTAAACTGCTCACGTATGCCTTTTTCTTTTACTCTCACTTTAGGTAATGAAGGACGTAAGCGGATAATTCGCGACCTTGTTCCTTGGAAACCGATTGGATCGGTGTAGGATTATCCCGCTCGTCTCTTTCTCTCTCATGGCTAATACTGGAAACTGGACATATTCTTTCATCCGTAAGCTACCCGCGGTTTGTTTGCTTTCAAAAAAGTATGCTTCAGAGTAATTTGATGGTTGGTGTTACGCAGCCAATTGTGATACAATTAATTTGAAGTAGATGGATACCACCAGCAATGACTTTGTAGCCATTGGATATGCAAGAAAGTCGAGGACCAAAGAAAATAAACCAGCAGTTGAAAGTTCTTGAACCTGCAAATCCAAAAATTACAAGCCAAATGCCTTTGCCAGCTTGTTTTTGCAAGTGCCAACACTAACGCGGATGACCCCATCGAGGTGCGTGATCTCCAAAAAAATATATTATAAAAAACAATGCAGGAGATGCACAAGGTAAATTAATACAATATTAGGTTTGTTTATTTTCTAACAAAAATAATAGACATGATCGAATATATTTCCATGTCCACAAAGAAAATCCGTTTAGTGGTCATTGACTATGCTGGATTAAGCACCAATCCAGAGCATGTGAGACTTTTTTTCAGGTAAGAATAAAAGATAATGTTATATTAATGATTTTACTGATAATTTCTTTTTCAACAATCATGAACAAAGCAAATATAAGCAGTTGAAAGAGATTATCGTTGATGAAGGACACAAGGTTTCGTGTCTTACAAGATATGAAATCTTGAACAATGATGATACAATAAAAAAGTTCAGCTGCAGGACGGCCTGTATAAGGCGTTCGAAGTAACTGCATTCTGTTTTTTTTTTAATAATAACTATTTGACTTATTTATTGATTATATCAATGTTCATATTTTTGGCAAATGGAATACAATTTTGAAATGGGATTAATATTTTATTATTACTGTTGTATAGTGCGTAACAGAAACAAAATCGTAAAGAATTGCCCCAAGTGATTTAATATGATTCCTTTCTTTTGCTGTTCAATAAAGCATTCTCATTATATTATTGGCACAGTTATTTTTTATTGAAAATTATCTTACAATAGACTCTCGATTGCGGAATATCTATCGGGAGCACGAATGACACTCCATAGTCAAGTTATTCCGTAATAATGCTTATGCACTGACAATTCTATATTGCGAGTATCCCATATTGCTGTATTTTGTAACCGAGAATCCACTGTACCAAAACTAAAGGGAAACACTACGCACATGCCATAGTACGGGTTTTCTATTTGCATTGCAGATCTGCACAACGTTCGCATAATAAGAAATATAAGCTTTTCAATTTGCACACCAAATAGCATATCTGTTGTAGTTATTCTATAAGTTTTTCATCTTATCGTAAAAGATTACTTGAAGAAAGAAAAATATAAACAAGACTGACCACAAAGTGCATTTTTCTGATAGACGTATCATGCCCAATTCTCATTGGCCCGTGATAAATACATGCAATAATCGTGTTTTCTTGTAAAAGAACGCACTTTTTTAATGAACGTTCTCTCTCAACATAATAAAGGAATTACTACAGACTTATTAATGCATACTTTTCTTATACTTCAGTGTTATACATAGTGTAGTGTGGGCGTGGTTTGTCTAGTACGTATGTCATAAAATGCGCAAATAATGTACAGATGTACTGTGGAAATATCAAAATCCGTATTTTCGCGTGTGCGTAGCACTTCCCCAACAATATACTCAAGCTTGATTAAACATTGACGATTTTCTCTTTTTTTTTTTAAAGAAAAAAAGAGCAGCTCTTTCGCAAATTTGAACGTCATATAAATTACAATGAAAACAACCGGTTCAACTATGCTATGTGGCTCTTCTAGTCCAACAGCACGACTGTAGCAAACATTCTCAAAATAGAAGGAACAACAGGCTTGCTCGTAAAGTTCGAAACTTGCCGCAAAGCCTTAGCTTGTTCTCAATGTGCAGTGTCCTCGAAAACGTTTTTGCCATTTTTTTAAAATCAGTTTTTTTTTTATGCTACTAAAGACCAAACAGTAAAGAAAGTGACCTTTTTGTAGCTTTGCTACAGTTATAATATAAGAGAGGTGAAGAAGAAAGGTCAACTATATTAAAATGTCGAAAAAAAAAGAGCTGTAAAGCAACTTTTGGATTTTTTATTGAGCTAATATTTGGTGGGTCCACCACGAGCATTTATAACACCTTTGATCCTCTTCGGCATAAAGCCAATTAATTTATTGATGCTTTCTGGAGTAAACTCCCTTCAAATAATCTTCAAAACTAGTTCTATGCTTTGTTGCGCTTTAGTATGAGGGTATAGAGGATTAACTCTCTGAGACCTGGTTTATGAAGTCGGTATTTGTCCTCATTCCTTTCTTCATAAACACAAGCTTCGACTTCTTTCCACCAGCTATGGTACCCAAACCATGATGGAAGTTTTGCCACTTTTGAAGGTTGGCGTAAGGCATTCTTTGTTGTATTTTTCCAGCGTCTTACGCCATATTCTGGGCTATGACGACAGCTTGCCGATTTCAAAGCTCGACTCGTCTATCCAGATTACTTTTCTCCAGTCGCCTACTGTTCAGTATTTGTAAATACAGAGTTGGTAGTGATTCGTCTTAAATGCTTTATTTGGCTATTGATAGTATCAGTTGGTGAACAAGACTGTATGTTCAATACGTCTTTAACAAGCCAATTTATTGCGAAATCTAGAATTTCCCGTAAATGGAAATACACTAATTCGACCTGTTTCGCTTTCAGGTCATATATCTTTTGCAATTTTTTTGCTATCTACTGGTATAGATCAGTATTGCTATTATTATTATTGTCAGTAAACATCCCTCTATATTTGCCGCCTTGTAATATGAGGTGACCACTCTTTGACGTTAAGTTCAAGTTTATCTTTATAAATAAATACTTACTTATCAATATGGTACCCAGTTTTGTCAATGATATAAAAACATATCAAATTTGCTTGTGGCTCTACTGTATTAATGCATGTTTTTATGTCTTGTTTTTCTGTAGGCTGAAAAATAGTCTAAATTTGGATCAAAGAACTGCAGTGGGCTTTTTCCTGTCGTTAGGCTGAACTCCGCAAGTCGCTTTTCCTTCTATTTCTCTATTGTTTATCTTGGTCTTCTTTTTTATATCTTTCCCCTTTCTCTTTCCCTTACTCCACCAATGACAGATATTGATACTAGTATTACTCTTGAACCTCAATCAGAAGCCGAACATCCTCTTCAACCAATTGTGACACAGGAAGATGCCACATTAGTTGAAGACAGATCTTTATTAAATAGTCAAAACCAACCTAATCTAAGCCGAGCTGCTTCAGACGCAACCACAAGTGAGCCAGCTAGTGCTTTACATACCAAGGTAATTTATATACACACATTATATGCTGAAACATATCTCATATTACTTTTTACATACAAAAAAAAGGGCTTTCAAAATACAACTGAATCTCAACAAGTGCAAGATCTAACAGTGAATGGTACCCTTCCTACTTGGCTTATCAGTGAACATTATACCATCGGTCCTGGGGTTTATGATATAAAATATACAAGGAAAATAGAAATAGACGGTATCCTTCAGAGTGCAACAGCTACTTTTACTCTTGGCCATTGGTTTGATGCGTAAGTTGTCCTCTTTCTTTTTCTTTTTTAGGGGTGAAACTAAGTATTGGATTATAGTCTTCCTTTAGTAAACAGATTTGATTTTAATGGAGAAAGGAACACAATTACATATCGTCATCGTTTACCAACAAAACGTCTCATTGAAAAAATTCGTGATCACCATGGATACGCACCCAACTTCCCTGCAGGTCTGTTCAAGACGAACCCTAACCAAACGATGCTCATCAAACTGTTAAATAATGGTAAAAAATTAAAACCTGACCGTGTTCCTTGTGGTCAACGTATGACGACACAAATGCCTGGTCTCGATGGACTTTTATTTTGTCAAGACTTTGCTAATCATGTAAGTTTCAAGGGGGAATAAAGAAATGTTGCCTTAAATATAACCATTTTGGTTAGATTCAAGAACTAGATTCATTTGACCTGAGTCCTTCTCGTATTCAGACTTGGGATGAGGTCAACCCTGATTTTAAAGGGTACAGTTCTTGCCCTAATGGACAAATTGATCATGAGACGGGTGAATATATCAACTTTACAATGGAAATTGGTTATCGAACGACCCGATACCATTTCTTTTCTGTATCAAAGGAAGAACCCAAGGGACATGTGATTGCCTCCATCTGGAATGCACCTACAGGTTGGGTTAACGGATTTGCCTTGACATCAAATTATATCATCATGGTCATTCATCCTATGCTGGCCAATTCGGGCGCTGTTCGATTCGCATGGAACGAAAGTGTCCTCGACTCATTCACCTTTTATCCTTCAGAACCTACCCTGTTCTATGTTATCTCTCGTGCAGACAAGGACGTCATTGCTTGTTATCGATCTAGTGCATGCTTCTCCTTAAACCAGGTGAATGCTTATGAAGATGTACATGGCAATGTTGTTCTGGATTTAGTATGTTATGAAGACGACAAGATCGTTCATCAGTTGTCCACAGAAAATCTGCGAGACCCCAACATGGACCGCTTGCCACCCTCTGAAATCAGGCGATTTGTGCTAAGCAACCCTCGACAGGAAGCAAGCAAGATTTATCTGGCCAATAACTCCTATATCCCATCAACCGTTGGTATTACTTCTCGTATAGGTTCTGTTTGGAACTATGTCACAGGCCAGTCTCATCTTCCGGAGAATGCAACAGGATCAAGCGGATGGCATGCTTGGATGCCTATCATCAAGTATGAAAGAATATCAGATACCGTTATTGAGTTACCCCAAGTCAATCCGCATTACAGAATGCGCAAGTACTCGTTTGTCTACGGTCTTGGCAACACGGGTAACAGCAAGATATGGAATTCTATAGTGAAATTGGTAAGTTTTTCTGTTGTTGCATACATGCTTTGACTAGTTATTAATCACAATTAATGCAGGATGTGGACAATAGTGCAGTTGTTGCCACTTGGCATGAGGATAATTGTTATCCCAGCGAAGCACAGTTTGTACCAAAGCCTAAAGATCAGTTATCAGACGAAAAGGACGAACAAGAAGATTCGGGTGTGTTGATTAGTGTTGTGATGGATGCAACCAGAGATACCTCATTCTTGCTCGTCTTGGATGCACATGATTTATCAGTGGTTGCCAAATCAGAATTGAACAAGTTAATTCCTCTCAGTTTTGGTCATGGATGCTATCGACAAAGATCTACTTAATCAATTGTTCCCTTTTTTATTATATGCATCTCTCACACATATACAAATAAACAATGTGTTTTTTCATATAATCATAAATGCATCCTACTGAAGGAGAGGGGGTAGGGAAAGGGGTAGAACTAAAAAAGAAACTTGACAATAAATCATTTTATTCTTCTTCTTCTTATTTACATGTTGTATATATATGTCGGAACAAGCCGCTCTAGAGGAACTTGTCAAGAAAAGACGAGCAAGACACAACCGTCAACTGAGTCATGTACAATTCATAAAACGCACACAAAGAACAGAAAAATGCCCACCAAGTTTGATTATACCCATAGAACAACAGCAAGAAGAACAAGCACCTGAGGAAAAGAATAATAAAGACGAATGCAACATATTTCGATACATTTCTATTGAACCATCAACCGAAAACGACCATTGGCCACTCTTTAGCTGGTTGTGGCTAGTTATCTTGATTATCTTGTTTTCAGGTGAGCTTTTGCTAAACAGACAAACCTCAGGGGAATTTTTTGAACTGTACCCCCTCAACAGTATGTTTGGACCCTCGATTGAGACCATGATCCAGACAGGTGCGAGATTTGCGCCCTGTATGAAGCCCGTCAGTACCATGCCAACAGGTCAACGATATATCTGCTTGAACACAACACTAATGAATGAAACACTCAGTCTCCTTGCTCCTTCATCGCCTGCCCTCTTTAACACTAGTTGCTCGCTTGAGACCATTTGCGGAATGACACCCTTTCGTCAGCCGGGTGTGCCTGATCAAGTCATCAGGTTTGCGACTCCCTTGGTTCTTCATACTGGGCTAGTCCATCTATGCTTGGATGGAGCGATCTTATTAATCATAAGCGTTAAGCTCGAACAAGCGATTAATTCACTTCGAACATCACGTAAAACCGAATAACTAGTACAAATAGTCCACTATAGTCCTATCACTTGTGTATCTCTAACTCTTCTTTGACTAGTTTTATTTATCTGCTCTGGCATATTTGGACATGCTCTTGGAGCAAATTTTGCAGAGCCTCTGACCGGTAATAAAATGAAAAAAATATTGAAAAGGTTCTTCTTTTTCAACTTTTTTTGATTATATATAGCGTATCTTGGTTGTAGTAGTTCGCTCTTTGGTTATTTGGGGTATTTGTATATTGACTTGCTAGTTCATTGGAATAGTACAAAGAAGAAGTTACAACATTTTGTAAAACTCTTTTTGGTAACCTTTGCTTGCTTTCTGCTTGGTTTATTGCCAGGGTAGGTTAAAGAAAGATATTTTTTAACAAAAGCTAATCCTCCTCAAATAGAGTGGATAGCTATTCTCATCTGGGTGGGCTTGCATCTGGTATCATCCTAGCCTTCTTTCTTATGCCGATCAAGGAAAAGGCACCCAATTTAAAAAAACGAATTATAGTATATTTTGCCAGATTATGCAGCCTTTGTATTTATGGAATATTATTAGGAATTTTAATTCGTCGTTTTACTATCATACAATAAACTGGTTGTTGAAGGACAGAGGAAAGAAGAGGGGAGGGGAGAGGGGGAAGCTATTTTTTTGGTTAGTTGCAGCATTGATATGTGTGTGTTTATGTGCATATATTCTGAGGGAGCATGTTTTTTGGGGGATGAAGAAAGAAAGAAAAGCAAAAAAAAGGGATACATTACGAGCGCAAAGAAGATACTGGTTCATTTTCAATCAAGTTATCCGACAAGACACTTCGAAGTCGACGTTCCTTTTCGTTTTCAAGTTGTTCATAAAGTAAGTAAAGTGCACGTTCATTTGCTTCGGGAGTTCCTTGAATCGTAAACATCCTTTCTCCAGTCTCGTCATGGGGCATCTTTGCGATCGAAATTCGAGATCCTGAAAGTCTACGTATTTCTGCAATCTTGGCACCACCCTTTCCGATGATACACCCTACCATATCTGCTGGAATAGAAATGTTTTGAGTACGTATTGCTGGATCATCCAACCTTACTGCTGGTTGTTGTTGTTGTTGATGTTTTGATGAAGATGGTGAATAATTGTTATTCTGTGGTGCAGTAGTAGTAGTAGTATTAGTGTTGGTAGTAGCAGCTGTAACAGTAGTAGCAGTATTCTGAGCAACTTGACTAGCCTTTATGGGATTATATAGAATAGTGCCATATGCTCTGTCTTTATCCTCCATCAGACAACGCCCCATATCCAAAATGGCGCTGTAGATGCCATCGACAGTACCCTTGATCTCTATAATACGCTCTGTGCTCTGAGGCAGCAATGTCTTTGATGCTACCATACGAACTCCCCAAGTATCTTGAATCTGCTTGATTTTAACACCTTGTCGACCAATGACGGAGCCCATCAAGTTATGAGATACCAATAGACGAAGATGAATCATGTGCATATTATTAGCAGGCAGTGTCTGGGATAATGTGTTTGCAATCAGTGAGTAGGCTTTGGCAACACCTTGTAAAGTGCCACTAATAGTCAACACACGATCTGGTATACCTTGAACTGATTTAGAGACACCTGCTTTTACACCAGTTGATTCTCTTATTTTTGCTACATTACTTCCACCTACAGATGTACACACGTTTTATATACTACTATTATTACATTATTATTATTACCTTTTCCAATAATGACACCTGCTTCTTTTGTTGACACGAGTGCTCGAAGGGTTAAATCGTCATTATTGATTTTACCCATCATTGGTTGATCAGCAACATTGTCGTTTCTATGATCAGAAAACTGGTCCACAGAAGTCATGTCTAAACTAAATGATCAGTTAGATTCCTACTCTTTTTCACCCCTTTCTCTCGTGTGTATATAATATGTGTTACTGTACTCGAATATAAAAAATAAAGAAAAAGGTTAAAAAAGGGATTTTTTTTTTCTTTCTCTCTACTTCTCTTTCTTGGGCGAGTTTAAAAACAACGACACAAACTTACATTATTGTTTATATTCTCTCAATGGATCATATTATTTCCCTCTTTATATGTAGTAAAATCATTAATCTGTCTGACCTTACTGCTACCCTTTATAATGATGCATGTAGAATTGGAATTCACGTGGATGAATGATTATCATCTCTAAAGAGTCCTTTGAGGATTAAATACGTGTGTGTGTATGTGTGTGTTTAATTGTGTGATACAAACTGGGAAAAGGATACGTGTGCCCTTTTAAAGAATATCTAAAATGGAAACAAGCTTACGATAGCACTTTTCCTATTCTACTCTTCTTATAAAAGGAGTCTTTGAATCTTTCATTTTTTATACATCTTAAAATGCCGTTAGAATCCAAATCAGCTCAAAAGATGTCATATGTTCCCTTTGGAAAAACGGGAATGAAAGTAAATTATATCACAACGAAAAGCAGATAATATACCAGTTAAAAAAAAACTTGACTTTAGGTATCACGTTTCTGTTTAGGTTGTATGTCATTTGGCTCTTCTCGATGGAAAGCCTGGGTGAAGGACGAAAGAGAGTCTTTGGAATTGATCGGAAAGGCTTACAGGGCTGGCATCAACTTTTTTGATACAGCAGACATGTACTCAAATGGTGAAAGCGAGCGTTTGTTGGGAAAGGCCATCAAGAAATTTGATATACCTCGGTCTCAGATTGTGATAGCGACGAAAGTATTCTTCAATGTCTTTGATGAAGTATCAAGGCAGTGCTCATGGGATAAACGAAACGAATGCACTTTTGAATATATTAATACCCTAGGCACGTCACGAAAACATTTATTTGATGCTGTCAATGCTTCCCTTGAGAGATTAGGTGTGGGATACATTGACCTATACCAGATCCATAGATTTGACCCTGTGAGTTTTAGATTGTAGCATATTTATCTCTGTATGCTCATGAACACCCTTTTAAAGCAAACATCGATTGAGGAGACCATGGAAGCATTAAATGATTTGGTACGTTCTGGTAAGGTCAGATATATCGGTGCAAGCTCAGGTTATACTTGGCAGTTTCAAAAAGCAAATGCTATAGCTGAAAGAAACGGATGGGCCAAGTTTGTATCTATGCAGAACTTTTACAACCTTCTTTATCGTGAAGAAGAGCGCGAGATGATCCCTTACTGCCAAGACAGCGGCATCGCTATCATTCCATGGTCACCCTTAGCTAAGGGTTATTTGGCAGGTAGAAACAGAAAGACAGCACGTACAAGTTCGGATATGTCTATTCCTTTCCTTTTTCAAACAGAAGAGGATAGTAACAATAATGCTATCATCAACAGAGTTGTCAAGATTGCTGTAAATCACAAATGCTCACCAGCCCAGGTACAGCAGAAAAAGAAAAAGAATATTGTATATAGTTTACTTATTTCAAACTAGATTGCCCTAGCATGGCTGTTATCAAAACCTTATGTTACTGCACCTATCGTAGGCATTACTGATGAGTCACAAATAGATGATATGATAGGCTCTCTTGAAATAAGATTAAGTAAGGAAGATATCAAATACCTCGAAGAAATATATGAACCACATAGAGTTCGTGGTATCTAATGACACGTATAATAAATGCAATGACAGTCTTTGAACAAATATGTATCACTCTCTATTCTTTTGAGCTGACCAGCGTCTATAGACTACTTCCTGTATTCTGTAGTTCTCGATCCGATCGATTGATTCGGGTATAGTGACATAGCATAGGACCAGTGTCTTTTTCACTTGTGTACATATACGATTCAGTCTTAATAACCATTGCCAGCTTTTAGTATCTTCAGGTTGTCCCTTTTGTAACGGTATGATGATTACCGCATAATCAGCATGTCGATACGCTGGTCCTAATTTGTACAGCACTTTAATAGAGAGAAAGGGATGTTTGTAAGTGACAGATGAATAGGTACTGAATATGCTCTCTTTTACCAAAATCTACACCAAATTTGATTCCACTTTTAGGCACCCATCCTAAGCTTCGATAGTAGTGATACACAGCATATGTATAATGAAACGTTGGATCATTTTGGCAAAACTTGGTCCAGCACTGTTCAATCGATAAGAGCTTCTGTTTACTATTTCTTATGTCAAGTGCCTTTAATGCAAATATCAAAAAATATGCTTCGCAAGGATCTAATTGGAGAGTTTCCATGTCTTTATGCTCTACTAAATCCAGCAGCTGATCAGGCTGGTATTTGTCTTGATCATCCTTAATGGCCTGATTTCTTCTTTTCTCTCTTCTCTTCTTGCGTCTCTCCACAGTAACATCTTCCAAAGATAGTTTATGCTGTTCTATTGTTCTACTTAGCCACGTTGGTTCACTTCTCGATAGACTTCCCTTTCCAAAAAAGCCATGATTATAGATCTGATGTCGATGCTCATTATAAATCCAAATGAAATTGCCAAATTCAAGAAACGTTGCTTGATAAGGTGGACGTTTAAAGTAATAGTGAAACCAGCTTAAGCATAGTTGTATTACTCGTTTATAAATTGTATTCGCCTCATATACTTCAATAGGAAGTGGTTTTATGACTACTGGGTTTCCTTTCTTCATGAATTTTTTTAAAATAAAAAAAGAGACTTCCCCAGATACACGCAACCGATTTTGTCAGAACCCCGCACGAACAGGTTAGATAGACGCGTTACTTATTGGCACAATCTCGTTGTATATTTCTTATATGATTAGTGTATCATCAACATAAAGGTAAAAAAGGTAAGCGAGTGTATCTCTCATCCTACAGATTTACACTCTTCTACTCCCAAAAGTACAAGGCGCTTGTATCACATGAAAGGATGATAGATCAAAATATAAACATTCAAGCAGACGATGTTTTATATTTTAACGTGAAAAAGGATGGATTTATTAGCATTTCACTGGGTATCTTAGTGACTGGACCAAGAAATAGTTAAATGTCAACATCGAGTTCATCTCCAAGGCCCTCAAGGATACCACGACGTTCGAGAGAGGCCGAATCTTGCTCATCTTCATCATCTTTGTCATCTTCATCCTGTTCATCTTCTTCGTCTTTTTCGTCTTTTTCGTCTTTTTCGTCCTCTTCATCTTCTTCGTCTTCTTCGTCACGGCGGACAAATCTGGATTCACCGAGCAAAGCCTCTCTGTTCAAGGTGCGACGATAGATGGCATCGGCATTAGACTTTTTGGCAAGAGTAACAACTCGTCTAACAATGTCATCATTAGGATTGCTGGGAACAGCAGAAACAAGAGCAAGAGTAGCAGCCAGGGCAAGAAAGATAAAAGTAGAACGCATTATGATAGCTGTCTTGAATGAGAAGAAGAAAGAATGCTATAGCGACCTTTTTATTCTTGTATCAATTGATTTAAGTTTACATATTTAATATGCCCATTATAGATATCTTTTCTATATGGACGACGACTTGTATGTAATATTTTTTTTTGTTTACGTCTGCTATAATGATGTTCAATGCAAATATTGCTTGTTCTTGTGTCTATGTCCAATGGAAGCAGTGATGGTAGTAACGCAAGATATAAGGAGCGTGACAGGATCAACAATTACAGCCTTGTAGAGACTCAGATACAATACAGCCACACTCATAACAGGCGTGGTTTCAGTACCATTTCTTTGTTCTAACATTAGCACGTGACATTTAGCAATGAAAAGCATACAAAACACAGTAAACACAGCACATACAAACTACAGAGTGCAAAATGCGTCTATGATACATATCATAACTATCTTATGCGATCCTCCCATTGGAGCTTTGTGTATTGACATATTGCAAATGTGAGTGTGTACCTGACAGTAATGCGGGGTTTTAAGATTACCCCCTTCGAATTAAAAATCTTTAAGCGCGCTTCGACATCTCTTCTTTGCGCTTTAGAGATGACTGAAGTGGAGCCAATCATTGTCAAAAGAGTAAAGGGAAAAAAAAATAGGCAAGAACGAACTATGCTCACAATAACACATAGATTGGAGCCAAATATATCTCTTATTCGCATACTCTTTTTGCATACAGTAATATATTGACTCAGCTATTTTACACACCAACTGATATATACAATAGGTGCCTTCTTAATTGCGCTTGCCGTTGGCTGTTATACACATTATTACAAGATTGTACAAAATGAATACTTTGGATACCCTGATGTAAGATGAGAGACATCAAGAAAGAGAAAGCTCATGACGCTTAATCTTGCTTCATTAGGAATGGTTTCCAAGTGTCAGCGCAACTACCGGAGATAGATACCCTGCTCGTGCCATCTTTCAAATTTTCATTGCACTGACCTCAGGGCCCCGGTTTGCACTTGTATTCCTTTGGTACTTTTATACAACGCAATCTGCCAAGACAGTATCAAATGGGTTTGGCTTATTTTTGTTGTCAGTGGGCATCATTAGAACTGTTGCATGTGGTGGATGGGTGTATATCACCTCTACAGACGATCATCTTACTCACGACATTGCAATGATACTTTATCTCCTTTGTACGTTACCATGGCAGCTCGGTGTTCTTTACTCGAGCGCAAAGGCTAATCAAACTGCTATCAAATGGAGAAGATCTCTTACATCGGCGTTTTTTATCACATTACCTCCAATGATTTATTTCTTTATTCAACACAAGGTTCATAGAATACCTGGAGGTAAGACTATACTCGAACAAAAAAAAAAGAAATCCTCATCTTCTCTATTCTTTAGCCTACACGACCTATGCTTTCTTTGAGTGGTCCTTGATATTGTATGATGTCGCTTATGATGCAGTTACTGCCATTGAATTCCAGAACTTTGAATTGACAATCACTGACAAATCACCAAATTTAGCAACAGCTGCCTTGTCTTCTTCGTAAGTCGTCTCTGTACACAAAAAAGTGGTCGGAAAACTAATTTTTATTTTTATGAAGCTCTGTTCCATTTACAGCCAAGTAAAGTAACCTTTCTTTTTTTCTTGTTTTTCTCTCTTTTCTTATGCTAATACAATCTAAAAATGACATTAGCCCAGAAGGCAATATAGATGCTTCCACTTTACGTACATTGACTATGCTTAGAGGATTTGCTACAGAAACATATTTAGGTAAGGATAGACATGGTCCACCAAAAAAAAAAGAATGCTCACATGATATTTGTCAGCATTTGTATTCTGGTCAATGCTTACCTCGTTGGCTCTCTTGATATGGTAACATATGCGCGAATTATTCTTGAACGTGTGTATGTATGTCTAAACTGATCATATGCTTAGGTACTTCCCATTATGGTATATGGGTATTTCAGGCTATGAAGCATTCTTGCTTATCACCTTACTTCCAGTATTCCTTGCCATTCGACCTTTAAGACGACTTGTATACAAATATCGTGGACTTGTTCACTTGATTTCCTTGGTAGGTGTTGCTTCCTATCTCAAAGTTGACCCTGTCTGGCGCTTATCCTTGTCTGCAATTGGCATTGGCTTGAGTTTGACGGCCTGGATTGCCGGATGGATTGAATCCAATGGTCAAACTGGAGAACTTGAACGCTCCGTTCTCATCTGGGGACTTGGTCTGATCATGCACTGCGTTGTCAAGATGGCCTGGTACACAGAAAATCCCATTTGGCCAATCATGAATAGACAAAATGGAGGTCTGAACGATGTCGGCCTTGTATTTGGTGTTGTTGCATCCGTTGATGTCCTATTGCGTGATTTTTCAAATGGTCATCGTTCAGAATCAAGTAATGAATCTGCTGTTAGATATCCTGGTAGCTCTCTCTTCGCTGGATTAGGCTTTGGTAGCTTACTGTTTGCACTTCATTCGATGTATACCGATTCTTCTACGATCATGCGTTGGACAGTAGATGGATATCCAAACTATGGTCCTGACCCAGTACCATGGGGTATTGCCACTATTGCTGCTCTTGGCATAGGTCTTGCTATTTCACCTTATCGACGACTGACGACCAGTTTTGGATGGTACACCGTTGGTGCAGCCTCTTGCGCAATCTTTTACATTTATTCTTCATGGACAGCATTTTATGGTGGTCTTGTCTTGGGCACTTATTTGACATCCATCACGCCTGCCATGACCCGTGGTCTGTCTACGCAATCACCTTTTATTACCTTATTCTCTGCATTCATGTCATACAATATATTGTGCTTGGCACATGTCTGGGTTGTTGCTTATGAATTTGTGCCTGGTGGCGTCTATGCTCGTGAAAGAACTGATGTCATCCTTTGCTCAGTTATGCTCTTGATTGGTTTGGGTGTCTTCAACGCAAACAAGCAAGCAAGACAAGATATTCAAAAGAGACTGGCCCAGTTCCATATACTGAAGCACGCTCGATTCACGACTCGTATATTAGTTGCCTTTTTTATTGGACTTTCTACTTTGGTGTCAACGCATCGTCTGATGAATACCATATCACCTGCGCCTTATACAACCTCCGAAAAGTCATTCACTGCTGGTATTTGGACTATTCATTTTGCTTTAGACAATGATATGTGGGCTAGTGAACGCCGCATGCGTGACGCCATTCGTGACCTTCAGTTGGATGTTGTTGGTAAGAATGAAGGAAAGAAATAGGTGTGTTTGATAGTCATTCATTATCTTAGGTTTCCTTGAATCTGATACGATGAGAATTATCATGGGTAACCGTGATTGGGCACAATCTATTGCAGAGGAATTAGGTTACTACCTTGATTTTGTAAGCCATCGTATATATATATATATATATATATATGTTGCATAATCTAACACTCCAATTGTAGGGACCTGCAAGCATGAAACATACTTGGGGTTGCTTAATGCTTTCCAAGTTCCCTATCATCAAATCAGAACACCATCTTTTACCTTCACCTGTAGGAGAACTAGCATGCGCCATTCATGCCACTTTGGATGTTTATGGTCAGCCTGTGGACTTTATTGTCAGTCACAACGGACAGGACGAAAACTACAATGATAGAATTCAACAGACGACCAAATTGGCAGAGATTATGCGCACTAGTCCAAATCCATTTGTGTTCCTTGGCTATGTAGTCACCAAGCCACAACAAGAAATTTATCACTTGCTCTTTGATGGTGGTCAGATCAATGACATTGACCCTACCGATTGGGATCGTTGGTGTGAGTATGTAGGTTACAGAGGCTTGCGTCGTGTTGGTTATGCTCGTATCAGTCATGGGGGCATTACAGATACAGAAATTCAATCTGGTAAATTCCAAGTGGTCGATAATCCAAAGGATTACTGGAAGGCGTCTTATGATCGTATTCCTGAGCAAGAAGTTAAACCAGAACTAAGATATCCTTCCATGTTTTATGGACAGGGAGTACGTGGACACAGATACCATGTATTCGATGAACCTCGTTATTTCAGAAACTGATAGAATAGTAGTAATAGTAGTAGTAGCAGTAACAATAATAAACAGTACATCCTTTATTTCTCTGTAACTGCGGTCCGTGTGATGATGTGCTGGGTTACACTTGTCTATAAAAAGCAAAGAGCAGAAAACATTTCTTTCTCTCTCTTTTTTCTTTCTATTTTAAAAATGGTTCTAACGATCGATGATATAGTAACACATTTTGTACTGTCAAGTCATCCTCGAAACCGCGCCATAGTTGATATTAAAGAGAAAAAGACAAACAAGTTACGGTACATCAAGATCAGACACAGACTCTCCATTTATGCCGTGAGCCTCGTTAGTCCAATCACATTTGATGTGATGGCTGAAGTTCAAGCCAAGAACGCCTTGACAAAATCCAAGCTTATCATTTTGCATTTCGAAACAAAACCGGATGTTCAAGTAGAGTTGCGCGAGACGTCAAGGGTCGGTTTTGAATGGACATTTATTTGGGAAGGAGAGAAATATAGATGGTGTGTAGACATGTACGCATGCTTTTTTCTCTTTATTCATATTTGCCTTTAGGGTTCGAGAAAGTCGTATGAGTAATAATCTTGAATGTAGAGCAGTAAGAAAGACAGGTAAAGAAAAAAATCAATTAGTATGATCACAAATTAACTTTGATCTCATGGTAGGGGACATATGTGTTGCTCAGTACCTTCCTCGTGTGCTAAAGGATGAATACTTTGGTATCATTTCTTTACTTGGATATAATATGCTTCGTTGTGAACTAAGTCAATCCAAGGAGCTAGAGCTCCTCTTATTTATCTCGCTTATTACCTTACTTGATAAATCCGACGATGCAAGCTGGAAAAGAGATTCGATTAGCAAAGGAATCCCTCAAGAGGATATGCCGCGGACTCCAGTGTCGGAGCGAGTACAGCAAAAGAAACAAAAGATGGAACGCACCAATGAGCAAAAGTTGCAGTTCATGCTAGATAAAGAAGTGCGTCGATCCCAAAAGCAGATACAGGCTGACCAAAAGAGATATCCAGCAAGTGCTGGGAATAGTCCTGCTCATACACCCAAGACATCGCCTATGCCGACTCCTACTGCTTCATCTAATTCACTCAAATTGGCCAAAAGGAGATCGGTTGCTCAATCTAGTAACAATAGCCCACTCATTACGCCAACAAATAGTACGAATGGCAGTGGTACAAAAAGACTGTCAAAGTTATTTAGCAGTTTAGCAAGCCTGAAACAACAACAGCAACCGCAGCAGCCTAGCACAGACCATAATAGAATGTCAGTAGCATTTCCTGTTATTGATCAATTGAGAAAAGACACCTATGATCACCAACACACATTCCCTTATTACTCGCATAGTCTGTACGGAAATCGCACCAGAAGTGAATTGATGTCGCATTGGCCAAAGAGTGAAGAGTCGTAAAATATAAACAAATAAATATTTATTTTCTGATGAACTTAGCAACAGAAAAGGTTGAATAAAGACTATTGAAGTAAAATTTTAATGAAGGGGTTGTAATATGTAATGTTGTATTTTCTATAAGAGAGTAAATAAATAAAAAAAGTGCACGGTTTTTTAACTCAAAATTGGCAAGAACTATACAGTAAAAAGTTTAGTTTGAGTCAATTGAACCATTTTCTTGATACTTACATTGCCTACAATGACGCTTGGTAAGTCAAATATATCTCGTTTAATTGTAAAGCAAAAAGTACATGGCACTACTCGTTTTGTAGGGCTCATCAAAATACATGTACTATAGACTGCTGAATCTGTATTATCAAATGCATGTAGAGCGTATTTTTCCCAATATTCTACGGCTGAAGGATTGCTCATGAGCTATGATAATGTCAGTATTTCATTTACTATAAGCTCTATTGTACACACATACCTCATAAATATATGTCTTCTTATTAAGTAGCATATCTCGAGACCATTGGGTGAGCAGAGAAAATTCTTTTCCGACAAGGGCGATCTCCCCTGTTCTACGCCACACAACGGTTGGTGTACCTGAATAACTAATTAATTTTTCATATTCCTACACAGATAAAGAATTAGGCCCATTGTATTATACATTTTCTCTAAAAAAGCCATCATTTACCAATAAGGTACGCTGCAGACATTTTTCTGTAAATATTAAATCATCCTCCGTCAAATTCATCATAGATGCCAAAACAGAAGGCCGAAAAAGCGCCAGCGCTCTACTAATTCTCATCAAATCCTCTCTACCCATTCTTTGATATTTGTAAGTTCTACTGATCTATTTCATATAAAAAAAAAAGACACAATTCTGTACCTTGTCTTTACATAATTGATAAGATAATGGTATCCTTCCGCATAACTAAATGGTTTGGTTGCACTAGCGTATGCCATTTCCGGTGTAATAATTTGATTTCTCCTTTTGACAGCGGGACCCGTGGTTGCTGTAATCGGACTCGCAACTTTAGCAACTACTGCACCGTCACCGTATGCAGATAAAGTAGATATACCTGAGGCAGATATCTGTGATGTATCCATGCTGGAAGAAGCAACGGAAGCGACAGAGGATCCTTTGGGTGTTGTATTACCATTGTTGCTATTATTGTTACTAGGGCTATTGCTGACACTATTGTTTCGGTTGATAAATGCATTGGTGGCAGACGCATTGGACATGAGCTGTGTGGTATTGTGATTTGATAGAAATGAAGGATCCCCTCTCAATATGTTTACATTATCTACTATAGGTGAAGGAGCCCATATGTTATTTAAAGTGTTTTGTTGAACATTAGGTGTTGAAGTACTTGCAGCATCAACTAAAGGTGATCCAAGCATGTTGGAAAGTATGGAGTACTCAAGATTGGTTGCATTTGATCCGAATCCATAGTTGTAGTTCTCTATGGGAAGTAAAGCGTTGTTTGATGCTGCATTTAATATGGATTGGGCATCTGTTTGAGATATAAGTGAATAATGCAATACAAATACAAGCTCTTTTTATCTGTTTTACCAGCACTCATAAAATTTTGTGCTTGAAAATCGCTTGTTTCCCCTTGTGTGAATGAACTCATTGGTGTTGATACCGATGTCTGAGGACTATAAGCTGTTGTAGGTGTATTCACAGGTTCTATTTGAATAAAAGGAGTTAGTAACATGTAGAATATCCCCTTTTTTCTTTTATTTATCTACCATCAATATCCTGCAAGTATTTTGCTTTCTTCCTAGCACCATCAGTACAAGTGGTGGAAAGATTCCTTTTTATACATCTTTGACAAGGCCGTGCTATTAATTATTTAGTATGAGTGTTTTAGATTCTTTTTACTTCTTATTCTTACAATCATCACAAGTAAGGTGTGCCTATATTTAAGAAAGGGATCATTAGTCATTTTCAAAATCTTTAAAATTGTACCTTTTGGCAGTGAATGCAGGCTCTTGCGGCTTTCTTCTTTCTTGGTGCAGAGGTTGTTTTTGTTTGTTCCTGCTTCATTACAGACTTGTTTATTTTCTGATTTCTCTCAAATGTTTAATTATATAATGTTAAATATATCAAGTGCTTCTACGCCTTTTTTTTTTTTCTTCAGATGAAAAGAGAGCGGAACAAAAAATTAAATTCGAGCATTGTAAATTGAATACCAGCGCTTAAACGATTATCCTGATCGTCAACATCAGTAGTAGATCATCCTCTCCTGAAAATTGAAAAGTATTAATGATTACAGTCTTTTTATTATAAAAGGCTTTTAATTTAAAAGAAAAAATCAAAAATATAAAGTAAAATGAAGCCAATTTAAAAATTTATAAAATAATTGAAGTACTCGTAAAGACACAATGGTTATCTAAAAACCCTCTATTCGCAATCGTCGTCGCCGTCGTTGTCACCATCGTGTCCATCGTCATCGCCATCATCGTCACCATCGTTGTCACCATCATCGTCACCGTCATCGTCACCATCATCGTCACCATCTTCGCAGTCTTCATCACCATCGCCATCATCACCGTCATGGTCACCGTCATGGTCACCGTCATGGTCGCCATCATGGTCACCGTCATGGTCGCCATCATGGTCGCCGTCATGGTCACCATCATGATCACCTTTTCCAGAACATTTATCGCAGTCGCCGCCACCACTGGCTACATCGACATCGGCATCATTTAGGATATTTTCAACATTCAAGTTTTCAGCAGTATTTTTGAGAACACCATTGACTTTAACAGGAACATTATGAACATCTGCCACAGAACCGTCTCCACGACGATCTAAGACATGGACATGGAGATCGTTAAGAATGTCTTTAATTTCGAGATTCTTGGCAGCATCATTAGCAACATCCTTTACACCAACATTAACACCAGACACGTCAGCAACAGAACCTC
The DNA here is from genome assembly GCF_002708625.1 of Rhizopus microsporus ATCC 52813. Classification (NCBI taxonomy): domain Eukaryota; kingdom Fungi; phylum Mucoromycota; class Mucoromycetes; order Mucorales; family Rhizopodaceae; genus Rhizopus; species Rhizopus microsporus. The sequence continues at coordinate 1,965,512 of NW_019671916.1, read as the reverse complement.
CACCACGCTTAGCAACATTGACTTTAGGTCTGTTAGCAATATTCTTGACTTGAGCATTCTTGGCAATGTTATTTCCAACTTTTTTCACGCCAACTGAAACCCCCTTGATTGAAATAAGACCACGCTTAGAAACATTGACATCGACGTGGTTGGCAGTTTCTCCAACTTGGACGTTTTCGGCAGCATCATTAACATCGTTGTGTCCATCAACATGAACATCAGACGCTTTAACAGCATCACGGCGTCTCAAGACATGAGCCTTTGCGTCATTTCCAATGTCCTTGACTTGAGCGTTCTTGGCAGCATTGTTGAGAATGCAGGAAGCTTTAACATTGACATCTTTTACATCGATAAGGCCTCGGCGTTGAGGGATAGTAGCGGCATCGACCAAGAGAGCAGTAAAGGCAACTGCGATGAAACCAAGAGAGAGGACCTTCATTGATATATTTTTTATGTTTTTATAAAGAAAGTGAAGAAGAGATTACTTTTTTAAAAAGAAAGAAGTTGTTGAGAGAAAGAGAAAGAACGAATATTTTGTGCTTCTTTTATACAAAAAACAGAAGCAAGATAAAGTTAAATATACAAGAGTTATTATTGGCTAATGACTGATTGAAAGATTGAAAGAATAGGGAGGTTACAACAAAGAAAAACACATGGTAGATGCATAGCTCTACTATCACAAACCTTCTTGAGTTCGTCATGCAGCAAGTTAACATGATGTTCTCCTATTTTCAAATAAAAAATAATTGTATGATTGAGTATACGCGCAAACTATAACTCTTTAGTATTTCCTTATTCTTTAGACTGTCTTCCTTTTTGGCTCTTTCCTGATCGTCGTAGTTTCTCTACATTAATTAGTATTATAAAGCTTGCATACATGTAGTTTCACATCAGTGAGGTAGGAGGAAAATCATTGCATAAATGCTGTGCAACATCAAGACACCAACTGTCCGACTGGATGTGTCCTGAAATTGATCAACAAGGTCACCTAGGATACTTGATGCACCAATTAGATCTTTTTTAAGTATCTATGGCCTCTCCGTTTATTTGCTTACCTGTAGGCTAATGTTTGTCTGAAGTACATAAATTTATAAGCCATTAGATTAAGCTTCCATTCAAAAGCTGCAAAGGGTCATTTGGGTCCTCAGAGTGTTTAATTCAGGCTACTCTTTTCTTAGACACCTACATGCGGAATTAGGAAATCTAGATACTTTCTCCTATTTTAAGAGATAGCAATCTTCTTCTTCCCCTTTTAGCTTCTAAGTTTACTTGAAATAGGAGGCACTGTTGCTACGTCAAATTATAATCTTGAAAAATAAAGGTTTCGTCGAAAAGGAGAATAAGGTATAACCATTACTCATCTCAATAAAATTTTTCCTAAAGGCAATTGATCGAGTTCTCGACCCAATTTTATGCCACATCACTAAAGATCAACAAATAATACTCTTCATCATAACAAAGCCCCCCTTGATAATCTGAGCGGGAGGCAACAAGGGATGTTAGAAGATAAAGAAACCATCAAGTTTTATTTATTATTTGTATATTAGACAGCGATCGAACCATATAGGAGATATAAAAGCCATATTATCGCACAAGAGAGAGGGGGTTGCTTAAGTCTATTTTCTTTTCTATACGTTATTAATTTCTCGCTATACCAAGAAGAGATTGTCATTTTTGTACTGTTGCTTGTTACACTCAGGAGTAAATACTCTGTGCGTCCATCTGCTGAGTTTGAAGGCCACACCCATTTAAGTTAAACAGCATACCTGTTTACACCAAGTCCTCCGACACTGGAGAAGATCTGTGTCACTCTTATAACAACAAAGGCGCGGCATATGGAATATACTTAAAACAGTAGCTGTACTTAGGGGATGGAACAAGATGCTCATTTTAGAAGCTTCATTCAAGGGTCTCGTGTATCGGTTACGGATGGCAAAAGTAGAGCATGTTAAGCCATAATCCTAGCGCCATCACGTACAAGATAGACTACCTATTATCTTAGTACGGCTCCTGCAGGATCTATTTTGATTCCAAAAAAAAAAAATCAAAGAGAGATTTTAAGGCGCAATGGCTTTTTTAGTTTATTATAAGCATGCAAGTTATGCAGAGGCTGACAGTATGATCATATATTTACGATCGAGTAAACGACATGAGAGTAAGAGGAAAAAGCCACAACTGCGCATAGGGAAACAGGGCGAACGGCTTGAGAAGACGATCTTTTTTTTTCAAACAGGGTAAAGAATCTAAGGAAATAACTCCTGTTTGTACAAATGGAAAACTTTATGACTGCCACAAGATGAGATCTTAGTTTCAGTTTACATCATATGTGTGTTCCTTCAGTTATTTTCTTCTAGTGAAACAGATGAGATAATATAGTTCGAATTGAAAGTTACCAAAGAATTTTATATGACTTTTTATAGTATAGTATGGTAAATTTCATTTACTGCAAGACTCCTAGTATTGCGCGGTCTAAGCTTCAAATTGATCTGCGATTGCTTATGATTCACCTTTCAAGCAACACTTGATCTGGCTCCTTCATCGCATCTTTGTCAACATCTCTTTTGGGCGCGCAGTTATGTTTAATATATAAACATGCTTCAAGGTTTAGTATTTAGTACACGTTAAAGTTTATTGAGATGAATGATCGTCGTCACAAAAAGAATACGTAATTATTCTATGCATATTTGATGCTAGAAGGCTACGGAAAACGTATAGGGAGTAAAAAAAAAAAGTTTTGTTATTTAGAAAATGATTAAACACTAAAGTCCCTTCCTCCCTCCCTGATTGACTGTTTCACTAAATAGACAAAATAAAGATTTGGCATCTTTGATCTTTATAAATATGACACACTGTGTATGTGTTGTTTCATGTTTGCAAACAAGAGATATATCTATTCAGGAACAGTCTATTATCTTCAAGGTTACGTTTATTAGCTACGCCTTTATCTACCCTGCAATCAATGCTTCCGTCAAATTATAAGATAACCTTTATTGTAAACAAATGCAGGGAAAGCGTATATACGGTTTACTCTTCAGGGAACAAAAAAAGAAAGAGAGATGTTTACTTCTGGAAAGCGTCAACTGAGCTTTATTTTAATATTACATAGTGTCTTTCTCCTATCATATCTAACTAGTCTGGTACTCCTGTCTGCTGTTGAACTGGAAACCTTCGTATTCATAACAGAGGATGTGAGTTATTGAGTGTATATTTACTAACTAGAAGTATATATTTTTCTTTGAAGTTAAGAGCCGTTTAAAGCCTCTGAGCCAACTCTTCACAATCTCATCGGCTGTTTTTACCGGAGTTGTCACTTGTTCTAGCCTAGTTTCTCGAATTGCTTGAACTTCTGTAGCTATCATTTCACTCTCATTATTGAACTACGAACAAGGAAAGTTTCTAAAGTATAAAACAAGATAATATAAAGTCAAAAAGAGAAAGGACTTTTAGTTGTACTAGATACTTATACCAATTGATACTGATTACGACTAAGCTTTTATATACACCATATTCAGATACTATTCGCACACAATTTAAAACCAATAACAATTATACTTTAGTTGATTTTCTATGTCTTCTTTGCTATTAAGAAGGCAATGAGTTCTGTCTTTTTGAGAGAAGAAAAGATAAATGTGGTCAACGCTAATGAATAACACGTAACTGGAAAAGTTACTAGAGACTTCATATAAATAATCTGATCTTGGCTTCTTTTCTTCTTTGGACCAAAAAGTAAGACCAGCTATCCCCCAGCTAGCCCTAAGGTATGTTATATTCTTTACTCTTGTAAGAAACTGACGCGTAGTATTATAGATCCTAAAATCGAAAACAGTACCGGTACTAGCTAGAGGTAGTTTAGTTCTTACCAAACTTTGGTCCCATCCACTCCCTCAACCTCTTCCGCTCATTTGGCCACCTTCTCTTGCTCTCTCTTGCTCTTTTCCCTTCTTTCTCCGAACAGGTTATCGCCGGCCCAACCTAGGATACACTTCGGATAAGATATTAATAGTTTCTTTATAAGTTTTCTCACTTTTCCTGCTTCTTTTTCTCTTATAAATCCTCTTTTTTATAATGTAAGTATTTAATATCAAATTAATAACTGATTTACTAATCATTTCTTTATTCATTCTTTTACTTCTAATGGGCTCTCTTTTATTGTTATTTGCTGTTTCGTTTGTTGTCTGAAATCGTCATTTTTTTATCATTGTGCGAATAATTTGTGAATAAAGTGTACTTGAAAGCACTTGGCAGTAAATGATGCTTTTCTCTTTTTTGCTTGGATTTACTGTAGAGCAAGGTTATTAAATATACGCTCCATACTAAGTTCTTTAGAGTATCGACATTTGAAATATATTTCTCCATGGTAAGTTTTCGAGCGAGCTTTGCTTCATTTGCTATATTTGATCATACGTGTATAATTGGTTACAACCATTGTCTGGGGATAGATTATTGACTAGAGAAAAAATATCGATATTTTTATTTGACAGATTATTGGATCATTATTTGTAACTAAGCATAGGCCATCCATTTTTCTGCCGTATGATTTCGCATAGTGTATTGATAAAGCCTTTGTATATTCTAATAGAGTGCAACCCCGTGAAGAGTTGAGAGACATGGTACATCTAAATTACACTTTGTTCTAGATTGAAATGTCGTACTAAATTTTGTGTACGCTCTACAAAAGCATGAACAATGGGGGGGGGAATTAGCTTTGCTTCAAGTTTTGGGATAAACAGATTGTTTCCTAATAGGTAGTAGCATGTGGTTGGGGTATCCTGTCTGTAAATCAATTTTGAAAAAAAGTACAGTCCTTGATATCAAAGAGTCGAGTAGCTCAGTGAGATTATTATTTTATGAAATCATACGTAAAAATAAATCAAACTATACTTGACGTAAAGCTGTGTTTGCTAATCAAGTAATGAGTCATGGGAGGTCGTATCAATAAGTCAAATGGTTCCTGAACACGAAAAATAAAATGGTCCTCTTATCGTGAGAAATTTATCGGAAGATATTACTAATGAATCAGATAGAAAAAATGACAAATGTTTTTATTGAAGTGTTGAACGGTATAAAATGATATTAAAGAAATAAATTAACAGATATTTTTTGAAAGTGTAGAAATATATAAATAAATAGCATAGAGATTAGTTTATAATACTCTATGTATGTGTTGAACATATACAAAGCTTCTTTTGTTGAAAAGAAAGCCAAATAAACAAGGAATCAAAATTTACAAAAAAAAGATAGAGATGCAAAAAAAGGATTATTCCTGTTGAGGAAGAAGAATAGAACGTAAGATAGCACATCGACGTTCGAGCATACCCAAGAACCCATGCATCTGCTGTGTATTCATACGACTGAGCAATGTCTTGAAGCGAGTATCATCAATTTCGGCCCATTCTTTAGACTGCATGATACTTTGTGGTGGTGATTGTGGTACAGCATGTGTAGTTGCAGGAAATAAGGCCGGTGTTTCCGACATAGGCATCTTGTTGGGTCTTTGACCTTCTATTTCTTCTGAGCAGCGACGTTTTTCACCAACAGTAGTCAATTCGTTTTGAATACATGTCTCACATACCAATTCATCATTGGATCCTTTCTGAAGAGAAGTCTTCACTTGGTCACACTTGAGGCATTTCTCTTGAGCTGTGTTTTGATTAAGAAGAGGACGGAGTAAGTGAGCAGCAGCTTCAACGGCATAAGAGACATCATTAGAAGGAGCAGGTTGTTCTTTGTTTGTAGGACTTTGCTGTTTCTGACGCACATGAAGGGGACGGTGCGTACCATACTGTTTGTAATAGAGGCCACAGGCATTACAGAGAGAATGTGCTCTGTCTGGAGTCCTACGCCAAAGAGGAGTCTTAGTAACATGGCAGTTGAAACACTCCAATTGACGTGGAGGACGGTATGATTTTCCTTTAGACTTGGGAGTGGAAGAAGAGGAAGTGCTTGCGGTAGGAGTTTGCGTAGCAGGAACTGGTGTGCTAGTAGAAGCCGTAGGAGAAACAGTAGATGGCTCATGTGTTGATTTATCTTCTTCAAACTTGACAAATTGATCAAAATTTTCGGTTGAATTAGGTTGTTGGTACATGGCAGCAAGTGATTGTAAAACAGAAAGGGGCAAGTTCTGAAGTACAGCAGGATCAATAGAAAAGGTACGATCACTTCCATCAGGACTATCCAGAGAATCCGTGGATGAGGCAGGCGAAGGGAAACTGGTTTCGACAACCGGCGAAAGAGAAGGATCTTGCAAAAAGTTTGAGAGAAGATGATCCTTTCCAAACATATCCGAAGAGGACATGAGCAAGTAGTCGTCAGATTCAGCCATTTGCATCAAACGCGGAGACAGAGAGAGAGAGAGAGGAAGAGTAGTAGAGAGTTTAAAAAAGATAAAAGCGTTAAACTAGTGAAAGGTAAATAAACCTAACAAGTGAATTTATCAATGAATTGTAAAGAAGAAAGAGACAGAAAAAAGAGAAAGAAAGGCTATAAAAATAAGGTTCACTACTTATATTTTTTTGTTTGGGTTGAGTTTTGTGCAAGAGTGAGTAATACCACAGATTTAAATACCGCTGATACACACCTGAAAATGAAAAAAAAAAAACAAGGGTAACAAAAAGCCCAAATAAATACGATTCGAGGCACAATTTTTTTTATAATACGACTATGTTGTGTATATTTATATAAAAAATATTTATATATCATGACTTCTGTCACTATGACTACGGCTGCCATGACAGATACTTGTACAGTCTATAGTATATATGTTATTTATATATAAAAACTGAGAAACTTTTCCCGTCATGTGAATCCATAAACTTTTATCCCAAGCAAACGTAGAGTACACACACATTTACTCATATTCGCTCAGCTAATTCTGTCTCCTCTTCCTTATTACCCTAAACCATATGGTTGTTTGTGCAACTATTTCCTTTTTCTTCCATCGATAAAGTGACTCACACAATCTTTAAAGCAGAAGAGAGTGGGGAACGCCAAGTGAACTAGTTTGAAAATGATTGGGGCTGGAATTAAATTTATCTATTCATAAGACAATTAGCCAATCGTAATCGAAATGATTATCAACCAAACATGGATATAGCATATCATCTATATGTTACACAGTCTAAACCTAGTGTTGATCCAAGCTTTGATAAAGAAAGTAATAACCATTGTCATGGTGATAAGATCTTTTCCATTTAGGATGACTTTCCTTGTTTATACAGTAAAGTTTTTTATTTGAAAAGAGGGCGTAAGAGAAAAAAAATTGCAGAAATAAGGTTCAGTGTTACTAACACAACGAGTTACAATAGGAATTGTGATAATTGGTTAAATCTTATCAACTCATGTTACTCTTGAGACTTGCATTCTCAAAACAAGAAAGAAAAAAAAAAAAACAAAACAAAACATAGAGTCTTAAGACACTACACTTTACGGCTCTTGTCTTCTTTTCATTTTTTCATACACTTTGTCCGTTTTATTCTTGTTTGGTACTTTAGTAACCAAGAGGAACAAAAACTCTCGTTTTGCGGAGAAAAACTTTGGTTTCATACAGCATTGTACTAACTAAATGAGCCAACTTTTTCCAAAAAGATTCTTTTACCGCTAGAAAAAAAGAAACTCAAGGTTGTTGACATGATAGTCGAATGAATGAAAGCATACATCTTATTGTTTGCTTCAACAAAGTCTCGGCTCATGCCTGAGAATACAAATGAAGGTATATGATGAGTACGAAGCGTTGACCCAATCTGAGAAGAGAATTAAGATATTTATCCCAAAATAGAATAAAGGAAATGTAGAGGAGAAGATAAGAAAATAAGAAAGAGAGATAAAAGAAGAGAAGGGAAGCAGAAGGAAAAAAGAGAAGAAGAAAGGAAGGGGCCGTGTATTTATATACTTGACAGTGTGAGAGAAAATTTGTAGATGAGATTTTTGATGATCACAACATATGGGGTAGCCGCCAATAAGATCTCATAAACATTACACTTTTCATGCTACATCTTGGGTCAATGCGCGTTTGCACCCCTCTCTCTTTTTTTTTTGTCTCTTGGCGTCTTTAGTATTCATAGTATTAGCTTCATTTGTTACATGCACATTGAATAAAGAATAGAAAGAATAAAGAAGTGATTTATTTTTGTTCTATACTTCATCTTTGGTTATCTCTATCTCTGTTTGTCTATTATCATACATGTGTAATTCTAATATTGGATACTTGTATCATGTATCAAATGAAAGATCGCAGTGTATTAATGAGGAGCAATGCTTATACATCCATTCCTCGTTTTGTTTTGTCGCGATCCTAACCTGCCCTCTACACACAAATATCTTTAATCCTGGCAATTGAGCAAGTACTTCCAGAGCGGCAAAGGTCACGGTATTAGCTTGTACAATGTGCCTTGGTAACGTCATTATAAGGGACTCGATCAGCTGACAGTGTTCAACAATAGCAAAAATCGAGCTATCGGACAAGAATCCTGATCGATAGTAGTTGAAGCGTTTTAGCATAGGCGTTGATATCACCATTTGACGAACCATCTGATCGGACATGTAGCAATCATAGATGTCGATCTGTTCAAGCTTCGATCGTTGTTTATACTGGGCCAAAGTAACAGAAACACTTCTAATAGTCTCTTTGGAGCATTTGGAGAGACCAAGTTCGGCAACATCCCGCACGATCTGATTCAGAAAAGTAGGTGATATCGATTCCACATTCTCTATCCATAGTGTTCTTAATGACAAGGTGGTGTTACAGCAAACGTCAATATGGTCTGCTTGATCAAAGGATAAGTTGAGGCCTGACATATATGAAGAATAAGGATAAAGGTTATTACTGCCATTATTTATTGTTGCCATTAATACATTTAATGCGAATGCTGTTGTACACTTTGGCACATACCACATGATACAGATACAGGTTTTCAGCATGAATTTTGAAACTAAGCAGACTTGCAAGCGTGAAGGTTGATCAAGATAATTAAAGATCTGAATGAGAATATCAACTGGCAGCTGTTCCAGCTGCAAAACTCTTTCCATAAATTGTACAGAAAACAGGAGAAGAGAGAAGGGGGGAAGGAATGAAGAAAGGGAAAGAAAAGAAAAAATTGAAGATGGCAAATCATTTATAGTAAGATTATATAAGCAAGTGCTTTAGAGTGAAAACAATCAAAGGCGTACAAAATAATAAAAGATCTCAGCGCTCATGTGTTTAAAGCGTGCTAGCCAATAACTTGTCCATTCTATCTTTCAATGCATGTCATTTAGAGTTCAATTACATGACAAAGTTTTGGTGCTAGATCGGCAAACGTGTGTGTATGACAAAAAGAGAAACGAATTCATTATTCCATTCCACCCTGGAAAAGAAGTCTTTCGTAAAATAAGCCATTCTGGTTTCCACGTCTTCTTCACCTCTGTCTATTTCGATTTCTTTTAATATTCACATAGTACTCGCAACCAATAATCTGTGAAGGTTGTATTAATGACTCCATTTAACAATAGAGTCATTAAATAAGATGTGATACAAGCAAGTGGTCTAATACTTTTTTGCCACTATTCATCTGTCAAGCTTTAAAATGGAAACTGGGCCGTTTTAGGCTATTTCCGGTTAGTTGCCTTTTATTTTTTAATTCTCTTTCTTTTTTTAATGAATCAAGGCATTTTCCCCCATTAGAATTAAGTCATATAATTATTCCATTTTAGTTGCAACATATATTGAACTATTGGCTTTTTCTTAAATCAAGACGTCATTCCTGTTGCCATGTTGTTTGCGCTTTTCCAAAAAGGTTGTATCAACCGCATTGTACGACAGCTGATATCAACTAGAAGAATTTTACCACTTATTGATCAGGGATAGTCTATGCCTTTTTACATTGTATGTCCTTATTTTACATATAAGAAAGAAGAAAAGAGGGCCACATGGTTATCATGAAAAGGGTTTCATGCATGTCTTCTTCTTTTTAGCTTGGATAGAAGCAATGCATATGTTGTGTAAATGAAATAAAGAAAAGAAGGAAATAGAAGAAGATGGCCTAGTCTTTTTTGTCTTATCCAAGTAGTACGAATAATGTTTTAAGAATAATTTATACATGATTGCTACAAAGAAAATAGAGTATAACGATTCTGCATACACGTATTGATATGCGTTCGTACGTGATGTATAAAATTTTATATTTATGCTCTTGTTTGACAGAAATACTTGTATGCTTGAATCGGACATAAACATTCCTTTTAGCATACGCTGCATGCTAGTAAATTTAGTCTCATGCTCTTTGAGCATATATATTACCTTACCACCTTTGCATTGTGTTATATTTACTCCTAGTTAAAGCACAGTCATAAAAACACCTGGTCTTTAGCTTATTATATATTTGAAAGTGATATCTTTTAGAAAAAAAAAGTGTGTACCAATAGCGCCCATGAGTATCGTTTGATAGTTTTTTCTTCTCAACTAAGCGAAATGAAACTGATGTAAGGAATATGATCATCAATGAGCTAATAGTCTTCAGACCAAATATTAGTGGCATATCATAGCACAAAAAAAGCATGACAGGTGCAGATATGCAAATGCTTGTGATACATATTGAATTGTTAGAGCTACAATGGATAAGGTGGTCCTCTTATTATATATATAAAAAAGTAGATAAGTAAAAGGGAGGGGGTCATAAATTATCTTTAAGAATGGGGGTTCAAAAGGGATAACACAATATCTGACGAGCGATAAAGGCTGGTCAGTACTATGCAGCTTTATAGTAAACAGCTTTTTGTTTTATTGCTTGGCTAAATCAAACATTTTTGCTCAGCATCAAGGCTATCGTACATACTCAGTCATATTATTTTCCTTTCCTACATATGCTTGTGTATGAAATATAAAGGAATCTGTCTATTGCTTGTTTACAAAGGATTAACATTGTAATATTATTATAAACTATGGGTCTCCTTATTTTTATCGGTCATTACAGGATGTTACAGAAATGGCGTCTCTTTTTACTTGCCGATGTTTCTTTATAATGTGTTACTCTTAAATATATATATACGAAAGGCTCACCCATCAAATGAGTTATTTTACATTGTAGAAAAAGGAGGAGAGGGGGAGAAAAGAAGAATAAAGAGAAAACACTTTAAAGTAAGCATCGATATGGTGTGGTGAAAGGAGCTAAAAATAAGGGAAGAAGAAAAACATAACCGAGTTCTATAATGTTCGAGCACGCCGGGTTAAGAGAGGAAATCAATGTTATATCTTTTATCCTTTCGGTACCATTGGCAATTGATCTATATATCAGCGCCCAGAGCGATTTTTTAAGACATAGTGTATAAAAAAGGAATATGGCGTGGGATGTCACTCTGAAGTCGGTTTGAATATATATCGTGTTTTAGTGCTTTCTTTTTTATTTACATCTCTCTTTCTCTCTCTCTTTCTGGTTTTTTTTATAAATATAAACTTTATGTCTGCAGACAACTGGAAGCCTATGGCTATCTCCACTTTAACTTCTAATGATACACCTTTAACATGCCTTGACGACGCGTCTAGTCTATCACCAAGTTCCTTATCACAATCTGGTAGCGGATCAGACTATTTTTCGGAAACGACCAACAAGTCTTTACCTCCTCTATTATTCGATTCGATGCCAGATGTTACTCTTCATGAAAGAAGACTACGAAACAAGACAGCATCAGCCAAATACAGAGCCAAAAAGAATAGACAATACAATGAGATGAGAGTGACAGTGCACAGGTTGACCAAAGAAAACGAACTACTTTTACACCAGGTCAACATTTTACATAAAGAGAATAGGCAACTAAAGGTCACACTTGATAAATTTCGAGGACGAATGATTGCTCAAAAGATGCTAAAGCAATATCTTCGTCATGAAAATGACGATGAATCCAAGTTGGCGGAATTCAATGTTTAATTTTGCAAATGTGTATGTGTGTGTGCGATTGTATTTAATAAACTATTTTATCTTTCTGTATATTTTGATTGTTATTGACGTGGCTGTTTAAGGAGATTCTAATGAATAATAAAGTGTGATCTGCTGCTATATAAATAACGGATAATTGGAATAACGACCGTATCCTTATAATATTTGACGTTTTGCGTAGCATTTACTTAATATTTGTGAAATGTAAAATCGCATGCTCTGATTTGCATTCACCAGTTTGCGGTATTTTTACTGATGAGCACCCCCTTTGCCCCCTCCTTTCCCCAGGCTCTGGTTTGAATCTCAGCTAAAGAAAAGGAGTAACAAATAATTATGCAATCTTAATAATTGTCTAGACCCCTACTTCTTCCTTTCTGAATAATAAGTAACCGAGTGTGTATCTATAAATGATATAGTCATAGATGCTTTATTTATTAACTGTATGTCAATCAAATGAATCTTTCTTTTAAACTTCAGTGGTCTAAAAGAGATGTTAACTACAGATTAGACATGTCAATGATTTCAACTTACGTAACCAGGGAAATCATAGTCTATTCCTGCTGTCTTTAAGGTTTTACGTAAACGTTGTTCATTCTTTCTAAGCTTATTATGCTGTGCCTGAAGTTCTTCACCGCTTCTCTTTTTATTCTGTCGATTACGGTTTTTACCGCGAAAGTTACTAATCTTGAATCTTTTGTTGGCACCCTTAAATAACTTTTCGTGGATGTTTTCAGGTGGAATCACTTTACATTGTAAAAGATGTCCAAACAAGAGATAGTTGTTCATGGTCTCTGCTACAATCTCAGCCACTTCTGGTTCTTGAAATTCGATGAAACCATAATGTCTTGAAGCACCTGTCTTTCTATTACGTGAAAGACGAAGTCTAGTCACTTTACCGAATTGCTGGAAGTATTTTTGCATTTGATGTTCATAGAAGCCATGAGGAATACGGCCTAAAAAGACAACACCTCGTTTTGATGTATCCACCTTCTAAAGACATGCTATGAGTAAAGCATTTCAAAAAAACTTTCCAAGCCTTTTTTTTACCTTCTTTGTTTTGTCCTTCTTCTCTTCAAATGCCTTTTTTGTTTCTTTCATGCTATCTTCCATTTGCTTTTGATCCAATGCAACCACGTCTTCATTTTTACCAATCAAATCTTCATCATCAGAAGAATCCTCTCCTTCGTCACTACTAGCCAGGTCACCCAAAATCTTCTTTCTCAAGGCTTCCTCCTGCTCTTCAGTCATCTCCTCTTCCTCTGATTCTTCTTCTTCTTCCTCTGAATCATCTTCTGTATTATTTTCTTGTTCAGCTTCTTCTTGCTTGGGCTTTTGTTCAATTTCTTGTTCTTCCTCAGATTCTTCGTCAGAACTTTCTAATTGTTTAGCATTCATTTTCTTTGCTTGCTTTTTGGCTACAGGCTTTTGTGCAGGTGCCTTGGTTGCCTGTTTTTTATTTACAGTAGCAGCAGGTTTCTTTGCTTCCGACTTAACAGGTTTCTGTTCTGTTTTCTTTGTAGCAGCTGTTTTTCTAGTCGTAGGCATGTTGAATCGATCAAATGTCAAAAGGAAAGGTTTATCTCCTGCTGCTGGAAAAAATTTGGTTATAAAAAAAAGTCACTGCCGAGTCACAGCAGGCTTTTTCCTCCACACTATGTTACTCCGCTAAATCTGGCAATAGCATAAGCTACATCATTAATTCAAAGGATATCTATTAAGTCTTCTTGATGTAACACTCAAGAAGATGCTTTGTCTTTATTGTCTTTAAAGAATTATTCAATTGCTTCTTTTTCTTACAAGAACACGTATCCCTCTCTTAAAGTTTTAGCATAATGGAAGGAGTTGATGCAGCTTTTGTAACATTGCAAAATAAGAATCAATAAATAAAAGTATATTTGAGCTACTAAACTATAACAGACTGACCACAGAATACGACCTTGGAATAGTTCTACTAAAGCCCCTGAATGCGTTATGCTTCATAAGCGTGGCTTTTCCACTCAGCTCGTTCGGACTGTAGATGAATATTTTTTTTTTGCCTTGTAAAGAAGCACCCCCTTCTTTTTTTTTGACAAACTAAATATATATATAATCTAGGTAAATTATTGCATGAAGCGATTATACTATTTCCCCCTTTTATTAACAATATACATTTACAAGCTCTTCATGTTGCGTGCATTCCTTTATCAAAAGAGACTTTATTCCACACCTTCGTACTTTGTCTCTCGTACGTCCAGCAAGGGTCTTCCTGTTTATTCTGAATATAAGAATGGCAGAACGAATCTCTCAACAATTGTGCGTAGAATCAAGGGAGATTCTAACGCCTTAGTGAACGATCTGAAAAAGGATTTCCCTGAAGCAGTAGCTGAAGTCAATCCAACCACTCAAAATGTCATAATCAAGGGACATCATGTCAATGAGATCAAGGAATGGTTGATGATGAAGGGATTCTAATCTGGAAAATAACCCTTTAATAATGTATCTTGTAAATATCAGAAATACAACAATAAAAAAAAGATTACAGCAACGTCTTTGTTTTTGTTGGAGAAATTGACAAACAGCAGATAAAGAGAGATATAAAGCAATCACTGTGAGAACATCCCTTCCTCTTCTTTTGATTTTCTATAACTCTTGTCATAATGAACCCTTAGATAGCTATCTGCTATCAAATGTCAAATACAACGTGTAAATAACTGACTTTAGAAGATTCTCAAGTTCTTTACCATATTCACTTGTATTGTTTGGCTATTGATTATAATATAAGCATCTATATTATTGATAGGTACTAAAAGCACATTTATTCCTTAATAAATTTGGTAATAATGACAGAGAAAATAGTATCAATAAGACTGGCAATTATCATTTTATTATCCAGTCAAATAGACCTTCAGCCGCTCTTTTGCTGCTTTCAAAATGTTACTGTTCTAGCTATCTCTATGATAATTATCTTTTTTTACCGCAGCTGATGCGCGCATTTATATTTCTCAGCATTTAACCTAAAGTAAAGTCTGGTAAACACTGCAAATGAGACTAGTAAAATACTGTGTTTACATACTTGAAAGTAAAATGCTAAAAATGGCATTATTTACTTTCAGATAAATCAAGATTAAAGCAGAAAAGTACAATAAATGAGAAATAAAAAGACGCGTTTATTATTTTTAAAGTAGTCATAACCAAAAAATAGCCTATCAAAAAAAGAGTCAGCAACTGTATATTTGAACCTATAAGACAGACTGGCTCCTGGCTGGAGTTAAACAGTAATGGGGATCATGCTTAATTTGCTATTGGTTTACTTGCTTACGCTGCAAGAACAGGTAAGTCCACATATGCAGTATGCCACACCTTTGAGCTTGCACTGGGAGCTTTCACCATAACAAGTTGGTTATGACACCCTAGGCATTATTGTCACATTTTACTATAGAGTTACTTGCTTACGCTGTAAGCCCAATGCAGCCCACATATAAAAGATACCGAGCCATGGGTGCCTTACATAACGAGCTTTCCTTCATAGCAAATCAGCAATAATACTAAAGCACCATTTGTGGCTTGTGTAGACCAGAAGAATGGTCTGCAACAGATCCACCATACCAGACGACTAGCCACACAATAGAAAGCCATAGCAGAATCAATCATATCTTGCGCTGAATAAGCCATATAAAATGAACTTACCTTTGTATCTATCATCAAAAAAGAGCAAGGAAAAGAAAGAAGGAAAGAAGGAAAGAAGGAAAAGGAATTTTCTTTTCTCCCCTTTTTATAGTTTTTATTGCTCTCTTACTAGCTACTAGTAATAATCTTTATCCCAAAGGGAAACCGTGTTCATTACGGTGATTAAAAAACAATTAATTTCTGCTATACTGGAAAGGTCGACCTCTTCCATCCCAAATCGAAAGGGAAATGGACAACATATTCTTGCAAGCGTTGATATCTCGTTGCCATAGTGTCTTGCAGATACTGCAGACCTGAATACTACAGCCTTTCAAGCCGGGCATACCTGTGAGGGAATCACTATTACACGCATTGCAGACTTTGGAAGTCTTGTATTCATCAATTGTAACGGCGATCAGATCTCCAGCTGCTTCTCTTCTTTTTAACGCTCGCCAAAAAACACCAGTGGCACCACACCTGTTTCTCTTCAGCTTTATCGAGTCTTTGCCAAACATTCCCGCACCAAAGACTACAAGGGGCACTTTCTCCCTTTCCGTTTGGAACTTTGCGGGCTTCCACTTTTGGCTTCTTTAAAACAACAATTTAATAAGGTTTGATTGTCAAAGCTAAAATTGATCACATACCTGTTTTTGGTAATTTGATTCTCTTTTTCTTTTGGATTTGCCGTCTGTTTTTGCCTCTTCTTGCTTCTTTTTTCCTTCCTATTTCTCTTCTTTCTTTTTTTCTTATTATACTTGGCGCCTCCATGTACAAGCATGTTTACCATTTCTTCTGCCGCTCTTTGTCTGCCTTGATACAAGTAAAAACGATCTTTTGCTGTTTTGTAATCATAAGATGTGAATAAGACACCAACATGGGTAAGAATGTATTCAATATAGAGGAGGTAAGCAGCGCATTGTGATGTTTTAGGAGAGGGTATATTGGTCTCAATTGTTCTTATGCCCTTTTGAGCCTTAAGCCTTTCTAGCTTTTTAATGTACTTTATTGATCCGGTCCTGTGATATTACTCTGCTGTTGAGCAGCGTCTTATTTGATGGTTGGTTGTATCTAAACCAATTGCAGCAGTGAACACGCTTTTTCTCCCAGGATCTAGAAACATGGGCTGGTAGGCTTGCTTTACTTCTTCCAAGCCAAAATCTTCAAGCTTTAAATCAATGTTTGCTATTAAAGAGGTATCTTTTGTTGTTCTTTTGTTGAATACAAAATCAACTGAAAATCCGTCAGACTTGACAGTATTTGCAAACATGATCTTGTTGTTCTGATTAGGAAGCAAATCGTCAATGCTATTCAAACAAACAAAAAAGGTTACTGAGTATTGTACAAGTAAGCAGTCTGCAGACAAGATTTTACCTATTGATTCTTAGTTTTTTGAAATTGAAAACTCTGCAAAACATTCTTAGTTGATCGTTGTATCCCCGTGGTAAAGGCTCTTTAACAAAGGCAGATAAAGAATTTGCGCTGATATTGATGAATCGCCAGTGCAGCGATGGGTTTGGTAATACAGAAAAAAGCCTAGGCAGAGGTAGTCTTCTAACATCATAAGCATGGTGCTCTTTATGTTCTTCTTCATATTTCGATAGTATATACAAGATACAAGGCAAAAAAGTACTTGGAGACGCAGACAATTCCTTTAGTGTTACTCGTGTGGTTATAAGCTGCTGCGATGGCAGGCAAGCCTCATCAACTGCTGCTTTTGTTTCTTGAGTGAAAATAGCGCCTTGCGGCCATTTAGGTTCTCCTTTGCATACAGATTGATAACAATAATCATAAGCTATTTTCTTTACATCTTGGTACGCCATTGACTATATCATGAATTATTTACATATTCCAGTAGAACATTTCACAAAAAAATGGAGCTTACCACAAAAGTGTTTTGAATAAGATACGAAAGGTATTTAAGCAATCTTGCTTCAAAGTTTTCGGCTATGCAGTTTGTGTATGTGGTCGCTAGTTGTACACATGATTCTGAAAGACATTGGCTAGTTCCACTCGCAGGCTTTTTGGTATATATGATGCTTCCATGACTTTGTCTAAACAAATTCCAGTTTTCAAGTAAGCCTTCTGGAAGTGCAGCACTGTTCGTCACTCGCTTATCCGTAACTAATTGACATATTGAATACCAAAAATTTTGTTTAAAGATATGATTCGAATGGACTTTTAAGTTCAAAATGTACTGGTTGATAAAAAGCTGAGCTCTGAATACCACTTGCCGCGTGTCTTCACATGCAGAGATGATCCTAGACTTCAAGGCACTCTGGTAAGAACTGTGAACACATTGATCAAACGGTAACTTTCTTGTGAATGTTTTAAATTGTTGTCCCAAACTTCGGCTAAAAACCTCGTTTTTTGACAACATATGATTAGGGCAATCTGGAGAGCGTGCTGACTTATGGCCAGTTTGTTTACAACTACTACAAACAATCGATGAAGAACATGCTGCTGTTTTTTGTCTTTTTGCTTTTTGTTTTTCTTGCTTCACGCCTGAACTTTGTTTTCTTCTTTTTCCAGTGGATGTTCCAACTTTAATAAGAGATATAATAAATTTTGAATATTAGTTTATAATGGTGAGTTACCATCGTCTACAGAAGCTTCTTTATAAAATTTGCATTTATAGTAACTTTTGTTGGCATGTCCTATCTCCTGACAGTCTTTACAAATCATATCTATATTATATACCAATGTATCAGTGAATATTTTACAAATGCCATATGCGTTATATGAGATTTACCTTCAAACGTATCATCTATGTTTCCTGTCGATTTTCTTTTATTAATGACTTGCTCTTTCTTCTTTTGAATAATGCTTTTAAACATGTCAATATTGTTGTCAAAGTTGAGTAAAAAGAGAAAGAAAGGAAGAACGTAATAGGTTCATAATTTCATTTTATTTTGGAGCTTTTGATGAACAGTGATAAATGTGGGTCAAATCAAGAGGCCATATGAGTTCTTCTAAATGATTGATGCTTGCCTTATTACATAGTTATTCTTATCGATAGAGTTTCTTTCACAAACAGGCCCTTTTCATTTGCTTTTGGCGACTGGCCATAGCTACTCAACTGTGTTTAGCTCTGACGAAGAGGGCGATACACTTTTTCTCAAAGTTATTGGCACACTTTAAGAAATCATAAGCACTGTCGTATTTATCCTATAAATGTTTAACCCTGTCGCATGAGATTACTATAAACCTTTACTCTAAAAAAGAGTAATACAAAGAGACTGACTACAAAACATGCTATTATCTAATAATGCGACATGCCCAATTCTTATGGGTCATAACTAAATCGGTTATTTAATAATTATGTCTTCATATAAAATGATGCTGTTTGTAATAATGAGCTCTCTCTTGTCTTATATACAATAAAGAGGTTATATAGAGACCCATCGGCTTCTCCTATCGCTTCTTTATATATTCGAGGCATATCACAAGCACGAACTAAAATGTTCCTAATGTCTTTTATGCTTCTATGGGCAGGACACAGAATAGTCTCTAGCTTTGTTTTGACTATTGCTGTCTTTCGATTTCCCATGAGTTGCTGAAGTTCTTCTTGTTTTGTTAACTTTCGATTTGGGCATAAGGAAGATCTTGCATTCTTGTGTCCTTTTTGGTGACAACTTGTACAAACAATGTCTTTTTCTTGCTCATCATTGTGATCGTATTTCGCCTTTTTCTTTTCTTTTTTGTTCTCAATCTTCTCTGCTTGACTCATCCTTTTTCTCTTGGCTTTACCCATAGCACATGGATGATATTTATGAAGTCAAAGATGATTGAAACTTCCATTATTTTACCTTTGGATGAGGTTTGATGTTTCTCATTTTCTATTTGTTTTTTTCTCTCATACATTTCTTTAAGAATACTACGAACTTGATCGCGCATTGTGTTTAAAATATGAAAGAAGAGATAAAGAATAACAATAATTGTAAAAGGTGTCTTGACATGATTTATTTTTAACAACAGTTTCTGTTTGTCGACATTTTTTATTTATCTACAATACTATGTTCATTTTGCCCTTAGTCTTTTCTCTCCTTCTCAAGTTCAATACATAAATGATATCAAATTTAACAGAAGAATGTCTTCCTTCTTTTAAGTGTCTATTTACTTGTGTAATTCTCTTAGACAGAACTGTAAAGTTGTTGTCTATTGTTTTATTTAGTGATAAAACAACTCATGACTCTCGTTTACAAATTATTTTATTCTCAGATAATGCAAGGCACTTCTTTATTTCATGAAGAAACAAATGTAAATAATGACTTGGCATGTATGCAGTATGGGCCTGAATAATGGTCTGAAAGCGCTGCTCAAATCCAGTGCTTTGACGAAGACTGCTATTGCTTCTCAAGGTAAGAACAATATCACGGAAACTTCTGTCACTATACTTAATTGGTATAACAGCAGCAATCTCTTCCATTGTTGGAAGGTTGTGTGTGCGTCTATCGCTTCCTTCAATTAAGCACATTCTCATTGATGGGCTGATAATGATGTATGGCGCACTGACTTCTCTTTGATCATTACCATCACTGACACTGTTGCTGTTCTCATAGTTGTTCAATATCTCATGTGCATGGCGATATATACGCGCAAAGGGGTTACATTGAGCAAGCATGACCGAAAGCTCCCTAACGATCTCAGGATCAAGGTTGCTGCTTCGTGCTTGTCTTCTTTCAGCGGCATAGCATGGATCAAAGATATACAGCTGGGTGTAAGAAGGCTCACTGCCTTCAACTGGAGTCAAGGGGCCTTGACGGTGGCAAAGTGCGCCATGGATCTGAAATGCGTTTAATCCACCTCTATTGTTATTGTTGTTGCTGGTATTGTTGGCACGATCCTCAGGCGAAACAATATCGCAGCCCAACGAAGTAAAGGCAAAGGCAGCGTTGTACTGGCGAAAGTTATCCTTAAAGTGACGGTCTTAAGTGTCCGTACGTTCGAGCAAGTCCTTCAAGTACTCAGGTGGATCAGATAAGAGTTGCAACTGGACTGATCTCTGCTTGCAACATGACTCCCAGCTAGGATTTCTCATTGAAGATGTCTCTTGCCTTTCATCAGTCCAATGTAGGGCGTGGCAGTGTGAGCATTCCTTGTCCATACGTCCAAGGTCCAAAGGACGAAGGCGAGAAAGCTGCGAGATGTAAGCAGCAGGAATAGTCTGAGAAGGTTCTACTCTTAGTCTTCCCCTACGTCTTACTGGGCTGCCTTCCTGCTCTTCTTGTTCAGCTCGACATCTGCGGCGTGATGCTGCAACTCTTTCTCTACACGCTTGGCAGGTGCAATAGCGCGAATCTGCTGGCAATGTCGCAACACAGGAAGAGCATATAGTTGTTCTAGAAGTATTGTTTTCCATTGTTCTAATGAGCGACAATGTTAGCAGACATATTCGAATCAAAAGAAACCTTATTCATACTAAATTATTTCAAAATGTTTATACGATGAGTA
The DNA here is from genome assembly GCF_002708625.1 of Rhizopus microsporus ATCC 52813. NCBI lineage: Eukaryota > Fungi > Mucoromycota > Mucoromycetes > Mucorales > Rhizopodaceae > Rhizopus > Rhizopus microsporus. The sequence goes on along the minus strand of NW_019671916.1, from coordinate 1,944,510 downwards.
AAGAAAAGAAACTCTTAATGCGATAAGAAAAGGGGAAATGTTTATATTCGAAAAGAAAGGAAAGAAAGCTCATGCACTTTCAGGAACCAAATGCTTGTCGCGCAGGGTCGATGTTCGATTCGGAAAAAAAGCATTATAAAAAGGCAGTTAAATCATGTGATGTTGCATATTTTTTTTTCTAATTCCAGTACATATAAGTGTGTTAGTGTGTTATGTGTTATAAGTGTGTTATTGTTCTCTTATTATAGAGTGGATCATATGAAAATAGGCTCTGCACCCCACGGTTATTTTTATCTTTTTTCCTAGCTTCATTTTACTCAATGAACATTACTTTACACTTAAACCCATTTCTTTACTAAATGTTGCCTGCTCAATAGACAAAGAAACGCAGATAAACGTATAGTGAATATCTAAGCAAAAGAGAGAGATAGAACAAAGAAAGAATCGATGATTATTTCCATAAATAGAAATTGATCCGTCTTCAAGTCATGGGAAGCTATCTTTCGTACTTCCCTAGATAAGAAATCAGATGAAATTAGTAAACTTAAATACAATGGTTTGCCGTAAAACAAGTAATAAAGAAGCTAGCAAAGAGAGGGTAAGTATTTAACTTGCATTTTCTTTTTGAAAGGTAAGGAAACCTTTTTTATAGTAGGCTTGATGACAAAAATAAATTCAAAAAAGGCGTGAAATGTATATGGATGATCGTGATTACATCATCAAGGAAAGGGATAGCACAGCACCATTGCGATTGGCACGAAACCACGTATAGAAAGAAGAATATGGATGAGAAGCAAGGTAAAAGGTAGCTGAAGTAGTAAACCATCACTTTGAAAACAATAAAGCATAGCTGCAACGAAATTATAGAAAGGGTGCGAGCTTTTTGTTTGTTAATTAAGCAAGGTTTGTGTAGGAGGTTATTTTACTGAATTAAGGTACTCAGCTCAGACTACATATGTATTTGCCATAAGTGAAGATACAATGCCATATCTGTTCATTAATAAAACCCTTTCATACTTGATAATCACTTGCAGTTATCCTTAGAGAACATGGTGAGGATATGTACCTTAACTATTCTTTTGTTAACAAAGTATGGGAACAATTTATACCTAATAAGAATATATTAAGGAAAGCTACACTGGGTGTTATTAAAAAAGCAAAAAGACATGTCATCCTTATTTTGTATATACATGTGTTTTCTGGGTGTCATTAGGCTTAAATATCCACACAAGGAGCACTATGTTGTCATTGGCCTCTTTAGTAGAGAAAATCGTCTTGCTTCAATGAACTTTGCTGACGTTCTTACTAAAAGCAGGGAAATCCTATTTGCATTGAAAAGAGAAACAAATACTTGTACAATAGACCGTTAAGTACACACAAAAACACGCACATACGCTATTATTCATCATGGTGCAAGGAAAATTTTCTATACGGGGGACAAGATTTATGCAAAATTAATTTGATCGAAGCGTGTAATCTTCTTGTGCGCGGGGACCAGGGTTCAACAGAAACTTTCAAATTTCAAACACAGTTCTTAGTAATGCCCATTCTTCTACTGCCTTCCTTTTTCCCTTTTTTTTTTTTTTTTTTAATTTTATTCCCTTGTCGTGTGAAGCATGAGTCATTCGTTCCTAATTCATGTATCAAAAACAATACCACGTTCGAAAGTAAACCAGGCCATTTTCTCACAGCTACAGTCACCAGTGCCTACAAAACCTCTCAGCTTACGTTGCTTTTCAACCAGCCGAAGCCAAAACAGTGTTACTATCTGGGGTGGTGAAGCTGTCAAAAAGACATTAAAAGAAGGTATCAATGGTCCTGTCTGTATTGGTATTACACCCGTACGTAGCCCATCAGCACTTTGTCGAACCGTGTCTTCATTCAGCAATGCTGCGGAATTCAAGAGGCGAAATCCCAAAGATGATCCAGCCGATCAAGCTCCAGCGTCAGGCGGCAGCAGCCCAGGTGGCCACGGAGAAAATGGTCACGGTGACGGTGAAGGAGGAGGAAATGGGGGGAATGATGGAAGATCAAAGAACCACTCTTGGGACGTGGCAGATAATCAGCTTCAAAAGCCAACTGTACCCGAAGTTTATCCACAAGTTTTGGCTCTTCCCATCTCCGGACGACCCTTGTTCCCAGGGTTCTATAAAGCAGTTGTCATTAAGGAACCCACAGTAACAGCAGCTATTAAAGAATTGATGAAACGCGGGCAACCTTACGTTGGTGCATTCTTGCTGAAAGAGGAAGGATTAGAGACGGATACTATCTCCAGTATTGATCAAGTTCATCGAGTGGGCGTGTTTGCACAGATCACGAGCGTATTCCCTGCTTCGTCTGGGAAAGAGGATGGAGGATTGACCGCGGTCTTGTATCCGCACAGGCGTATCAAGATTACGGACTTGCTGCCAATTAAAGATAAGCAACACTCGGTTGCAGCTGTAAAAGAGGTCTCTAAACATGACGATGCTATTGAAAAAGGTAGTAAAGAAGTAAAGCCTAAGGCGGAAACGGAAAGAACCGTGGCACATAAATCAGGCAAGTTCCTAGATCTTGACTTACTTGCAAGGTCTTTCTTTTAATCTTGTTATCTTGTAGATGAATTCATAGCAGATGAAGAGGTTGAGAAGGTATCCCGTCAGTATGCAACATCGTTCCTAGTTGATGAGTACGCCGTCTCTCTTGCAAATGTCGAAAACTTTGTCGAACCGGAGTATTCCAAAAAGAGCCCTTACATTCGTGCAGTAACCTCTGAGATTGTGTCCGTATTTAAAGAAATCGCCTCTCTAAACCCATTGTTCAGAGACCAAATTGCCAACTTTTCCATGTCACAATCTGCAGGAAATGTATTTGAGGAACCCTCAAAGCTTGCTGACTTTGCAGCCGCTGTCTCTGCAGGAGAAGCAGCAGAGCTTCAAGAAGTGTTGGAAACATTGCCCGTAGAGGATAGACTTCAGAAAGCACTTGTCGTGCTCAAAAAGGAATTGATGAACGCTCAGCTTCAGAATAAAATCTCCAAAGACGTAGAAAACAAAATTGCTAAGCGACAGAGAGAATACTACTTGATGGAACAGTTAAAGGGTATCAAAAAGGAACTGGGATTGGAAAGTGATGGTAAGGACAAGCTCGTCGAAGGTTTCAAGGAAAAGGCATCTAAATTAGCCATGCCTGCATCTGTAAAGAAAGTATTTGATGAGGTAAACAACAGAATACATAAAAGAGAGAGAGTACATGAAACTGATTGGAAGTCACATAAAGGAAATTAACAAGTTGGCTCATTTGGAACCTGCTGCTTCAGAGTTTAACGTCACTCGAAACTACCTTGACTGGCTTACTCAGGTACCATGGGGTAAGCGCTCCCACGAAAACTACAACATCGCACGTGCTACCTCTGTCCTGGACGAAGATCATTATGGTTTAAAGGACGTCAAGGATAGAATCTTGGAATTTATTGCAGTAGGTAAACTTCGAGGCACGATGGAAGGAAAAATTCTTTGCCTTTCAGGACCACCTGGCGTGGGAAAAACATCCATAGGTAAAAGTATTGCCCGTGCTTTGGACCGTGAATTCTATCGATTCTCGGTAGGCGGTCTGACGGATGTGGCAGAAATTAAGGGTCATAGACGTACCTATGTAGGAGCTATGCCTGGTAAGGTGATTCAGGCATTAAAGAAGGTTCAAACAGAAAATCCTTTGATCTTGATTGACGAAATTGATAAATTGGGAAGAGGACATCAAGGCGATCCATCCTCTGCCTTACTTGAACTGTTGGATCCTGAACAGAACAGTAGCTTTTTGGACCATTATATGGATGTTCCTGTTGATCTTTCCAAGGTCTTGTTTGTTTGTACGGCAAACGTATTGGATACCATTCCCGGACCTCTTTTGGATCGTATGGAAGTGATTCAGTTATCTGGTTATATTGCTGAAGAAAAGGCTGCTATTGCTTCTAAATACCTTGCCCCTGATGCTAAGGTTGCTGCTGGTCTTGAACATGTCAATGTCAATCTGACAGAGGACGCAATTGATACCTTGATTAAGAATTACTGCCGTGAAAGCGGTGTTAGAAACTTAAAGAAGCATATCGACAAGGTGTTCAGAAAGGCTGCTCTTAAGGTGGTTCAATTGGCTGATGAAGAACAAAGTGCAGATAATAACAAAGAAAAGACAGAGAAGGCTCAAGATGAAGTAAAAGAAAATAAAGAAGAACCGCAAAAGCCTCTGACTGTGCCCAAGGATGTCAAGCTTGAGATCAGTTCTGAAAACTTGAAGGATTACGTGGGTCCTCAAGTCTATTTATCCGAGCGCCTCTATGAACAAACACCACCTGGTGTTGTGATGGGTCTAGCATGGACAAGCATGGGTAAAGTATAAAAGAACAAGCTGAAAGGACAACAACTGATGAATAACATAGGTGGCTCATCTTTATACATTGAATCCGTTCTCGAGTCTTCTCTCACGCCCAAATCAACCCCTAATCTCTCCAAGACTGGTCAGCTTGGTGATGTTATGAAAGAATCTACAAGTATTGCCTACACTTATGCAAAATCCTTGCTGGCTACACATTTCCCAAAGAACAAATTCTTTGATAAAGCAAAGGTTCATTTACACTGCCCTGCTGGTGCAGTTCCTAAGGATGGTATGTGATTATATATCTTTCTAATATGGTTATACTCAATTTGCTTGTTAGGACCATCTGCTGGTGTTACAATGACCACATCTTTACTCTCACTCGCACTTAACAAGCCAGTTCCTTCTAATATTGCAATGACAGGTGAACTGACAGTGACAGGCAAGGTGCTAAAGATTGGAGGATTAAAGGAAAAGACGATTGCAGCCAAGAGATCAAAAGTGAACACGATTTTATTCCCCAAGGACAACCAAGCTGATTGGGATGAATTACCAGAACATATTAAGGAAGGTATGACAGGTATTCCTTGCGACACTTATCAAGATGTATACAATGTTGTCTTCCCGAATGTAACAAAGGAGGAAGCTGAAAATGTATGGAAGGATGTGCTAATTGAAGAAGCAGAAGAAGAAAAGAATGTAAAAACACATTAATAGTAGTAGTAATAATAAAATAGACTGCGTAACTTACATTGCCATAAACTGAAGAGAGAGTGTGTGTATGTACAGAATGAATGTCCGCCCCTGAACAAGTAAAAGTCATTATCTTATCTCTTGTGAACCCAAACAGGATTCAAGGTCAGAATCCGATTCATCCGCTGTAATTTCTATTTTAAAGTCGCCGTTTTTGAGTTTGATGTTGTGCAAAAGAGAGGTATGGAGAAGTAAGACGCAAGGAGAGGAAAGAATGTGTAAATGATTGTCTTTTTCGGATTAAGAAAATACCCCTTCATCCGTGGTACCTATTACTACGACGCAGCAGCTTTTCATCCAAAAGCCTCAGAAAATACTTGTCATGCATCACTGCTTCGTCAACGGTTATGTGCAGAATGTCTCATCTCCATTTGACCTTTGGTGGCACCTTGAAGATGCTTATGGTTATATTTATCCAATCCGACGTTACAGCAACAGTAAATGTTAATTTTTGAGACATCGCCATGATAATGAAGACATCGAACTACACTATGTCCGCCCTTGCTGCACCTTGTACGTCAAGGAGCTTACAGATTACGAGGCGTATTTCATCAACCAACACGAATACTACCTCACATTGGTTTCATTGGAAAGTAACTAATCTGAAGGCATCGCACTTGAAGACACGTCATCTAAATATGCCTCATCTGACGCCAGCCATTCGCAGCTGATGTGTTTAATATGAATTAATGTAATACTCTCTATCCTACAATAAAACATACATTCTGCCTCTTTCTATCACGTCTGATGATAAGCAATCACACTGACAATATTGATATTTTCTACAAAGCTCGCATTCAAACCCACTTTAATAATGCCCCTCTCTTCATTTTATATAGAATCTACTTTGTTTGTCATCGACTTAATAACCTTTTTTTCAATAGCAAAACTGAATACAATAGCAGCCACAGGGCCAAAAACGTTCAAATGAGTATGCTATGCTTTTGAACTGCATTTCTATAGACCTGTCTTTAGGCGAACATTTGGTTATCGATGGGTTCGATGTTACGGATACCAGTTACCCTATGAAACTCTCCTTAAAAGAAAATCAATAGAAATTATCATTAGAAGACCACCTGTACCTGGACCTTGCATCGATATCGGTGTTGCTCATGACACCTTGTACATTTCCCAGTGAAATATAACATTTTTTGATCACCAGAACTAGACGGCTGCCAGCACGACCATTAAAAGTACGTACAAAATACAACAGCCATTAATACCCATTGACACTATGACAAATTTTCTGTCCATAATAGACGACTTGATATGACTCAAGATTGATATGGATGCAGCCGAGGTTAAATTACGAACTCTGCAACTACCGAAGAATGAAAAGAAGTTTGCTAAAGTGATTGCCGCATTTGTTAACAAGCTTCTACTTGTGTCCTTCGACGAAGACTTCAATGAGTTTGAACAAAGCTCAAGAATCGTTGATCCATTCCTATCGGGTTTGCTTGGCGATTCCGACCAAGGTATATATTTACGCTGGACGAATGGGCCGACATTAGAGGCCAAGCATCTCTTTAACAATATGTGACCTGACCCCTCAATAACTAAGATTCTGAGTCTCAAGTGGAAAAGAAGTTTAGGATATGGAGAAGCTAAGTCTGCTGCACACGAAAGTGATCATTACCTGGTGTGCCAGGAACTTATCAAGGTGGCGCTTTCCTGCAATAAAACTTTGGATGAGCAGTTGACGGATGGCATTCTTGGGGTTCACATTTTTGGACGAACGATTCGCTTTTACGTTCTTGTATTGCTTGCCACTGCCACGTATGTTATGTGCTTACTTGTAAAGAAATTCAGTTCACTGCTCCGACATCTTGTATTCCAAAGCTGTAACGAGACAAACACCTTCTATTGCAACGGTAATACACCTGGAAGCCCTCCTCAACCCAGCTGCAATTGCAAATCCTGTGGTAAAACTTATAGCACATCTACCATTGCCGAGATACTTGATCACACCTTTGAGGAAACGAATCTCAAATCTTCAAACTACTGGAAGCCGCTGCCTGCTTTCTACAGCCTCTCTCGAAAGACCAAAGTTTCCAATATATACTCATCTTCACACCAAAGCTCATGTAGATGCCTTTTTACACCTTAAACTGGCCTGGTAAAAACGATATAATGAAAACACCACGTGCCCTTTATGATCTTTGTATCTTATAAATAAATAAAATATCTTTAATCGCACTTATCATGGGTGGGAAAAAAAAGTACATGGTTCAAACTTTATAATGGTTGACGTCCCATTGGCAGAGTTCCCACGATTGTTAAAAAGAGTTTATGAAGAAGAGATGGCAGTAACTGAATGAATGATCCCATTGAAGCGGCAGGCTGTGATGTATATATGAACAAATGGTTAAAAAGAGAAAGAGATAAGAGATTATTAGTCATAGGTTAAGCTTATTTTGGAATAACGTGGGGATGTTGATTTCATTGGATTCATAAAGAATGAAAAGAGAGCCTCACTATTCATTAAGGATTAGTGCAACCCGATATTTGTCAGCGAAGAAATATCAGTGGACAACACTCATAGTATGGGTAATTGATCCTTTTGTCACGATGGATTTTTTTACCTATTTTATAAGAGCGGAGTCCTGTCAGAGAAGATGGACAAATGAATGAAGATCAGATAATACACAGACCATTTAAAGTAGCGAAGATTGATCAAGTATAAAAACTGAATTTGTTCCCCCTTTTTAAGGCTTTCTCTTTGCTTTCTTATTACTTTTTTTTTTTTCTTAAATCCTCCTCTTTTTCTTGATATTCACTAAAGACAAGAGAGAAATCTAATTAAATCAAACTAGATTCTTAAATACACTTTTTAAGGAAAAAAAAAAGCTTTTATACCTTTTATACTCTCTTTACTTTTTTCTATAAACCAAAAATTCCGCCTCGTTCAAATATAGTTATTATATGGTTGGCATGGACCGTCACCTAAAGCAATCTGACAATGATATTGAACAAACAGGAGTCTATCATGAATACCAAACAGAGGAAGAACTTTTGCATTCTATGGGTTATAAGCAAGTAAATATAAAAATATGAATGCTATTATGCTTTTTTTTCTTATATACTTTTTATTCGATAGGAAATGAATAAGACTATGTCTACCATTTCTAATTTTTCTATTGCTTTCGGATGTTGTTCTATCCTCTCTGGCCTGACGCCTGTATGTTTCTCAATTCTCTCCTTTTCATTTGCTAATTCAACTTGCTCTTTCTTTTTGTCTAGATGTGGGGTGATGCTATGTTGGCTGGTGGATCGGTGGCTGTCGTATGGGGTTGGATCCTTGTGTCCCTCTTTACATTTGGTGTTGGTCTGTCGCTTGCTGAAATTTGCTCGGCCTATCCTATCACAGGTGGTCTCTACATTTGGGTCTCTAAGCTATCTCCACCAGAATATGTGCCCATCATGTGTTGGCTAACCGGATGGTGCAATTGGCTTGGTCTGGTACGTGTGCGCTCATTAACACTTTCAATAACTAATATACCATATTTTATAGACTGGTATGTGCCTAATTGATTTACTACTGAAAGTAACATCAACAACAGTATTAACATCATTTTTTCTGTAGTTGCCATTACATCTGCAGACCTTGGCCTTGCGCAATTCATTGCATCTATTGTCAACATTAGTGATCCAAACAATAATCCCAGTATCTATTGGCAATACGGCATTTTCCTTGTCATTGCGTTTATTCACGGTGTCATTAATTCAGTTAGCGTCAAATACAATGGCTTTTTCAATCAAACATCGCTGTACTGGCATTTGATTGGCACACTTCTTCTCATCATTGTCGCGCTTGTCTTGACGCCTAACAAAGCTAGTGGCAAATGGGTTGTAAGTTTCTCTCTTCCCTTTTTTACTGCATAAACATTAACTCAAATCTCTAGTTTACTTACTTTGACAACCAAACTGGCTTTTCATCTAATGGATATGCATTCTTAATTGGTCTTTTACAATCACAGTATACCTTGTCTGGTTTTGACAGTGCAGCACATATGTCAGATGAGACTCGTGATGCCGGACGCAGTGCACCTAGAGGAATTCTTTACGCTATTGGTACTGCTGCCATCGTTGGATTCATTTTCCTTGTATCTGTGAACTTTTGTGTTCAAGACTACCAAGCTCAAATTGTCAATACTGACATCTCTCCAGCAATGACCAAAATCTTTTTGGATGGTGTTGGATACAAATGGACGGTCGTCTTTACCACCATCATCATGGGAGCCATGTTCTTCTCTGGCTCGGCTCTCACGTTAGGCAGTTCACGTATGGTCTATGCCTTTGCTCGTGATGGCGCCACTCCATTTTCAAAATATCTTGCCACAGTCAACAAGAAGACGATGACACCTATCTATGCTGTGTGGTTCAACGTGATCTTTGCTATTATTGTAGGTCTATTGTACATCATTAACGAAACAGCCTTCAATGCTATTGTCTCAGTAAATACTATTGCCTCCTCTATGGCTTACTTTATTCCCATAGCACTCAAGCTCACTGTGGCCCGCAAGGCGTTCAAACATGGCCCATTCCACCTGGGTCCCTTTTCTGACGCGATCAATGTAGTCAGTCTTTGCTGGATCTTACTCACCTCCGTTCTTTTTGTTTGTCCAACCGAATACCCTGTTACGCCTTCCAACATGAATTATGCAATTGTCGTTTTCTGTGGTGTCATTGGCGCCTCCATTGCGTACTATCAATTCCGTGCTCGACACTGGTTCCATGGTCCTGGTAAAAGCATGGAGCCCGATCCCATATTGGACGGCATCCCTATTGATACTGGAGACTATACCAAAAAGGCATCATCTGATGACACAGACTCTAGTCAAAGTGATGGTAAAGCAAATAACAAGTACAATGTGAATGAAGTTGAAAATGCTTAATTTATGTAAATATATTAACTATAATTATATTATTATTAAAACAATATAAATTTATTATTAATGCATGTGTGCGTGTGTATATATAAGAATAACTTCATTGCAGCATAACACTTCTTAACTGTGTAATCATCCTTATATGTGCTTGAGTCCGTCGATCATGATAGTAGCATAAAGTGATTTAGAAAGAGTATTTATTTTCAATATAAATAAAGACAGCAGTAAAAGTCATTTCAAGAAACATTTATTTATTAAAGACTATTCCTGAAATCCAATGTTTTGCAAAGAAAACCTAAGAGAAGAAAAAAAAGGCCAGCAATGATGCCAAAAGACTTTTAAAGGCTCTGATTGCTGCTGTGACATCCTTCAGGTCGGCCATTGACCATCAGAACAAGGGATTAGATACCCATAAAAACCAGACCATCAAATACCAAGCAACCTGCAAAGGCTCGTAGTAGCAGACGTACCGTTAGGGTATACATTAGCTGAGCCTTGTCAATTGTTAACCAGCTTATATACCCCTTTGCGCCAGCCAGACAGCAAGAAGCATCAACAATAATCTGTCAGAGCTGTGATCTCAGATAACTAGCTCCCAACTAATTACTTAGTCCCTGTAAAGACTCCAGTCGAATGTCCATAACTCTCCTTTTGGCTGCCTGAAAGCCTCCAGTTGAGTGATGAAACGAACGACTGTTGTCAGTCCAGGACACGTGCTGAGCATCATAGAAAGAGATTGCATAGAAATCCTTGAACACACAATCATCGCCTTGCTAAGCAAGTATTATAAAAAAAAACTTACATTGACCAAAGAGAGCCAGTAAGACCAGAAGGAACCAAAAAGAGTAAAAGAAAAAAAAAGTATAAAGAGAAGAAAGAGGGAAAAAAGGGATGAGAGTAAATTTCTCTCTTTTTATACCCTTTTCTTAGTTATGTGAAGTTATTGCTTTCTATGTTATCGATAAATAAGGTTTCACCCTTACAAGGAAATAAGGTCTACGCTCACACTTTTGTTTATTTCTAAAGTGCTTCATGTCTTTTAAAAGTTTGGCCTATCTTTTTTATACTTTTTATATCCATTCATATGATCCCTTATATGTATATATTTTAATGGAGTTATTCACCTCTATGTTTATATAGTAAAAAAGCTAAAAGGATAAAAAATTTCATGCACTCTTTGTTTATACTACGCATCCTTGGGCTTATTTCCTAGTCTTAATCACACACTATTTGTGTTGCTGCCAAATCTTTTTTTTTTTTCTTTTGACTTCTTGCAAGTAAAGACAAGATAAATACTATTTTGTAGTAGTCGCTATAAAGTAATAATCTTGCATAAAGAAACGAAGCAAGTTATGCGTAAATCAAAAGAATACATCACCAAAAATGGTAATAGCAAACGATAGACGCGTTCCGAAACCCTGTTAACACATGAAAAAATAACTTTATTTTGAGCAAGTCTAGACGCAGATATCCAGGGAAGGTCAAAGTATACGCTGTGCGCCCTCAAATAGGTCATAACAGATGAAGCAATGGTTTCTAGATGCTCTAAATATCGTAATACATATTGTTATTTGCAGTTCATCCGTTCTCATGTCTATCATCATACTGTCTCTAGACCTAGTAATAAGCATCGCGACCACTGAAGTTACCATCGCATAGGCCTCATAAGAAACGTAACAGTTTTTGACCTTTCACAGGTTCGCACCGCCTAATGAGATGGATGGTCGCAATGACGGTATCTTGTTCATCCCCCCTTTTTTTTTCCTGGTATTCACGTTGTGATGTTACACTGCAAGCGCCAGCAGTACTTAATCGCTGAAAGTGGAGGAAATGACTGATTCTGTTTATTTCCATGAATTCATGCTCACTAAACACAAGCACAGCTTCATATGGCTTCTCTTGTTGAGATTTAATTTTATCTATGATTTCCTTACGACTGATGTAGCAAAAAAAGTGATGTGTAGCGATGGTCTTCCCAAACACTGAAGTGCTGAGGAAAGAAAAGAACCATGTTATTTTACTAGCTGTATCTTAATGTTTACAGAGTCACTCAAAGTCTGAAATATAGACTTCCAGTGTGATTAGATTGTATGGTATATTTCTTCAACTATGACAAATCTGACAACCTTAACAAACATCAGCTCAATTGTCAAAGGCTTGGTATGTTACCTTATCATGAAAAAAAAAAAAACCAAACATTCGTTCATTGCTCTTAAGCTTAGTCTTTAGACATAATAAAGGTAATGACACACTTTTGCAGTTATGGGAGGATTACCTTTTTTGGATATTACAGTGCTCCCTGATATTGCTCTAACATTTTCTGGGCATTAACCAAATCGAGAAGAGAACCATCTGCATTTATACTTGATGCACACGAGAGATATTACCAGGATAAAGAGGAACTGGTAGGAGACTTCTATTTTTAATGTAAACAGTAAAATGAAATCCTTTATGTACTAGCTCCTACTTTATCACTATGCATGCATCGGTTGTATTGAATTAGCTCCTACCCATTCAGGCTGTCCACAACGTGATTTTTTGACATGACAGCTTTTTTGCCGTACACTCGATTTTGACATTTTCTGGGTCTTGAGTTCCGTTCAACTAGGAAATAGATCTAGACTCCCTTTGATGCCAAGTCTTTGTCAAATATGTACGCTCCAGATCAAGTAACATATACTCTTTTAGAATCTACATCTTAAGCTGTGCTTTTGAACGTTTTGATAACCAAACAAAAAGACTTGTTGGCATTATCAATTTATATGAACTTTTGTGCAGCTGTTTTCTAACCATCAATTGTTCAGCCTGGCTCATAGCCAATATATTATGTATGATCAACACACGCACACAGAAACGCGCAAAAGTATTCTATTAAGTTGGCTTTCTATGCCAAGAAAAAAATAGAACAAAAGAATTACAAAGCGTATTGATATCGCTTCTTTCGAAGGTATTTATCAGCAAGGGCACGATCAAAGTTGATGATGTTTCTGGCACACTTCTGTCAGGTGTTTTGGACATTAATAAACAATATGACAGCGCCGGATCATTCAAGCAGCACCACCTTGATTTGTAATTTGCTAGCAATAGATAGCAGTTTTCCTATTTTTTTTATCTATATAAGTAGAAATGGTATTTTGATATATCAAACACTAAGGCATAAGCGCAATTGAACTTGTTGGGCCATTCTGAAGTTATTCGATCCAAATCCCAGAAAACGAGTGGTGATGCTGATCTCGGCATTGATATGGCCGATATTGAAAGCCCGTGAAAGAAGGTAAGACTGTGAAATACGCGGTTATGATGAGTGAATATGCGTGTTTATATATATGCTTTGAACTGACAATCGTTTACATGGATCTGTGCAAGTGAAGATCTTGAAGTCGGCTAAGGAATTCTTGGCTACAGACCAAACAGCGAAGTAGGCTGACTTTTTTTATGGGAATTACGGGAATTATCCGCTCCAGCCATTGTTGAGGTACTGGACATATGAAAGAATCTCAAGTTGAGAATCATTATCAAGGCAGAGATTCAGGAGACTAAATTTGTTACAGGGAAGTTTGCTAATGTTCGTGGAGCTTTCAGAGGCAAGCGCTATTCAGACAAGTTGAAATTCGCTCTGATCACAATGGTCCATCTTGACAGTACCCTTGCGAATCTATGATACATAACATCAACTAGACCCCAGTTCATCGCACTTGACCAATAGCATAAATTAAGAACATAGCTTAATCTGGAGATGGCATAACTCGTTGTAATATGATCTGAAATGCAGAGTGCTTGTTATTGTATTTAAAGGTACTTGTATCTCGGGTCTGCCAAACTTAATTTTAAGAGGAGACTTTTTTACCTATTGCACGTTATATGCAAGGATTATCTTGTCACACAAGCCGAGATTCTAAAATTAGCTTTTTTAATTTTAAAGCACATGGTTGCTGTCTCTGCCTATTACATTGACAAAGAGATTCATGTGTACACAGATTATTTGCTTATAGAACGATATCAGATATTGATATGGTATAAGCAATAGCAGTGATTTTAAATAAATAGGCAAAATGATCATTTTTTTTATTGAAAAAGGGCGTAATGTTATCATTGTTGCTTCTTTGGTCTGGAAGGTGAAGGAGATCTTGATCTGCGACCAATCTTTTCAAATACAGACAACCTTTGCATCTTCTTTTCTACAATTGCAGCCGGCTCATCTTCATCCACTTCACTGTCAGATGATTCTGATCCCTTAGAATTCAAGCTTGAAAGACTAGAGTGGCTACCGATTCGGAACATGCCGCTTAAACGGTTGGCTTTCTTTGTCTTTTTCGTTTGTTGTTTCTTGACTTTATCCTCAGGTCTGACAACAACAACAGGAATAGGTGAATGCTGTAAGCAATATTTGGATACACTGTTGATAAACATGCCCTTGAGTTCAGACATTCCCCTCGTTCCTACAATCAGCATCGATGGTTGATACACAGAGATCTGGCAAAGGGAGATTGAAATCAGTGATTGTTCTGTTTTAGCCCTTAATTTTTTTTTTTCTTACCATATTTTGTATTGTCTCCTGTACTTTCCCGATAACAAACTCGATAACAGCGCTTATCTATTATAGATTATCCCTTTTATGAATGTTTGCTGACGATATGTCTTCTTTTTTTCTTATTTTTTATGATGAATCACAATTACCTTCATATCTGGTCCACTAGCTGTCATGATCTTATTCATCACAACCGAAGCTCTCTCTTTAGACTGCTGTTCTTCTTTACGTAACGTTTGCTGCACATAAACTCTATTTTCTGCATGTGATTCAGTATAAGACAAGTTAGCGTGGATTTTATGTATATACCACTTAGGTCTGCTGTTAATACACGCAGTACGATTATTTCATCTCCATCGTCCATAAGGTTCTAACTCGACTTTTAATACCTTGTATTGCATTCACACTATGAAACTAACCTCTATTGCCCAATCTAAAGCATAATCACTATAGTTGGCTAAATCAGTAGCAACCATGAACGTACGACTGCGTCTCGTGCGCTGGTATCCAGGTGTTTTTCCTCTCAACGTAAAAGAATAGTCAGGCTGATCTTGGTCCGTCATTGTGTCAAATGAGACACCTCTGACATAGTTTTCTGTGGTTCGAAGCGTAGACATTAGGACAAAAAAATGAAAAGAGCCGAAAAAATAATTCAATATCAGAATGAAAAAAATAGACTATATGCTTCATGCTAGGTGTAACGTCATAACAACCAAACATAAAAAAAGAACCTAGCAACTGAAACTACCAACGGGTTTTTATTACTATGGATACCCTTTCAGCATATAAGGTCTCTAATTTTTTTTGTTCTCGTGTCTCTATAGTTTCACAAATAATCTTGTTTAAGCGATTTTCACCAGATTTGAGTTGGATGTTAATTTGCTGTTAATTAAGACGTTAAATAACGTTACAAGATCATCTTATAGCTATATGAGCCCAAAAAAAGTAGCTTTAATAAAGAAAATATCCCAGTTTCAGAAAGGGTGTGCTTTGGCCACAATTTAGGCCAGCAGAGTCAAGTTGCACATTGGTGGATTATTTATTTCTAAAAAAGTTATTTTAAATAAAGGTGAGTACATACAAAATAAATACTTTGTGAGCCCTGATTTGTTGATTCGTGTAACCTTTTTTTAATTGAAAACGTTTTTTTATATATTTAAACAGACGCTGATTCCCTCTTTCTCCTCTTCCATTGCTTTTCTCTCTCTTTTTCTTCTTCTTCTCCTTCTTTCCACTTCACGTTCCTTTTTTTAGTGTGCTTTCTTTGGATAAATGTATCCATATAACAATAGTAATAACAATAGTCCCATGCCTTCTGCAAGGTTACCTTCGAGGCCTCGTTATGGCGGAGGAGAAGAGTACCCAATGCAGCAAGTATCTTTTAATAACAACAGCCCTCCACCTCCACCATTTCCATCTAGTCCTAATGATACAGGATTCTATGATGGTAACGACGTACAGAGACCTCTCTTGGTCAATAATGGTTCCACTGCGTCCTCAGTTACCTTAAATAACGGCAATGGAGGCAACGTTCGATTTACAAATGCCAAGTCCAATATGATTGGTGGTGGTCCTGACAATGTTGGTATTGCACCAAGAAAACAGACAAGACGATACAAGACAAGTAAGACCGATACTTTTCATTGATTCATTTTTTTAATCGTTTTATTACTATAGTTCGAAGGGTCAAGCTGACAGGCGGTAACTTGGTCTTGGATAACCCTGTTCCTTCAAAATATCTACAAAGGGTTAAAAGAAAGGATAAAGAGGAATTCACCCATATGCGATATACGGCAGCTACTTGCGATCCAGCTGATTTCGAGAGAGAGAATTACAAGCTGAGACAAAACCTATTGGGAAGAGAAACGGAGTTATTTATAGTTTTGACAATGTACAATGTATGTTAACATCTTGGCCATTTTTTGAGGTTCTAATTTTCTTGTTTTTCGATTTTCCAGGAAGATGAAGTATTGTTTTGCCGAACAATGAATGGTGTCATGAAGAACGTTTCTCATCTCTGCAGTCGTAACCGATCGAGTACATGGGGACCCGAAGGCTGGAAAAAGGTCGTCGTCTGTATTGTGTCTGATGGCCGTACCAAAATCCATCCACGAACATTATCGGTTTTAGCTGCCATGGGTGTTTATCAAGAAGGCATGGCCAAGAATATCGTAGAAGGTAAACCAGTAACAGCTCATATTTACGAGGTAAGCAAAAATAATTGAAAGGGAGAGGAATGATCATTAGCTAATTTAGGTATTCTCCCTCTTACTTTTGTGTAGCATACAACTCAGCTCTCAATTGATGCCGATATGAACTTTAGAGGGGATGAAAAAGGAGTTGTGCCTGTGCAAATCTTGTTCTGTCTCAAGGAAAAAAACCAGAAGAAGATCAACTCTCACCGTTGGTTCTTCCAAGCCTTTGGTCCCCTTCTTAAACCCAATGTCTGTGTCTTGATCGATGTTGGTACAAAGCCTGGTGGTCGCTCTATTTACCATCTTTGGAAATGCTTTGACATTAACAGCAACGTGGCCGGTGCATGTGGTGAAATTAAAGCAATGTTGGGTCCAGGCGGTATGCATTTGCTGAACCCCTTGGTAGCTTCTCAAAATTTTGAGTACAAGATGTCCAATATTTTGGATAAGCCTTTGGAGTCTGTCTTTGGTCATATCTCTGTCTTGCCGGGTGCCTTTTCCGCCTATCGTTATGAGGCACTTCAAAACGATGTCAACGGACACGGTCCTCTCGAAAAATACTTCTTGGGTGAAAAGATGCATGGTTCAGATGCCGATATCTTTACTGCCAATATGTATTTGGCCGAAGATCGTATCTTGTGTTATGAACTTGTAGCCAAGAAAGGTGCCGCCTGGGTTTTGCATTACTGTTCAAATGCTTATGGTGAAACTGATGTACCTGATACAGTTGCTGAATTCATCTCACAGCGTCGTCGATGGCTTAACGGTTCATTCTTTGCTGGTATCTATTCTATGGTTCACTGGAGCAAGGTCTGGAGTTCGAACCACAATATCTTGCGTTGCATCATGTTTATGTTTGAAGATCTTTATCAACTCTATAACCTCATCTTTTCTTGGTTCGCCATTGGCAACTTTTACCTCGTCTTTTACATCATGACCACATCCATTAACTCAGTACCTAACCCACCCTTCTCTAAAAATGCTGGTAGTGTCATTCACACTATTCTCAACTATCTCTACGTCTTGCTTCTCATCATTCAAATCATTATTGCCATGGGTAACCGTCCTCAAGGCTACAAGTGGGCTTACTTTATGATCATTGTCTTTTTTGCTATTCTCATGGGTTACGTACTCTTCTGTACAGCTTGGATTACCATTGAAGGAGTCAAGACAGCTGTTGAGACGGCACAACACAACCAGGATGCACAGTTTATTGCACTTATCAAGCAAAACTCATTCCGAGATGTCATCGTCTCTGTATGCTCGACCTACATCATGTACTTTGTATCCAGTTTGCTTTTCCTTGACCCTTGGCACATCTTTACCAGTCTTATACCTTACATTTTCATGTCGCCCAGTTACATCAATGTCCTCAACATCTACGCCTTCTGTAACACACACGATGTCTCTTGGGGCACCAAAGGTGATAACGGTGTCTCCACCGACTTGGGTGTTGTCAAGTCTACAAAGGGTAAGGATGGTGTGCACGAAGTCGAAGTGGATCTGCCTACAGAACAGAAGGATTTGAACGAGCAGTACGAGGAAGCATGCATGGACCTCAAGGTTGCTCCTATCCCCGAAGTCACGAAACGAGATGCAAAGACAAAACAAGAAGATTACTACAAATCATTCAGAACAACTCTAGTCACTTGCTGGATCATCTCCAACTTGATCTTGGTGACCATCATCATCAATGGTCAAGATGTCTGGCAGTGGTTTGGTGACTACGAAAAGCGTGCCACAGTCTATCTTAGCTTCATCCTGTGGTCTGTTGCTGGTTTATCAGCTATTCGATTCGTCGGTTCTATACTCTATCTGTTCATGAAGATTTTCACAGGTTAAAAAAGATACCACATTTTTATTCATTCATTCAATCTGTTTTAATTGTATATTGCATGAAAAAGAAATACATTAGACTTCCTACTTCCCCCTTCTTCTTTCCACACTTCTCATATATATATTTTTTTTACGTTTGTATTTTTAATAAGAATAAAAAAAAAACCCCAATTCAATATATAGTAATTAGTAATCTCATACAATAAGATTAAGTGTTTATAGAGTAAATACGACAGTGCTTATAATTTCTTATAGTATATCACCCTCTTCGTCAGAGCTAAACACAGTTGAGTAGCTGTGGTCAATTGTCAGAAGCAACTGAAAAGGACTTGTTTGTGAAAAGAAGAAACCCTATCGATAAGAATAGCTATGTGATAAGGTATGTATCAATGACTTAGAGGAGTCCATAAGGCCTCTTGCTTTGATATACGCTTAAACAAGATGCATACATAAACATCTATCACTGTTCATCAAAAACCCCAAAATAAAATGAAATTATGAACCTATTATTTTCTTTCTTTCTTTCTCTTTTTAATCGACTTTGACAACAACATTAAGATGTTTAAAAACATTACTCAAAAGAAGAAAGAGCAAGTCATTAATAAAAGAAAGTTGAGAGAAGACATATATGACGCGTTTGAAGGTGAATTTCATATAATGTATATGGCATTTGTAAAATATTCACTGATACATTGGTATATAATATAGATATGATTTGTAAAGACTGTCAGGAGATAGGACATGCCAACAAAAGTTACTATAAATGCAAATTTTATAAAGAAGCTTCTGTAGACGATGGTAACTCACCATTATAAACTAATATTCAAAACTTATTATATCTCTTATTAAAGTTGGAACATCCACTGGAAAAAGAAGAAAACAAAGTTCAGGCGTGAAGCAAGAAAAACAAAAAGCAAAAAGACAAAAAACAGCAGCATGTTCTTCATCGATTGTTTGTAGTAGTTGTAAACAAACTGGCCATAAGTCAGCACGCTCTCCAGATTGCCCTAATCATATGTTGTCAAAAAACGAGGTTTTTAGCCGAAATTTGGGACAACAATTCAAAACGTTCACAAGAAAGCTACCGTTTGATTAATACGTCTGAAGCTCCTACCAGAGTGTCTTGAAGTCCAGGATCGTCTCTGCATGTGGAGACACGCGACAAATAGTTTTCAGAGCTCAGTTTTTTATCAACATTTTAGTTCATGCTTGTGATATGTCTCGAATATATGAAGAAGCGATAAGGGAAGTATAAGTCGATGAGACTTTCTATATAACTTATTGTATATAAGACGAGAGAGCTCATTATTACAAACAGTGTCATTTTATATGAAGACAGAATTATTAACCGATTTAATTATGACCCATAAAAATTGAGTATGTCGCGTTATTAGCTAATAACGTGTTTTGTTGTCAGTCTCTGTATCGTTCATTCTTAGAGTATAAATTAATTACATTTATTATTAATTATTCAAACAAGAAAAACTTCTAAAATATACATATTAAGCATTATTGCCACCAGAGCTCAAGACTCTACCAGCATGAGTAGCTTGAACAGAAGATAATCTACGCATTTCCTTAGGATCCATTCTCTTTCCGGCAGTACCAAGTAACTTGTTGGCAAAGTTTTGAGGACGTTCCATGGAACGCAAGGATCGAGTACGGTTAGCATAGTAACGACCAGAGCCTGAACCAGAGATGGCAGAAGCACGACGACTGGCAGCAGCCTTGACTTCTTCAGGATTCTGTTGCTTAGGCTTGAAGAAGTATTGCATAGCAAACTTGATCAAATCCATAGGAGCAAACCAAATAAAGTTCCAGATCCAGGCAACACCAGCCCAGCCCCAACCACAGCCTTGAATTTGAGTGAAGCCCCAGTTGGCGTAGACAGCGATAAACATGGCAACCAACTGAGCAACAATGAAAGAGCAAACAAGAAGGATGGAGGGCCTTTCGGTAAAGAACCAACCACGAGAACGGGTAATGAAGATCAAACCTTGTGAGATGGTGGAGACTTGCAAGTAAACAACAGAGTGAAGAACATAGTCATTGGGATCAGAGAATTGTTGAAGACCAAACTTGCGAGTAAAGAAGGTTGTCTTTAAGCAGACAGCAACAAAGGCAACAGTGGAAGCAGTGAGGTAAAGACCATAGACGATGGCATATGAGAAAATTTCTTTCAAATTCCAGGCATCTGGGTAAGGCGAGGGTCTGACACGATCCTTGGAAATAGTCATGATAGTACCATCGTTAAGCATAGCAATGATCAAAACCATGAAGGGAGGGAAATCAAATTGGAAGGCCCAGATAAGGATAGAGAAGCCGACGACGATACGAATGGTAACTGAACAAGTATAAATAGAGTAGTTACGCATACGTTGGAAAATCTGACGAGAACCAATGATGGCTTCGACAATGACAGAGAGACCAGGTTCGGTCAAGACAATATCGGCAGCAGAACGAGCAGCATCAGAGGCATCAGCGACAGCAACACCGACGTTAGCCTTGGAAAGGGCAGGAGCATCATTTACACCATCACCAGTCATGGCAACCATATAACCCATAGCCTGAAGACGTTCGACAATTTCATACTTGTGTTCGGGATAGACACCGGCAAAACCATCAGCATGAAGAACCATTTGATCAATATCAGTATAGCCGGAACCAGCCGGAGGGCCTTCCTTCAAGGCCTTGGACAAGAACATGTTATCACCCATACCGAGACGACGACCTGTTTCCTTGGCAATGGCCAATTGGTCACCAGTAATCATCTTGACAGAGACACCAAGAGCAATAGAACGGTCAATAGTTTCCTTAGTATCAGATCTAGGAGGATCGTAAATAGGCAAGAGACCAACAAGTTTGAAACCGATGCCTTCAGCACCAACTTCACCAGAGGGAATTTCATCAATAGCAACAGCCAAAGCACGGAGACCACGGCGAGCAAATTCATCGACATCATCATTAAGAGCCTTAATCGTAGCCTCTGTCTTGTCACGAGTACAGAGATCAAGAACGGTATGAGACATACCCTTGGTCACACGGTAGGTCTTTCCATCAGCCTCGCTCGTGTAGGTAATTTCAGTACGCTTGATGACGGGGTTGAATGGCTTGAATTCCAATTCCTTGATGCCCTTACGTGCAAGATCAGGTTCAGGTAAAGAGTTGACAATACAAAAGTCAATAGCATCTTGATTTTCAGTACGGGAGGCATAGGCGGATAATTGAATAACTGCGTCACCATCAAATTCTTCACTGTAAGTCTTGATGGTTGGCTTGTCAACGATAAGCTTATTCAAAGTCAGAGTACCCGTCTTGTCGGAGCATAAAATAGTGACGGCAGCCATTTCTTCAATAGCAGTAATACGAGTCACAATAGCCTTGTGTTCAGCAAGTTGTTTAGCACCAATGGCAAGTGTCACAGAAAGTACAGTAGGCATGGCAATGGGGATACCACCAATGAGTAAGACAAGGACGTTATCAATACCACGTCTGTATCTGTAACGGAAACGAGCATATTGAACAATGATGACAACAACTAAGAAGAGAGAGATGGTGATCAAACAAAAGTTACCAATCTTGGCGAGAATACTTTGCAAGTGACCAATATCATCACCAGCATCGCCAACAAGCTTAGCAGCACGGCCGAAGAAAGTATTGGTACCAGTACCAATAACAACAGCTTCAGCTTCACCTTGCTTGACAGTTGAACCAGAAAAGACTTCATCACCAGCTTCTTTACCAACGGGTAAAGATTCACCAGTAAGTGCAGCTTGATCAATGGAAACATCACCGTGAGCCTAGTGTTATTATTAGCATGGGTTTGATACTTCGGAAAACTAAAAATTTTTTAAACTTACTTGGAGCAGGCGGCCATCAGCAGGAACGACATCACCGAGCTTGATGTTAATGATATCACCAGGCACGAGTTCACTAGCTTCAAGGGTTTTCCATTCACCATCACGGCGGACTTTACATTCGGGAGCGAGGGAATCCATGAGGGCTTTTACGGCGTTACCGGCTTGGCGTTCTTCCAAGAAACCAATAACAGCATTAGCGATCAATAAGAGAACGATACCAATAAAATCAGGGTAATCAGGTGGTCTGTTTTCACCGTTAGAGAGAGCAATAGCAACAATAGCAGCTGCTTCCATAACCCATGAAAGAGGATTCCACATAAAACCCAAGAATTGAAGGATTGGATTAACTTCCTTCGACTCAAGCTTGTTATGACCAAACTTTTCGATACGTCTTTGCGCTTCTTCAGATGTTAAGCCTTCAGGTTGAGTTCTATAAACAACACATAAGTAAATAACGTCATACAAGGTTGTACAAATGCATGCACTTACTGCAAGAGTTGCATAACATCTTGCTGCTCCATAGTAGAAAGGTCATATTTGTCTTTATCGTAAAGATCTTCTACAGTGATGTTGTGGATATCACCATTGACCTTGGCTCGTGGTTGCTCTTCAGCCATGATCTAAGTTTTTGAATCTCTTTCTTGAAGTAGAGTGTAATTAAATTAGAGTAAATGCAAAGAAGAAAGAAAAGAAAGAGGTATGTACGAGAAGATTCGTAAGAGTTGGAAAAAAGTAAGAAAAAGAAAGAGTTAAAAGTTGATCGCCTTATATATCTTTTTTTGACGTTGTAATTGATGTAATTTGATAGGTCTTGACTTTTTCGATTCTAAAAGGGTTTTTTATTATCCACTCATCACTAAAATTAAAAAAACCCTTTAGCGGTTTCATTTTATAATACACTTTCTATACAAAGTTAGCGGTGTCTGTTTATTACTACTCCATAAGCTATACAAGTACTACATTCTAACTTCTTCAATTGACGTCATGATCCATCTGTTCTTCCTTTAGTAGATCAAGTTCACATATCTTAAACTTGAGTATCGAAAGTATCAGTTCAACCAGATATGAAAACATTGGCTCATGTTTTAACCAATCAAGAAAAAAGCGCATACTGACTCTGATTGAGGCCCTCTATTGTTCTCTGTTTCTGTTTGCCCTTGTCTCTCTCTCTCTGATGCAAGTAATAAAACAGGGGCACCACATTAAAAAAGAAGGGGGCACATAAAACATTGAGAACCTGTTTCCATAGAAATCGATTTTTTTTGTTACCATGTTTACTCTTTGTTTACATTTTGATTTGCAAGATGCTCAACAATTTACAGAATCCATATGAACGAATCAAAATTCTGTAGCGGATGTTTAATGAAGCCGACTTTTAACCTGTCAATATAATTTCTATATATGGTAAAATCTTTTTTTTTTTTTTTTT
>NW_019671916.1:1886676-1920570 GCF_002708625.1 Rhizopus microsporus ATCC 52813 | reverse complement strand
AAAAAAAAAAAAAAGGCTATGAAATAAAAAGGAAAGGGGGAATCAAGGATGAGCATTGAACTTGGGTTTTATTGAAATTTATAACAAGAATAAAATTTAAGGAAAAAAACTTTTTTCTTTCTTTTACTCTAATCTTGTAACTTGATGCCAACATCAACAAATAAAGTCTTGTCAAGCGCTGAATTCATTTCAAAAGTATATAAAGTTGACTATTTTTTATTGTCGTCCTTTTCTCATTTCGTTTCAAAAAGAATAGTAAACATGTTTCAATTCCTAAACAAAACCTTGATAAGGCAGCAAAGACAGTAATATAACTGTATGATCAATATCGGTTAAAAGATTAAACAGACCTTATTCAAGATTATAGATAATATGAGACGGAAAGAGTATAGCACAAAGACATGGAATGAGCACCCCATGCACCCTAAAACAGCGGATTGTCGTACAGTTGATTGGTAAAACGATGATGCCTTTCAAAAAAAAAGGAAAAACTTTCTTATTCCTTATTTTTTTCGTTGTAGGATATTCCTAGTTGACTTGCTCAATTTTTCATTCTGGAGTGATCTTGATAAAGCGGATAAGAGTAAGCCACATCCTGATAGATACGCCATTGAGTATCAAGGAAAGGCTTATACTGGCTATTGGTCCTTATGTGCTGCTATCAATAGAGGTATATATATACAAATGTACAAGGCCCGATCCATATATTCACCTGCTTATTTGTTTGTACAATTAGCAATTGATAAAGAAATTCCAATCACCAAGCCATCTTATTATGGTATTACAGCCTCGGATGAGGAGCTCGCCCATGTATTCAAGTCGGATACTAAAGAACAGTGTCCAATGCTACAGGAAAGAATACGGGTGATGCGTGAAGCGGGCAAAATTTTATGCGAGGTAAGTTCTCGGCCTCTTTTTTTTTCGGTTGAAGGGATAAATAATCTCATGTGTGCGTTGCGCGATATAGAAATTCGATGGATCTTTTGTAAATTGCATAGAGCAAGCAAACGGATCTGCTGCAAAATTATTAGAAATTATTATTGAAAACTTTGCATCATTTAGAGATATTCATGAATATCATGGCACAAAAGGTAACGTTCAATAAGGTAAATCAGTTTGTCTGATCTCTCACATGGAGATGCGTAGTTTATATTTTGAAAAGAGCTCAGATCCTTATCGCTGATTTATGGTATGAAAGTGATAAAAATATAAACTCGTGTCACTTACTGATTTTTACAACAGGGCATGCTTTGATGGTCAAGATTTTGGATACTTTCATGATATAGATTCTATTACTATGTTTGCTGATTACAGAGTGCCTCAGGTATACATAACTTTAAGATCTTATCATCTAGACTAATATGTTTTCTTTTAGGCTTTATATCAATTAGGACTCCTCTCATACTCTCCAGAGTTGATCAAAAAGCTAGAAAGACGCGAGTACTTTCCCTCAGGATCAGAGGAAGAGGTGGAGATACGTGGTAATTCAATTTGGGCAGTTGAACTAGTGAAACAAAAGATGCTTGAACTTGACCCTACGCTACAAGTGAATGCTATTCTCATTGACTTTTACGTTTGGGATTTA
The DNA here is from genome assembly GCF_002708625.1 of Rhizopus microsporus ATCC 52813. NCBI lineage: Eukaryota > Fungi > Mucoromycota > Mucoromycetes > Mucorales > Rhizopodaceae > Rhizopus > Rhizopus microsporus. Next base: position 1,918,985 of record NW_019671916.1, on the reverse strand, counting down.
GCAAAAGAAATCCAGGATCAGATGACTGTGCCTACACACTGTACAAGAAGCTGCTTTTATTAAGTTGTCCTGTTTTAGATATTAGACCAAGTCAACCTCTGTACATGATCCGTCTTTCTTTGTGTTGGCTTAATAAAACCTAGGAATTGAAGTTCTGCTACAGACTTGATAAACCTTGCCCTATGAAAAACAATTAACAATCGCATTTATCTAAAGAGCATCATTACTTACTGAGCTTCATTTTCCTCTAATGGCTTATCACGTTTTTCCTTTTCAATTACACTGCTAAACGCAACAAACCAGTCATAAAGATTAATCATTCGACCGCACTCGAGATAAAGCTTGTATAATACACATGCATCTGGCTCTGATGGTGCCAAATGCTTTTCCTTACTGCCTCCACAACAAGTGCAGTTCAAGTAATGCGATGGCTGAGTCAGCGCAGTCTGGACCGTGGCACGAGGCTGTGATGCAAATGACTATCCAAAAGCACAAATTAAATCCTTATCGTCTATACTAAGGCATTGCTTTTACATACCTTTTCGAGCAATCGGACATTTGTATAATACGCAATTTCATATAATGGTTTCTTTGTGAATGGTTCTAGATAATGTCTACAGAAAAACATCATGTCAGCTTTTTTCATGACGTATCTTATATTTTGATCTTACCCGAGTATATCATTTATCCAGTCTGCGATATCTATTGCAATCTTTGTACTCTCTGTTCCCAATCGTCTAATGAACTCTATAGACTCATTTTGAGCCTTTTGAGCAGTTGCTGTATGACGTCCATGCTTATCTTCGATATTTGTCATCACCATGCCTTCAATTTTCTTGGCCTTCTTATCGGCCTTTGCTGCAGCGTCATCATCAAGGTCCATCAGTCGCATCAATCGCTCATCCCATTCATTTAACCTTTTTAGTGCTTCTTTGCTCACTCGACTGTACTCCTTTCTCTGATACAGATTCTGCAGCTCTTTCAAGAGACCTTCGATCTGATCTGCATCCATCTTTCGCAGTAAACTGATCAGCTTTTGAATTAACTCGCTTTGAGTAGCATATCCTTCCTTGGCTTCCAAAGCTTCCAAAAGTATCATACGCCTTGATTTTTTTACATAGCTAAATGATGAAAATTGGGATTGTAGTACTTGAACAAGGTCGATTCCTAATACAAAATCAACATAATATTGCTTTATGTTTGCCAACAGTTCTGGAACTTCTTGAATTAATAGTTCTTCATTATCTTCGAGTAGTCTAAGAGCCTTTCGTGGTTTTGTTGTAGCAAGCTTTTCAATATAAGCTCTAAATGAGGAAAGCATACGAATGTGAATCACGTGGTGTGTATTTAACATATCTTTCGATCGCCACTCCTTTAGTCTTTCCCTCATCTTTTGCTTGTCAAATTTCAAGAGCGGTAGAAATATGGAAAGCGGATTGCCGTAAAAATGATGCATATATGCATACTATATGGTATTAGAATCCTCTATTAAATGATGATTGAATCATGTTACCTTAATACTTGCTGATGCTTTAGTAATCGAAAAATCATACAAGTAAAAATGGTCTAGTAAGAACTTGTATGGACGCGGGCCAAATCTTAATGTGTCTGTAGATTCAAGAAATAACTATGACGAACATGTTACTCCCTAGATTCTCTATCTTTTTTCTTTTTTTTTTTTTTTTACCTTTTCTATCACTTTGTTAAACCAGACGTCACTGTTTTCTAATTTAAACCTTTCTATTCTTAGCATATTGATGGTTAACTTTGTCAGAGACTGATGGACGAATTCTGTCGATGTTGCAACACCAATAATGCAGACAATAGGCAACCGAGTTTGATATTCACTATGTTGCACACATTGAGCTTTAAGCGACTTGTTTAATAAGTAGTTTTTACCTGCAAATTGAAAGGAAATCTTGGAGAACATTGGGTTCAAATGCTTCAAAATCTTGTAGAATGACAACAAGATTTGGTTTATGCTTTTCGTCTTTGCTACGATACTTGTACCATCCTTCTAAAAGCTGCATGTCATAGGGTAATGCCTTGCTTTCTTTGGCAAGGACACGTCCAAATTGATAAGACGGCGCTGCTGATGACTTACACAATGAATTAATCACTAGTATGAATCTCTTGTATGGTACTCACTTGTACAGTACGAATGATATCATCATCTTCTTCTTCTTCCTCTTCCTCTTCCTCTTTCTCTAGTTGGTTATCTGCTTTATCTTCTGTATTCTCTAAAGTACGTTCAATCATCAATTTCATCATATGTTTCAATGTTGGACAATCCTTTGCTTGTAACAGTGAAACAAAGTTACGCTTTTGTCGTCCATTTGTCTCTGATGGGGGTTGCTTTAAATCCAGAGCGATATGTTCAAACTGCTTAGCATGATCGGGTGTATTAATACCGGCAAATACGAGTGCTGTTGGAATTTCATGAAATGGTAAGGATATAAGTCTATAACGGGGATATTAACTTCTTTTGTCTATCAACGGTATGTTTCTGTGTGTGTGTGTGTATGTGCTTACTCTTCTTTTACATCGTGTGCCTTATCTACAAACTGTCTAATTTGACTATATGCTGTTTGATTCATATCGACCAATGTGTCCTATTAATATCAATAGGCTTTAGTTTGTGAATAGAAATAATATTATAAAGAAACGCATACGTTGATGATTGTGTTTATCTTGCTCCATGCTCTATAAAATGCTCGCTGTCTATATAATAATGTATCTTCAGGTTCTCTGCCGTTAAATAGCTGTTGGAAGCCATTGTGTGATATTCCTGAACTATCCGTTTCAGTACGATGCCTCAATTTGATTTCTACACTAATTAGTCTTCTTTTTCATAACAAAGTGTCCTTCAAAAAAAAAAAAACCTTTTATTTTGGACTTCTTTTTTGTAAGTTTATCTTCATTTAGCTTCCTTTTCTTGCTAGGCATGACAAGGAAGCATCCCTATTAAATGATAAGCTCATGAAGGAATGATAATAAGTTTCCCTATACCTCAGAAATAGAATCAAAATGATCTCTGACAAATGCTGTTGTATTTGACATTTATAAGAAAAACAAAAAAAGAATACATACAGCTGAAAAAAATTGGTCCATTTCAAAAAAAAAAAAAAAATTGGGACAACTAATAAAATTGACCAACACTACATGCACCAGAAAAAGTACCAGAAAATAGGTTAATACTACGGGTGATTTTTCTTCTAGGCATTACATGTAAGGCAGTAGAATACCCTTTGATATAAAATACGAATTTACCATAATTATATGTGATTGATTCTTGGTTCTTTGTTGATCAAACTGACAGCATAAAATTAGAATACATTAATAACCACATTTCTTTTTTATCTCTTTCTTCTTGAAAAGAACACGAACCAGGACAGTGGCCTCATAAGCTCGTATCCTACATCAAAAAGTATGGAAATACTTTGGTTCCTGAGTAAGTTTAGCGTGGCGTCAAATATTGAAAAGCTTTGTTGACAACATCACAAGTACTAGGTAGGAAGCGAGTCAGACACCGACCTTCACTACAGCGACTTGTTGAATCGTTTGAACTAGCAGGAGGCTACTTCATCTAGCCTCGAAAGCAAAGGCCACCTTCAAGGTAGAAATTCGTGTTTCAAGTATGTTTAGCTGTTTGACTCAATTTCTTTTTTAGAAGCGCAAAAAAGACAGAAATGAGCCAGGCTTTCCAAAAGACAATCATGAATATTGGATCCGTTGAAGCACAGAAGACTCAGCGGCCATTATCGCAGCAAGACAGACGGTGACTGTGACAACATTGAATGACATAACATGCCAAGGCATAGGAAGACGAGAACAAGAGATGAAAAAATGCGTTAGTTAAAATGACCTTCCTGTATATTAACAATTTGTTGTAAAATCAGCTCGATGGCAAGGCTGATATAGGCGCAAATAGTAGCAGTACCAATAACAGTAACAATAGTGATAATATTTCAAAATTGGTGTTCCAATTTTTTTTTGTGGTCCAGCCTATTTTCTTCAGCTGTACGATTAAAGCTACGATTTTTTTTTTGATCAAAGTCACTTTTTTTTCATTTTTGGTTCCTGAAGGACTAGAGTCAAGCAAGAGTGAGAAAGGAGCAGCATACAAAAGTGATGTCTACAGTTTCCTTTTTGAAGGTTTATTCGACCTTCAAGTGAAGGAGAGCAATTAGCTCGGAACACTCAACCTGCTGTGTGCATCCTGAGGTGGATCAATTTTTCTCTTATATTGTAATAAAGACAAATAGCCAATAGTCTGTACACACACACTTTAGGTACTGTTACTTTCCAATTGCAAGCATCAGCTCGTCTCTTATCCTTTTTTTATGAAATTAATCGTGTCACTTTGGACCAGTGGTAGCAATGATCAAACCCTGTGTAAGCTATACAGATAAATCTGATAGAAAAGGGGGAAATATGTGTAATTGGTGTAAGTGAAATGTAGTAAAACCTGGTAAAGTACACGAATCAATGGTGCAAATACTCTATATGTAGCACAATGTTCCAATCAACTTTACTATTAGCAACAACAACAAAACAACTAAAGTGATAAGATAAGAGATCAAGAGATAAGAGGGAAGTATTATGGAGAGCTTATAAACATTGACATTGACATTGTCTGCCAATAAAAGAAAAGTAGGAGAAAAAACGTCTATTCATGTCAGGTTGTACAAAGGCGATTATTTAATGAACAAATGCCCTTTTTCCGCCAACTACTTTTTTTTTTCTCTTTTTTTTTTATCTCCTGGAAGAAAAAAAAACAAAACTATGTCGAGAAAGTGGAAACTATTGCTTTTAGCTTGTTTCTTAATCATTGCTTTCGGTCAAGTATGGTTCATGGTTCGTCCATTGGCCAAGGATTCAATTATACCAGTTCAAACAGACAAAACAACCATGGATCGGCCAATGAAACCAACAAGAAAACCACGAGAACAGTCTATCCTCAATGGATTCGGAGGGTTTGCTTCTCACTTACCAACGATGCAATATAGCTTTGGCCCTGAACCAGTCGAATACACAAAGTTGAGAGAAAGAAGAAGACGAGCAATCAAGAAGGCGTTCTTACATGGATGGAACGGATACAGTAAGTCCTTTTCCAAACGGAAAAGAAAAATGAAAGCTGATTATTGTTTTACAAAGAAAAGTATGCGTTCGGTCATGATGAATTGACTCCCCTAACTAACGGCAGTAAAAATCCTTTTGGAGGATGGGGAGCAACAATGGTGGATTCATTGAGTACGCTATTAGTCATGGAATTAGACGATGAAGTAGCTGAAGTGATGCGAAAAGTTCATAAGATCAATTTTAAAATCAATGAAGATGTCAGCGTATTTGAATCCATCATTCGCTACCTTGGAGGATTCTTAAGTGCCTATGAATTATCAGATCGAAAGTATAGAATCCTTTTGGTTCAGGCACAAAAGCTAGCCGATGCCCTTCTACCTGCGTTCAACACACCTTCTGGATTACCCACACATTATTGGAATCCCGCTAGGTAAATAGGGCAGTAAAGTAACGAAAGGAAGGGAGAAAATAGTAAAATAGGATCCCATAGAAACTTGTCTACACAGCGAGATACTTTACTTGCAGAAGCAGGAACAGTTCAACTGGAGTTTATGATGCTCTCTCAGTTGACTCAAAACCCTATTTATGCAAAAAAGGTACAGATGATTATGGATATATAAGCCCCCTTTGTTTGATTGTTATGCTATGAAATAGGCACAAGCTATTACAGACCTTTTGGACAGCATGGGATATGCGCATGGTATTCATATAAGAGGACTATACCCTACCGCATTGGACGTTGACAAAGGTCGCTTCAAAGATGGTGTTTCCACATTTGGAGCTATGGGTGATAGTGCATTCGAGGCAAGTAATTGTATAAGAGGAAAGGCTTGACTTACAAGTGAAAATAGTATTTCCTCAAGCAATATATCTTGACAGATGGAAAGATATCACAGTATGGAAGAATGTGTAAGCATTATTTGATTCATGCAACATATCAGTTGTCTTATTTAAATGAATAGATAGAGAATCTATTAATAGCATGAAGCAGTATATGCTTCGACAGATACCTGGTTATGATATGCTCATGCTGCCTCCTTTTGATACACGTAGAGAAGAAGCAGATGATTTTATGGATCATTTGGTATATAGATGCAGAATAACTAGTGATGAATTAGTATTAATAATTGACCCCTTAGACGTGTTTTGTGCCTGGTATGCTTGCAATGGGATCCAAGACATTTAATGAACCAGAAGATATGAACGTTGCCAAGGGATTATTAGAAACCTGTGTGTTTATGTATCGTACGACCAAGACAGGACTGAGTCCAGAGAACTGGTGGATCAGGGATACAGAGAAATATAACCCGATTACATACAACAAGACAAGGGGTGAATTAGAAAAAATGCGTGATTGGTGGTATGAAGATGATGCGATACCAAAAGAGTTACCACCAATAGAAAAGCGACAAGCAACAATAGAAAAAGGATACGACGTAAAATATAAACTGCCCAAAGTCAAGAAGCGACCTAGTTCATTATTCTTTGGAGATGAAAGATATCTCTTGAGACCAGAGACATTAGAAAGTTTATTTATATTGTATAGAATCACAGGCGATCAAAAGTATCAAGAATATGGATGGGAGATATTTGAAGCGATTGACAAGTGGTGCAAAACAGGTAGTGGATATGCATCGATTCGATATGTTGATTCGACAGGAAAGTACAATCAAATTGATTCAATGGAAAGTTTCTTGTTGGCAGAAACGTTCAAGTATCTTTATTTGTTATTCAGTCCACCAGACGTTTTATCACTGGACAAGTTTGTATTTAATACCGAGGCACATCCATTTGTTCGCAGACATTGGAATTGGCTATCTGCTTTTGAGCAATGATGACGTGTAAATTCATAAATGCACGATTCAGATTTAATTCTTTATCGTCCAAAAGAAAGTTGTGCTGGCAGAGTAATCTTTCATATAAATTATAGATATCATCCTTAAACATGACCCCTAGTTTTCCACCCCAGGTGCCTAAGGGTAGAGATATGTACTTTTTTTCAATCATTTTATATTCTGTTTGATTGAATAAATGAACCAACTTTCTTGCTATCCTTGGATCAATATCTTGTAAATCAAACAATAGATTATTCAATTTCCTTGACTGTAAATCATGTTCAATTAGCGTCTGATAATAGATTCTCAGGTCCAACTCCATCATTTCTATGTATCCATCAGGCCGTAATACTCTAGTACATTCATTGATCAACTCTTTGTATCCTTCAAATGTAAAATCAAACATGAGGAATCTACAGCTGATGAAATCAATAGACTCGCTTTGGACTTTCTTCAATTCGCGTATCAAATTGTTTGTGGGTATAAACCTAAAGTTCTTTGGTTGATGTTTAGGCAATAGCATTTCATTATAGTCCATTCCAAGAACCATCCACGCTGGACGCATCGAAGCTATCTCAATACCCCACGCCGCGTTTCCACATCCTAGCTGTAGCAACCATTTTTCTTTTTTACCAAGCTGTGTTACTATGCTTGGACTTTATAAATAAACATACATGTACATATCAGTCACCTTTTATATATATTTAAAAATTTATGCTATATATTTTATGCTTACCCATCAACAGCCAGTTTGATCAGGTCATATCTTAGCGCCCACCTTTCGTTATTGCTGTTATCATACTCGTCCATATTATCTAAATCATCGTCATCATCGTCCAGATCATTTGTTATTAAAGCTGTAAAGTTGGGTGAGGCTGGTTGTGATGTGAAAATGGAGTTATTAGATGACATTGACTGCCTTTTTTCTATCAACTCATGTCTCCTTGGACTGTGATTATACGGCCAGCTAAACTTGTATCTCTTTTTATTATCCGAAATACTACTCCATGTACTTGATACTGTCTGCTGTGAATTTCGTCTGGATGATGTTGATATAGTAATACTAGGTCTATTATCCATCAAGTCATTTTTATGATTATCATAATCACTATCATTCTCTTTATGCTGTTTCTTTTCCTTCTTAAGTTTAAACTGTGAGATCCAGTTTAGCAGCCAGGAAGAGTTAGCTTCACTATTCTTTGTTCCCATTTCTTTATTATTATTATTAAAAATAGAAAAGAAAGAAGGACTTAACCCCTGGAAGGGCTGGTTTATTCGTCATTGTTTCATAAGATTGTACAACTTGATAGCCAGGTGACGGCTGAATATACCCGCATATGATGTTGATCTGCATGAATTCACCAGTTGGTTTAGTTTGTCCTTTAAATTGCTTGAAAAAGAGAGATATAAAAACCAAAACTAGAGAGCTTTCCCCTTTCTATCACTTTGAATACGTTTTGCCTTTTATGGAAATTACATCCATAGGGCAACTCGTTTTACACATAAACTGTGTAAAGTAGTTTTACAGGTAGAATACTCATTAAAGCCTTTTTAACAGACAAATCAAGATTTCTGTTGGGGGGCTTATTAAGCTCACTTTTGATTTATATTTCCCCATGGGCAACTTGATTCTCAGGAACGTTCCCCGCCTTCAGGTTCCGAAATATATCTCCAAAGCACGATAAAAGGCTTAAAAATGCAAAGCCTCCTCCGTAAGCCAAGCTGTTGCGAGTATATATTCCTCTCATTCTCTCATCTACATGAGCGATAGCTTTATGTTCCTCATTCCACGCCATTTTCCTTATCGGCTCAACTATGTTCCCGGATATGATGACGACTGCAAATTAGTAGCGGTTCAATAGACTTACTCCTGGGTATTATTTAGCCATTTTTCTTCATATATATATAAAGGAGCTCTAAGAGCCACTGTTCATTATGAATATGGTTTTGAATCAATTTACATGAAATGGTTTGCACAACGGCGCACGACGCGCGTTAGAAGATGTGATATAGAACCTTAGTCAGCCAGAGCTTTTCATCCATCACCAGATCCCCCTTTTTTTGTTCGCAGCTGTGGCAAGAGAGAGAGCATAGAAAAATGAATTGTCTCTCTCTTTTTCAATAAAAATCCGTATGGTTCAATTCGACAAGCCAAGTGATTGATTGATAATCAAAGATGCCTCATGATCAAATACTCAACCACATATGTAACTCTCACAAGTCTTTGCTCTTCCTATATATTTTTATTCTCGACATAATCTACTAATAGAAACACTATTGATAACGGATCAGCTGTAGAGTCACTCAAACATACAAGCAACTTCTCATGATTAAAATGAATTATATTTGCATGAAACGTTACGTTAATTCGTCTAAACTTTCTTTGGTAAAAATGCCGTATTCCTCCGGTTATTCTCCATAAATTCATTCACCGCAATTCGATCAATGCAGTCTTTTCATATGGGATGCAATCGTTTTTATTGATGATATTCTGTTTTTTATAAACAAAGAGGGAAATAAATAAGTTCTAAATAAAATAAAAATGTACACAAAAAAGAATAAATAATGAATATAAATGGTTCTAATTTGTAGTAGACGATGCTTCTGTCATATGTACAAAACGCTCCAACACATGTAAAAATCCTTCACGGCCAACTTGAGCGTTCTGTTGGAATCGTTTCAATGAAAAGTCTTCAATCAAATTCTCCCATCGAGATAAAAGACTTCCTGCGGTCATCGTTGCTTGTTGTGTAAACTGTGTTCTATTAAAAAGAAAAAAAATTAAGACATATAAAAAAAAAAGGTGGCTTAAACTTACTTTCCGGGGTCTTCAGGAGCTACGGTATACGTTATTTCTTCATTGACTTTCATGATATTATTTAATGAAAGGTTTTCACTTAATAAAGTAAATGTTTTTGAGTTTGGATCAATAGTCGAAACTTCTCGAACGTATTGTGTTTCGTCTGCGCCCATTATCTAATCGTTATATTATTAGTATTTGTCGTCACCATTATCACTATAAAATAAGTACCTTTAGAATAAATCTAGGCACATTCTGTTTGACAGTAATCAATCTTTCTGTTGTAAGTATGCCTGTTTCTGGATCTACAGTTCTATTCAATACGTCCACATGTTGAACATGAGGACAGTGGTCGTTTGGGTATTTTTGCCACTGTGCTGCTGAGACTAAAGTCCATGGATAGTCAAATGTGTGGACCGTCTTGAAGAACTTCATGGTATCAACAGAAATAAAAAAGAGAATAAAAGAAAGAAAGGGAGAAAGAGGTCCAAGCTCTGATTTATTTATACAAAAAAAAAAAAAAGTTTCGTTTCCGCTCTTTGACCAATCATAAGGATTGATCTTTTTACAAAAATATATGAATGTGAACAAGAGAACGATTGGTTCGGGAATACATTTTATTCTTTAATGTTCAGCAAGATCCTTCTTGAACTGCTCTTGAACTTTCTTGTAATATTGCTCATTAAGCAAAACTTCAACACCAGTAGCAGCAAGACACTTGGAAGCAGTGATCGTATCCTTGTGAGCTTGAATTGTCTTGGCTGCAGCTGTAAATTCAACTGTATGGTTGGCAGCAGTGGTGTGGATACCGTACAACGGATGGATGACGGGTACCTCATAACTGACATTACCCATGTCAGTAGATCCTCCTCCTCCACTTTCTTGTTCGTATCTTGGTGGGAACTGGATACCATACTTTTCCATGTAGTGTGCATATGTATCAGCCATTACAGAGTTTTGGATCACATCTTTGGTGATACCAATCTCTCGCCAGGTATACTTGACTTGACAGCCAGTGGCTAATGCAGCAGCTTCAAAGCAGTCCTCCATCTTCTTTATTAAACGACCTGCTTGTGATGCCTTGGTCGTACGAACAAAGAAGAAGGCAGATGTGTATTCAGGAATAATATTGGGCTAAGGGAGAAAAAAGCATAAGTCTCTCTCTGTGTGCTATTCGTGGCGTTATTTTATACTTACGGCTTGACCGCCATTTGTAACAATACCGTGGACCCTGTCTGTAGGCATTAACTGTTGACGAAGCATACTGACATTGTTCCACACTTGAACGATAGCATCCAGTGCATTGACACCTTCCCAAGGTGATGCAGAAGCATGGCTAGGCTTACCAAAGAATTCGACACGAACATCGTGAATAGCAATCATTTTGCCATACTGATGGTTAACTGCACTATATATATATATATATATTGTTTATATTACGTTATTTTTTTAGATCATTAATACTTACGCTGGATGGAGCATCAAGCAAACATCAACATTATCTTGGAAGGCACGCTTTTGAACAAGCACGATCTTGCCAATAGATAATTCTAAAAGTGCATAAACGATTAAAACACAGCATTTGAGACATTCATGCCTTTTTTTTTACCTTCAGCTGGAGTACCAAAGAGGATGACCTTTCCAGAGGCCTTACCACTCTCCAAGGCAGCTTTGATACCTATGGCTGTAGCCAAGCCGCTGATAGCAATCAAGTTGTGGCCGCAACCTTGTCCCAAACTGTAAAATATGTTTATTACTTGTTTTTTACAGCATTGTCTTCTATAACTTACCCGGGAAGGCCATCATACTCTGCACAGACACCAATTCTTCTACCGGGTCCATTACTGTATTCAGCAGTAAAGGCAGTATTCATACCATAGGCATGGCGTGTCACTTTGAATCCTTTCTTTTCGAGATACTTTGTGAGGACATAATGAGCATGAACTTCTTTCATTCCTGTCTCCATATTTTCATGCAACTATGGTAACTGTTAGTAATAAGATCGTCTATATATATCTTTGTAATCATTACATCCAAGCTAATAGCACGAAGCTCATCATTGATGGAATCAATAGCATTATTCACTGTATTTTCAATTTCACCAGTGCATTCAATATTCAATTTCTTCATTTGCTTTTTTTATAGAAAAATGAGAGGTAAATATATTTTATAAATCATTTTTTATATACTTGGCATATTTACTTGAATACAGTCCTCATAAGGGGGCAGCTGTTCCATTGGGTCAACAGCAGAATACACAAACTTTTCATCGAGGCTCTTTTTAGCTGGTGCTTCTTGTTTTAAGAATAACTTTGAAAACACGTTTCCGAGGCAACTGGTCTCTGGTTGGTCGTCAGGAAGTCGAATAGGTGCCATATTATGCAATATCAAGAAAGAGAAAAAGAAGAAAGCAAGCTGAAAACAGGGTTTATTCTTTTTTTTTTGAAGCGGAGGGAATTTTTGGAAATATTTAAGCTGTGTCACTTTGCTTTTAGATGAAGAACCGAGCAGTCGGCGATAAATTGTAGCTTTTTTCAAATGGGTTATCGCAAGCAATAAAAGAAAAACTTACTTCATTCCCGCCCTGTTTAGGAACTAATTATAACATGTATCTCTTGAAGGGGCACGAATTCTTATATAGTTTAGATTCGCTCTCGTCTCAAAACCGTTTGACATTCATTTTCCGAGCCGACACACCACAGCGTTACTTATAAAGTGAAATTGTTTGTCCATTGTAAATCAATCGTTGTTGCCTTCGTTTCACACTTCGATGTGGTGGTATGGTTTTCAGGTGAAGAAAAAATTGAATTCGTTATCTTTGAGCCTTCCGTGTGTGAGTTAAAAGGTTTCAAGTAGAATTGTTCAAAAGTATATGATCCATTGGACCAATGAGCGTGCTGTTTAATACTATCAATAGCATTGCCACTTTGTACTATGAAAGCGCTGGAAGCTGACCAAAGTAAATGTGCTTTATATTTCTTTATATCAACGCCAGCGCATCTCATATGGCTTTTAGCCCAATTGGATACCGTGCTAGGCAAGACAGAATGAACAGTAGTTATATCCTTAATGTAGACTAAAAATAACGTGTGGCCTTCTGGTAAAGAAGTACGCATTGAAGAAGCCTTCTTGACAAACATGTGTAATGTTCGGACAGGGCACACGTTTTTCTTCGTCGTATCAGCCACTCCAAGCTTTGATGTCTTAAAGTTTGCTTCTTTGGGTTTTCTGGAGAGAAGAGTAACGCCTACTAGTCTCTCTTGATCGAACGTGAATTGTATGTCACGGAGTGTAAACGCCCCAAGTTCGAACCTGCTCGTCACATTGTTGCTATACCTAATAGAAGTAGTGTCTTCTGCTGAGATATCTTGACTGGAAAGTCTTCAGTGTATCTCCATTTAGTGATATAATCGATCAATAGCTGTAAGTTCCATATTTCTAATTCGTGTAATTCTGAAACATGTATGCTTGACTTACGCCTGACCTTGAAGAATTCCAGAATTAATGGATGCTGGGATATTATTAGTAGTCGTGGGTGCAGTACATTGTACACTGAACTTATGGCTGATCTAGTTACGTTCAGATATTGATCTGACAGATGGTTGCGTTCTATTAAAAGCTTTAATACCGTCTTCGGCTCGTATGCCTTGGATTCAAGTTGGTTGTTATGGCACCAGTTAGCAAAAATACGCCATCCATATCCATACGATTTGCTCGTGCTAGGCCATATCTGTTGATTCAGGAAACTATAGGTATCTGCTGCAACTCCATCCTCTTCCCTTTTGTGCTTGATAACCTCCAGGCGATCAAATTCCAACTTTTTATCTTCATTGTTATCAGCGAGGCGATCGACTTCAGCCTTGTCAGCATGAATCACCAATACTATGTCGGCCACAGTGAAGTGATCAGGGCTGCTTCTTGAACCTTGATGGAGCACAGTCGTCGTATCATCTTAGGGATCAGTCTCCACGGTGGATTCAAATACAAATCCTTCTTCGGCCAACTCTGTTGAAATGCATCCGCTGCTGTCGCTAACGGGCCTTGACAAAGGCTGCAATAAGTCGGAAGCCGGTGATTAGTTCTCGATGCAAAGGCATCTATCTACATGCTCCTCTTTCCTCATATATGCTGTAGGCGCTGGAACCAACGTCTGGGTAATGCCCATTCATAGATTGTAATTCATCAGAGCTATCTGATGTTCCTGAGAAGTTCTTCTTCGTCTTGATCCTCATATGTTTGTCGTATGTCATGATAGATGCTGGCGATTGCTTTGGCGCTGGTGCGGAGGCGTTCAGCGTCTTTATACTTGGAGTTGACGTGTTGGTAGACATCAATCTTTCGTTTCTTAAGCTCTTGGGCGAACTCTTTGTTAACATTTTCACTTGTTGTCCATTCTCCACCTTCAATTTTTGGAACCTCGCGAACAGATAGTCAAATATTTGCTTGTATGGTACTGGGCGAAGACTCATCCAGCTCCTGTTGCATGTCTTGGTGGAGGAGAAATCCCTCGGCTCGCTCAGCTTCCTCGAGCTTAAGCTTTTTGGCAAACTTTTTGTAAAGTTGTTCGACTCCGGTTCTGGCGTAGATTTGCTCATTATTATTCAATGGGATATTTTGCATATTTGTACCACGATGCGCGGCTTTAAGAAGATATGAAGAATAGATGTATTTGTTTTTTATTATTATATATACTGAAAAATAAAGCGGCTTAAGGAATTTTATGCCACCACATGTTCGTTATTCACTTCGGCAACTGCCTGATTCGTGCGAGTAGCAAAAGGTTCTTTGTGTCAAGGGTAATTTTAACATACAGAATTTTACCAAAAACCAAACAAAAAAATTAGACGAATTAAAATTCATTTTTGTACATCTCATAATAGTTCGTCCAAGGGTGATATTTGATTGCACTCACATCATCATTTTTTGGAGGTTATGTATGTTTAGATGCTTACCCTGCCGCGGCGAGATGTGGCAACCACATTCAAGGTGGTGCTTTGTCTTTGAAAGACATTAGGACGACCGTCACCGTTCCAAATAGAGGTCGCTATGGCATACATGTTTTTCGCTGCCATCACATCACGATTCCAAAAAATATCACATTTCTTGCAAAACGATATTTGGTGGATATAATAAGCATTTTCCCCTGTTCCAACTTTAAGATACTTCAGGTCTTGTTCACGGCGGGAATTGCAGGTCTACATATTAAAATAGAATATTAGAGTAATATTTCTATAGCATGAATATGTATTTAATTTGTACTAACTTTGGGAGTATTCTATTCGCTAATGTCAAGAAGTAACAGTTCACCAAGCTTTTCGCGAAGCTTGAGCTGTCTGTATAGCTTATCGGAGGCACCCCATCGTAGACTTTTGAGCTTCACATGATCCTTATTTTTAGTTACTTAAATTCATACAGTCTTTTTAAAAAGTAAAGTCGAATTTTTGCGGTTTTATAGTATAATTTATACGAAAAAGCGACAAGTCAGCGCGACATCTCTTTCTGGAAATGGTGTAAAAGAAAACAGCACAGTTCTGACTTCAATTTTTATTAAGTAAGAAACCGAACTATATGTGACTGTAGAACATAATGTCTACCGTTTCCATTGACTGGTTTAGAAGCAGTGATTAAGTTAGTGTACCATAGCACGCTATCCATTATTTTATTTACTTAGTCTTATATAAAAAGTTACATTTTGTGAAGGCTCAAGTTGCCTGGACATGAGCCAGGGTCTTTAATCTCTTATTAACGTGAGTGTCAAGCGGATGGTTATGGGGTTCTCTTTGAAATGCAAACAGTCCCGTTTCAGTTAATACAAGGTCGTTCCTCATGATGTATAATGGCTCCGCTTGATGGTGCTGTTCAATCTCTAGTTTTGTCAAATAATCCATCCTTAGTTCCTGCATTATGGTAAGTATATATTAAAAGAATAGCTTTGTCATATTGTTTCAAAATACCTCCAGATGCTTTATCTGAACAAAGCAAATAGGACAGTGCCAGAGCTGAAGGTCTGCATGATGATCAAAAAATGTAGAGGCATCAAAACACGATTTATGTTTGCAATATATGCTTTTCACTGGGTGCTGTAGCCTTTTCTGTGTCAGTGGGTCCTGCAGTAGGCTAGATTCGATCATTTCCATGTCAAAGCTTCTTTTTCCTCTATCGTCAACACAAGTAGACATACACGTCATAAATATATCCTCTGTACTATCTAAATGGCCACTTTCTTTCTGTTTCAATACTTGTATCATCATTTGCTGAGTTATTAGCGGATAAGGACTTGACTGAATGGATTTGTACATGATTTCTGTAGCTGTCTGCATATACAGCTGAGATACCAACTACATAAAAGTGTTACACTTGTCCTCACTTGTTAGAAATAGATGTACCTCGTTTGAGGGTATTCTTAACACTGCACATATAGATATGTGACTTATATTTCGCTCATTTTCGTCTGCTAGTTCAACTTCAAGGCTTATATATCGCCTCAACTCTGCTTTCTCTGTCTCATTTGTCACTGATCTTCGTCGAACGTACTGTTTAATTTGTTGACTAATGTCAATATGCATAAATCCTCCATTTACAAGTTTCTACAAAAACCGAATATGAATCACAGTGTTGGCTTTGACATTCTTTATGTTCACCTGTTGCCTCCCTGTCCACACCTGATTCGAATTTATAATCAAGGACTTACACAGAGGCTTCAATAATGTCTTGGTGGAATTCCACAAGTAAAGGTGATATTCAATATTTTGTATCGACTTATTGTCATTTACTGCATCAATTCTATCAATTGATTTCTTCAAGATATGCACAGGGATCTTAATAGTGTGCTTCAATAACCGCTGCTCATTTTGCCAATTCACATCAACACGAAACACTTCATCCAGCCTTTCAAACATTTCGGTCGTCGGCGCATAGTCGTACGCTAATGGATCCACTGTGCCATACTCCTTTTCTCTACTATAAGAAAATGAGTCCTAACCGATTCTTGTGATTCTATTTTAATATTACCACTCTCGATAATCTCGGTACGCAAAATTTCTGGCTCTAGCCGCTGAGTATCCAGGATAAATGGTTGATAACAAGTATTTTCCTAGCCGATGCGTCTGTAAATCGGCTATCAGTGGTTCTTTATCATGTAGAAGATGGTGCTCTGAAAGATAACGATAAATAGCCTCCAGCTTGCGCTTCTTTAAACGAAACAGCATGGTAGGGACCTAAAGAGAGGTCAATTGAATTAATCCAAGATAAAGTTGAAGATGCCTACGAGTTCTCTTATATGAAACTTCATGCCTATGATCTCTCCAAGCTTACATATCTGTTCAGCAGTTAAGATATGTGGTTTTTGTCTAAGGCTGCTTTTTCTATTGTACAAAAGGTTCATTTAATGGGGCTTTAAAAAAAAAAAAGAAAAAATCGATCTGTATTATGCACTTTTTTTTTATCTATTGTTTCAGGGTGACTTAGCTCCTTATTTGGCAGGTATTGTCAAAAGAAAATCACTCGAGCCTTTAGACTACTGAGCTTTGTATTCCTGATCTGCTTAACCCTCCTTTAGTTTTATCTAAAATATTTTTTTACTGGCTTCAAATCCTCTAACTACACTCAGTCCTCATACAGCTGAGTGAAAGTATCCTTCACAAATGACTGCAAAAAGAGAGCACATATCATATGACTAAAGCACATTTTATTATTACAAAAAAAAAAAACTAAGTCTATCTGCAGCACCTTCCTTTTCCGATAGTCCTACATAAAATCAGTCTCACCAGCATAGCTATTACGTTATCAATTAACCGTTAATCTAGGGTAGCACTTGACCCTTTCTTATTTCAAAAGACCCATGAAGCTCTTATGTGTGTTTGAACATGAATTGTATAGTTAGACAAGAATAGAAAAGGAAGAATGATGGCCCTACATTTATTTTATACTCAAAAATATCAAGCTCATTTTATGTATTATTACATACTGTCTTTTAAACAATAAAGAAGACATAGAAAATCAACTAAAATATTAATTGTTATTGATCTTGTAATATGTGCGAGTAATTTCTGAAAAAATGCACTGTAAAATACAAACTCTGATTTAATACAACTTATTGAGTAATGAAGGATTGGCGGTAAGATTATCCATAAGTGAGTTTGCTTTTCCATATTTTTCTAGTAAGTCTGCTTCTACTGACTTGTCTTCTTGTTTCATCAACGACTGACCAGGGTCAAATAGGGCAGCCGATAATAAAGCCTGCTGATAAAAGTCAGTCAGCTGCATGAGCGCTTCCGGACTTGGTGTGCTTTGATAGGAGAAGTTTTGACTACCACTTCCCTCGCTTAAACTATCCAGCTCTCGCTGTTGATCAGAAAGTGGTGGGGCCAGGATAAAGTCCTGCAACATGTTTGATGGATATTCATCATGAGCAGTGGAGCTACCTTCCTCTGTGTCTTTAGTGACGCTCAGGTTACAATCGTCATCTTCAGCAGCTGGAGAAAAACAGTAATCGTGAAAGTCAAGGGTCACGGTTGTTCCCGAATAACAAGAATCTCGTCGCTGCTTGCTTTGAGCATCAAATTCTTTTTGTTTCTCTTCCAAAACCTTTTCAGTCAATAGCACTACCTTTTGGTCTGTTGTTGATGGTTCAGGTTCTGCGGGTGCGAATGATGGAGGCTGGCGTGGTGCAAATTTACGAGGCTTCAGGTCTGTAGTGAATTGATATCTATACATATCCAGTGCACGCTGCAGTAAATTTTTCCTATTCGCCAATTGCCGAGGGTTTAACCAGGCCTAATTTAAGTTAGTACAGGGTTTAAAGAAGGGGGGCGTGCCGAATAAAACTTACAAGTTTCCAACCAATCTCATTGCACTTTATTTCATCTATCCGTCTTTGACTCAAATTGGGTGTATCGGGTGCAATCGCCATTGCTCTAGGAAACACACAGTTATTCTTTCTGAATTCCATATCAACAGCATCCAAGAGAACTGATTCAATATTGATGCGAATGCGACATTTATTTCCATTCTTTTCTTCAATGAGGAGCGTTTTGGGTATTTTATCATTATCGGATGAACATTTCATTGATTTTCCAGGAGGTGTGTCTTCATCCTCACGGTGTTTACGTTTGCGTAGTGTTCCTTTCAGTAACTTCTCCTGTCTGGCTACACGTCTGGACCGCATACTAGGATATCTGTTTCTATATGAATCGACTGCACGCTGAATAAGTCCTCGTTTGCCGGCTAGTTCTTCCATATTTAGATAAGCAAGTTTCCATCCAAGGACGTTACACTCAGTTTCATACGTCCATCTGTTGCCTTGATATACTTCTCTTGGAAGATTAGCTCGTGGATACACCTAAATAATGATTAAGATGTCGTAGAATACAACTAAAATTGTCTTTACGCAGTTCTCTTTTTTAAACTTTTCGTCCAGTGTGCCGATATCCACTTTATCGAGATCTGTTCTTATACAATATTTACGTAATGTACGATGATGGGAGTATACGAAACTGACCCATTCAACGCCATCACGCAATTCTGTTGTTGGCTCGTGAATGGATAAATAGGATGACTTATTACTGCTGTTATTGTTTGGGTTTGTTGACATCGTCTGCTCTTGTGATTTATTTTTTTCTGTTTTTAAACCAGAGATAAGACAAGGATACGTAACATAGGGGGGCCATGGTGTTTACCTTCGTTCAATTTCTTTGCCTTTATCTTATTGACTGCTTCTTCAAGTAAACTAAGCTGTTCATTCGATAATGTTTCTAATAATATTTCTGCTTTTTCAGTTGGATATACAAGGTCGTTAACAGAGAGCTGTAGTTCAGGGCTATTCATATCATTGTTGGTTGTCATAATATATTAAAAGAGAGAAGGGGAAGGGAGGATTTTATATAAAAATAGTAAAATAAAAGTGGGGGTGGTTGTAATAGTGGTTTGGGTTAGATAAAATATAAGTTTCGCGTTTAAAGAAGAAAAAAAAAGAGAAAGTTTTTCTTTTTTCCCTGTTATTTGTATGGGCTCGATTAAATTGTATTCATGGATCAGCAGTCACGAATCTGGGTCTTTTTAATCCATTGTTTTTTTTTTTTCTTTGTCAATGAAATCGTCTTTTAAAGAAACAAGCAACAGGTCTTACCCAAATTTGAGATAACCTAGTCCTTTTTTAGACATGCTTCAGCATTGATCATCCCTTCATTGGCACATCAGACGGTATCTTTCGCTTTAGTCTTGTATTTATTATTTTTATGATGTTCATCACGAGCTATACTTAAAAAGCTACACCTCCGTCTACAAGTATTTATACAGCTTTCTCTGCTCTTTCGGGTTAAATGGGGTTTTCAACAAGGCACCTCAAGGCTCTCTTGACAGATTGCCATTAGATTTCAATAAGCGAATTACGGTATGCTTTGCACGCCAGTCAGCTCATTTCAATTAGAATCAATGCTTTTATCGTTAATCTAAAAATGAACGTGAATACTTTTGGGACTCTTTCGAAATATGAGGCTTTCCATGCAAAGGGCATTTAGCCAATGTCTTGGGAATTTATTACTTAGCTTGTGTTAAATGTGTTGTGCCATCACAACATTATCAATAAATATTTGTAGTAATCGTTATTCGGTTAGGAGTTCTTCCATATATGACCTATCTATGTGAACTTACTCTTAGGGCGCCGTTACAATATCCATATGAAATGTCTGTGCTCTAACTTCCAGGACAACGGTTCCTTATTCGACAAGACATTGTCAGATCATGTATTACCTCATCCACAAGGCACCTCGAACATACGTCGAACCAATAGTTAATACTAGTTAGGTTCTTCCCAGTTATTCCCATTGTAGCTGGACGCTTATAGGTACGCTCTCGATATCCAATTATCATTATTGATTGTAGATGTTAAAAGTATAAATACCATTGTTTTATTCATCGTAAATAAAGATATCATATATTTCAGTCTCACTGACTTATTGTCCTTTTTCTATTCTCTTCTCATTAGTTTTTGTCTCTTACCTTTGTACTTGGCAAAACAAAATGCATGCATCGAATTCTGATTTTCATTAGTAGCTATTCATTAATCTAAATACTGAACGCATAGAATGCGCAACTTGAATGAACATCATAACAACATTACATCTGGTCAGATGTTGCATCAAGCACATCAATACATGTTCAAATTAAAAGCCATAGCAAATGTACCAGTACCATTATTCTGTATTAAATTTACTGCACGATCGCAACTACAATTTTGTGCTTACGAGATAATAGTACTCTTTCCAAAATCGTCAGATTCGTCTACGATATCGTGCGTGCAAAGGAGAGGAATCCTTCTGTTATAGACGACAAAGACGTGCAGAAATACAAGCCCCGAATCACGTGAGAATCACGTGAGAATCACGTGAAATTTCTAAAATATATAAATCATTAAGTTCAGCTCAAAAAAATTTGACAATTTGACCGAGAGGCCTAAGGTGGCAGACTCGAAATCTGTTGTGCTCTGCACGCGCAGGTTCAAATCCTGCAATTGTCGACATATTTTTCCATATTTTTCCTTATGGTTACACAAATTTCCAAATATGTTGATGCCGCTAAAGTGTCGTTTTCTTTCACAGAGATTCTTTTTATGAAAATCAATAAGTATGTCAAAATAGCAAGTTAAAAAAGCTCGTCATTTTATTTAATAAAAATGAAGACTTATTTATATTATTTAACATATGCTGCGGGTGTTGTTCTATTTGCTTAAGATTATGATTAATGATGTCAACAATTACTGCGGAGGATGATGTCGATAGACTTCTGTTAAGCTGCGGTTGAGCTGCGGTTATCATCTTGTCAAAGTATAGTCAAAAAGGGAGTATTATGTAACATACTAAAAGTGGCATAAAAAGTACGACAGAAGCAATTTTTGCCTTGTCTAAGTTCAAAACTCATAGGAGTGGGTGTGGGGTAAAGAGAGACACCCACAGCTGGATGACCGACGACCCACTCGCCTGTCCTTACCTTGGTCTTTTAAAAGCCTCCTACCTCCATGGCCATACCCCTCCGACTTGGACAGCCTTGTCTTCCTTGTGTGACAGATTTGGCACTTTTGCACCACCTAGGGAGCATTAGTACTCCGTCAGTCATGACTGACTGTGCCTAAATATACTGAACGCAAAAGATGCCGATAAGGGTAACTCTGTGGAACTGAAACCTGACAACTTTAGTTGATAAATTAACTTTAGTTAATTTAACAACTAAGGTTAACTTATCAACAACCGTTGATTTCAAGAAAAGGAAAGCCAGCAAAAATCAAAAAAAAAAAAACTGGCAGTTCACCTTATCTTTTTATTTTATCATATACAATAAACAGACAACCTTTTTGGTTATAAAAGTTCCTGATCTCTTCTTTTTATCTTTTATTTTACTTTATACTTCACAGTTTGATCAACTTTAAAAGATCTGGTGGTCACTTCAAACACCTAAACCTATAAAATCTCAAGAAAACTCTCTATATTAACAACAACCCTTACAACTCCTAAGGAGAATAACAATACAATCTTACAGTATAAATACTCTTGCTCGTTGCGTCCTTCTTGGACAAGACATTGAATATTTGAATAAAACTATCCCTCTATCCTTATATTCTTTCACCTTTCTTATAAATCCTTTCTTTAAAAGATTTATAATACTTTTTTTATTTTCTTTTCTTTTCATTATTTACTTAAAATCCTTTCCGATCTAGTACCAACCTCATACTACTGATCGGAATAGTCCTTGTACCTTTTTATTTTTAACCAATTACTTTATTTTTATATTTTATAACTCAATTGCTTATTTGATTTGTTATAGATCTGGTGGTCACAAACAAGCAACCTACTCGTACAAGAATATCTAACTTTTACAAGACTTAACGTCTCCAAAACTCTTTAAATCCTACTTTAAACTATTATATATAAGGTAACCTAACAAGACATAACCCGCCACATTGTAATTAATCCCGAGATCAGTAATTCCCATGTGTATTCCTCAATGTTTTATTTCCTAATTATGCAACTTAATTGCTTATTTGATGGTCGTATTTAATTTGACTTTACAGATTAAGCTCACAGCACCAACAGCTCGTTTCGTCAATACACCTTTTATTTCTGTAGCCAATTATTCCCAGCTTTACACCTCCAAAAATAATGACGTGCTGCATTTACACTGTAAACATCGACAATCTATTCAGAAAAAGGTGTATATTGTTGCCTAATCTATCTAGGAAAAAAGAGGCGAACTAGAGTTGGCACACAATAGTGACATCAAACAAGATCGTGCTCAAGGAATCTACGCCTTTACTTCCAACTTGTCAGAAAGTAAAGCTAATACCGCCGCTGTATTAAAGATAAAATTAATGTGGATGAAAAAGCTTTACACTTTGTTATTCTTCTTTCTTCCTGAACTCTTATCGTCGAAACAGTTCTTTCATCAATTGATTCAACCTTCAATATACCTCAGCAGCAAGTTAATATTCGACATTTCATCAAAAGCATTGAAAAAAAATAGTACTCTCATTGACGTCACTGACATCAAAGACCTGAATCTCGCTACGAAAGCATTCCAAGCCTTCAATGATGCTTATTAGTAACGGAGACGCGATTTACTTTGAAAGATCTCTCAGCGCTCGCAAACATCTCAACAGGACATTTATTGAGACCCAATAGACTCTAGGCAGTAAAGAACATAATACACTGGTTAATGAAGGCATCGCTCTGGCCGATAGTAATGTAGTCAAAGGCTATCCTCATCTGCCTATGGATGCTTAAATTGTTCGTTTGAAACTTGAGCGTTTACCTCTGCAACCTATTAAAAAATTGACTAAAGCCATGGAGACTCGACTATTCTGTTTTGGTGTTGGTTACGCTATTTTGAATATTGGCCCCAAATCTAGCCCTGGAAATACTTTGAAAACACTCAAGAGAATAATGGGATCTAAACCAAGAAAAAGCCTATGATAGAGTTCGTCCGCTGTATCTCAAGAAGACTCTCCTTCGTTTCAGATTTTCTTCCATCCTCATAGACTCTCTGGGTGTCCCAGAAAATGGTCCTGCAATGAGACGAAATGCCTCCATTCTGTCATATCTGCCAGTCGGGAGGGGGGAAGGGAGGGCCACTGTCGAGCTGACTGTTTCGATCTGAGAAATTTCACGGAATGCTATTATTTTATCCTACGTATCTTCAATATCTCAAACATTTTTTATTGTTAATTACTGTCCATCATGAATTATATTTACTTCTATCGCTAAATGCTCGAGTTATGTTATTGCACAATATCAACACATCCAAAGGCCATGTAGAATGGAACACTTGGAATAGTAACCAAAATAACAAAAGATTTCTTGGTGTACAAAAAGGACAACAGTCAGGAAGAAGCCCCAAAAGAATGATGAGATATACATCTGATAACCAATTCATTTTCAACGATTCACAAAGTACAACGTCTAACAGTGCCAAAAGTTGCTATTTCACTGAAGCACTTTAAACATTATGACTCACTTTACATTGCAATGCTAAGAGTTCGAGAAGCGGGAAACTTGAGATTTTTGTCTACAAGCAAGAATATAACAACATTTCTATCCATACAAATCAACAAATAATAGCATCCATAAAAGAAATAGAGGCCCATTTATTTATTTTTTATTATATCTTCGAGGAACAAACCATGGCTTCCGTTACTTCCGATAGAACTATCAATCCAGCATTCTCGGATGGTTCTTCTCCTTCTGATCTTGGCCGCAACTCGGATTCCATGTTGGTTGACTCGGCTTTGCCCTTGTCTTCTGCTCGAAGGGAAGAGTACTTGATATCTACGAATTTAGCCCAGACAGGAGGCGAAACGGTGGGTTACCTCGAAGCTTTTAGTTATGCAAGAGGTGCAGGTGATGATACGGCCACCGACGGAGCACTCACGGAGATGAAGTGTACGAAAAGGCAGATTGCAGCCATTCAAGAGTACAGCTCTGTCTTCAAGAGCATAGATCTGCGCAGTGATACCAAGACTAGTGGTAGATCTGGCATGACTTTGTCTCACAGGGATCTTCAAAGTTCCAATTGGCCTCTAGCTTAGAGGCTGATTACAGATGGAACCCTACAAAATATGTTATACTAGATAACCATTCCTAACCTATTGAATACAAATGGAATATGGCCTAGCTATTGACCTTTTCTCCAATTCCCAGGTGCAAAGATTCGAAGACATTCAAAATAGGTGCATAAGGATGATGTGCATAAGGATGATCTATGGTACTCGCGATCGTTTTTCTATCAAAGTAATGTTGCATTTGGCAGACATTCCTACTATGAACGAAAGAGTACGTATTCTATAGGCTTAATTTTTTTTTTTCGCTTCCTGGATGTGCCGGACAAGTCTCTGTTTGGTTACCTTCTCCCACATGTACAACACCTTCGAGGATATTAGTGGCCCAACATCATTAAAGCTGCCCTTTGGCGCGGCCTACCTACCCCTCAGAACAGCCTAACTATTCGTGCCCTCTACTTCATCAAGCAGGACTATTTACAACAAGGCTTACGACAACCAATACATGGTTATGAGTCAAAGCTTCTCTCATTTTGGTACCCCCAATCTATATATTGATCCAGCCCTATATCAAAGCTGCTGGAGTATTTTGGTACTGGTGTCAAAGTGTTATTTGTTCAACTACAACACTATAGCATGTTAGCTAGAAAAAGCTCGTTTCAGTTAAAACCATCGTTTTGAATATTTATGGAATCGAATAGTAATGCCTTTTTGATATGTGTGTTAATATGTAACCTTGTGGATACCCATGGCACACCAAGAGCGTAGCTGCTGTATTCGTTCACACCTTGGCTGGTTGCCTGGAGGCCGATCACGGTCATATCCAAGACACATCTCTCTTGTCTGCTTACCCAGCCACACGTCATTGAATGCATTCAGATGCACTGAAGATTATACCTCCCGCTCTCCATCTTAGATCTCCTGTCGTTCCTCCTTAATAAGCTACCTTTGAGCCCTCGGATTTATCCCAAGGTACGCTGACCCTTGGCGGTTTTATTGGCCGATCATCTGTTCTATTCTTTCTGAAGTAGATCTGCTTCAATACGGCTGCTTCCCACAGGAAATCAATTCTCTAGGCGAGCGTTTCCTCCATTGACTTGATGGCATCGACAAACCTTTTAGCTCCTTCCACCATTCACTTTCACTTCACTTTTTTTGTCCTTGCTCCCTAAGGAGTTTTTAGTTTCCATTACTTTGTTTCTGGAAGGTATTATCTGTTCATGATCTTATGATAATATGGACACAAGAAGAAGTCAATAGAATTTATTTATCTGTTCTTTGCTATGAAGCTTAGTAACAGAAGGGTGGTTATTACAACCCAGGTCGCGCTTTTTTTTTATTTCCTTCTCTCTAAAGACTCATTGTATTGTTGAATAGTAGTGATTATTACTCTCTTCGGTAGTAATATCCCCTTATAGAAATCTATAAAATAGAATCAATGCGTATTTATTTCTAAAGTCGAAGTTTGGATGTTTACATTTGCATGGAAACTAAAGGGGTGTTACTATCATTCAAAACTCCAGAGTCATCATAAAGAGGCCAGAATCTCTTTATGACTTCCTTTCAATATTTTGCGTTTATTTTACTTGACGTTACTTGAGTTAATAATATTATTGTATAATTTGTATTAACTAAAAGACTAATGAATAACGTATTGTTTATTTTATACTTATCGAGGCGTTAAGGAATTCACTGCCGTTGATCAACAGTCCAAATATCTGCATCGTCAACTATATCAACAAACTCCTTGGGCGCCTTTGGTTCACTTCTAGGCTCATCTTGAATGGAGACAGATTTCTTAAACATAAATGATATAGCATATCCATCAGTGATGATCATATTTCTACAGTGATAACGTTTGTTTAGTTCAAAAATAAAAGTCATGTAAGCATACGTATGCAAACTTCTTTGAACATGAACTCAAGCTTTCAAATGCCTTGTAGCCTATTTTTGAAAAATCAAAGATATTAAAGTACCATAAAGTTAAGTTATTATTCACTCTTTTGACCTCGTTTGATCTCGTTGTCACATTGTTTGGCAAGCTTCCAGAAAGATTGAGCATCAATCTGTATACTCTTAGGATCAGCCTTGTACAAGGGAAGTAAAGAAAAGTATCTTGATCCTCGAGGGTCAGTGTATTTGAGAGGTATGAAGGCCATGACTTGAGTTCTTGCTTGTACTGTTTTGATAAAGATTTGAACAGTGTCAATATCCTTCTTATCAATATTTCTAAGCTTGCTTGTTATTTCCAAGGTCTTGTTGGAATTGATAACGGTCAATGCATTTTCTTTCAAATTCTTGACAAAAGGAAGCTCTTGTAACTTTCTATGAGCATAACTGCTTGATGCTTTGTCTTGAGGTTTCATTTCTTGGATGAACTTCTTTTGTTCTATTTCTTTCTGTATAAAGTGTAACCATTTCATGTGGCATCGAGGCTTGGCATACAGATTAGCTTCACTTTGTACGTCAGTATCATTGGAAGCATCGTACATTGACCAGAAAGTAAGAAAGTTATTGGCAGTGGTTTCATATCGTTCAATTCGGTCAACAGTGGGTGATCAGGAAGACTCGGGATTTATCTTTGCTGAAAGATATGCTTTGCTAAAGGCTTGCGCTGCGTGACCGTTAAGCGATCATCACAGAAGTAAAGAGAAGTCTTTTCTGATAAGACATTAAGGATATGTCTGAGAGCCCTGTCTTCGTAAGTAGAGCATACATAATTACGGACTAATGTTTCATACTGCTTAGCCATAGAACATACAATGGTCATATATCCTTTACTTGCGTACTTATCCAAATCCGATTGAGTAAGAAAAGTAGGTTCACAAAAGGCTTTGAAGCACTTCTTGGTACTATCAGAGGCATGTGAGAAGCCCCAAGAGATAGTAATTAGCAAAGATGGATCCAGTGTATACCAATTGAGTGACATGGTCAATTACTTCTTGAATCAGGGTAACGAACTTGGGATATCTGCAAGTATTAGCCAAAGATTCCTTGGTTATAGAAGTTTTCTCGATGGTATCCCTGGGCTTTGGAAACTCCGTTTTTGATTTATTCATAGGACACAATTTGCTGAAGGAGCGAGAGTGATCGGTTCCACCACAAGAAGTACATCGTACTTGTTTTTGCTCAGTACCTGTCGCCTTGTTCTTTTCTTTCTCCTTTTTAAGCGCTTCGGTCTTATCAACCTTGTCTTGATATTTCTTGGAGGCCTTGACAGGAGCAGAAGTACGGCTAGTAGAAGGAGGAGGAGCGGATAATACATCTTGAACACACGTATCGTTATTGCCTGCAGGTATAGATTTGAGAAATCAGGAGCAGATGTGTCTTCTTTAACAGCTTTCAAAGTAGTATGGACGTTCTTGCCTATTATAATATTCAGTTATAAAACAGATGGTAATAATAGATATCATCTTTACCTTTTCTAAGCAACGACGTTTCTTGAAAGTCATCATCATTTGCTTCAAAAGTTGCATTTTTGAATAAATTTGTTTGCGTTTGTGCAAACAAAGAAGGGAACCCACGATCGACGACTAAATGAACCTTTAATAAATGCCATATTCAACTTTATAGCTTACATGCCTTTCCCCTTATTTCGCTTCATGTTGAAGTAAAAAAAAGAAAAAAAGAAAAGTAACTGTGGATAGCCTTGTTATGTTAAATTAACGATCGACAGCATTTTTTATTAATTGATCATGTTTCCTTTAATAGTAAAATGTTTCTACAATGAAAAAAGCACACCACTCTTGACACATTGTACATTTTACTGTGATCCTCAAAGCATTTTATTTATAAAAGACATGGATAAGGATACTAAAATGGCACAAGGTGGTCATGGGCCATCATCTAACATAAGGAACAATGGTCGAAGAAGCAACAGTAAAGAGGGAAAAGAAGAGGTACAAACCCTGACGTCACTCATATGTTCCATGAGGAAATAAAAATACGTAGTGGGTGGGTGTATATGCAGCATGTGTCTGGCTTATACGTTGGGAGTACTACTCAAAATTCTGTCCTTGACGGAGACTATCATTTCTATTGCTGCTTCTCAAGGTAAGAACGATGCCGCGGAAGTTCCTGTCGCTATACTCAATAGGAATAACTGCGGCAAAGTCCTCCATTGTGGGTAAATCCTGGACACGCCTGTCGCCTCCTTAATGAAACGCATTCTTATCGATGGATTTATATAAGGTGATCTGCTTTCGGTAGAACGGTTGTTATTAAATCTATCTTCACTGTTGCTGCTGAAGCTTTCATGGTTGCTTAATATCTCATGCATGACGATAAACGTGTGCTAAGGGATTGCACTGGGAAAGCACAGTTGAAAGATTTTCTATAACCTCCTGCTTCATATTTTCATTCCGTACATCCATATTCTCTGCTCTCCGTGCGCTTAGACAGAGTCTTTTCCCAAGCCGAAGAACAGCGCAAGCTACTCTGCAGTTGATACCAAAGATTAGCCACATTACCTTTGGGCCTCGCGACGATCTATCAGTCTTGGGACCTCAGGTGCCAGCGCCTGATAGATTTGACAACAGCTTCTTTTGGATACCCCATGTGCTCATTGGACAATCCCAAATCCTACGCGGAAATCCAATGCAATGCCTATTCCAACTGTCAAGGTATCTTCTAGTCAGCTCCGATTCTTATGACACAAAGACTTTGATTTGCTAACACACCACGCCATCCGCCTTTGGCTCTGCCTCATTCACTGCTTCTTCGACCTCAGTATTGGCAAACTTTTTAGTCTCTGACTATACATCCCAAAGCCTTCACGCCATGGTTTCGTCTGCTACATGGCTACATTCCTACGGCTGCTTTACAGCATGCCTGGAATCCTAACGTGACCATCTCTCCATTGTGCAGACTCTGTCAACAAGACATTTAAACACACCACTATCTCTTTGCGAGCTGCTCCTCAAACTCAACTTCTGGTCCTCCATTTTTAAGAGATATGCTCTGCCGGACAAGTTTCTTATTGCAGATGAAATATGATCTGTGCTCACTTTTTTTGTCCTGGTAGACGAGCAACAACAGTCGATACGAACGTTCTTTGTTTCTTTAGCGTGGGTATCGCAACTATATGGAAATACTACTTGCGGCGTGTTTTCGATGACAATCCGTAGTATGCAACTGCAGTTATCAACAGTTTCGAATTGGAGCATAGCGGATTCCTCTCGTCATTACCTTTTGAACGGAAGTTATCTTCTACGATAGACACATAATTATTTTAAATAAGGGTCATACTTTCATGCAAAAAAAAAGCATTAGTGTTATAGAATGATTAGCTTGTATTAATGAATTGGATTAAACTGGAAAGGGTTTAACTTAAGCTAAAGTCACCAAAGAAAAGTAAGAGCTGATGACTTGATTTTACATTGCTTCTCTTAACCCTGAGGCTTTTAAATGTACTATATCTAATAGCATTTGGATTTGCCAGACTAAAATAGAACACTTTATCAAAGTTAACTATATCTTCTTATCCTCTTGCATATTATTTAAATCAATAAAGAAAAATAAAAATTGATATTATATACACACATTAATTGAAATTGGAAAAAAAAGAAAGTAATTTATGCATAATCAAATAAAATCATTGCATTTTTACCATCTTAATAGCCATGTTTCATCCTGCACTGGTTCTCTAAGTGACAGGTACAGTCATTCCTATTTTTCCCACGCAACAAGCTTAAAATGGAAAATGAACAAAATTTCACACGGTGAGTTATATGGTTTGTTTATCTATATTTGATTCTCTCTTTCTTTCTTTCTTTCACTTCTTTTATCTTTAAAATGCTGAGAGCACATCTGAGACGTAGTCTACAAAATGTAGCTTTATTATCTCAAAGAAGGTCTTTTGCAGCTACTACAAAGGTTAGATTCATTTATATACATCATCTATAACAGATGTTAACTTTTTTTTTTAGCTTCTGAATAATGCTTCAGTCAATGTGGCTCAAACAACTAGTGATGAACCTGGCCGT
Source organism: Rhizopus microsporus ATCC 52813 (assembly GCF_002708625.1). Lineage (NCBI taxonomy): Eukaryota > Fungi > Mucoromycota > Mucoromycetes > Mucorales > Rhizopodaceae > Rhizopus > Rhizopus microsporus. Next base: position 1,888,241 of record NW_019671916.1, on the reverse strand, counting down.
TCCAATAAATCATTATGGGGCTCAACCGATCGATTCACAAATGAATTGAAATTTATGCAGCAGATCGAGTCTTTGAAGGCTTATCGAGTCATGGATCATACCGGCACTGTCTTGGATCCGGAACACGATCCCAATCTTCCAAGAGAAGAAGTCCTTAAATGCTACAAGAGTATGGTTCTACTTCATACAATGGATGGTATTCTGTATGATGCTCAACGCCAGGGTCGTATTAGTTTTTACATGACACACTATGGTGAAGAAGCCATGATTGGAACAGCTGCTGCTTTAAAGCCTGAAGATGTTGTATTTGGACAGGTAAAGTGTATTAGCTTAGATACATTGTATGTTTAATCAAATTTCTCCGTTCAGTATCGAGAAGCCTTTATGCTGGTCTATCGTGGTTTCACACTTGATGAGTTCCTTAATCAATGTTTCTCAAATGAATTAGATTATGGAAAAGGACGACAAATGCCTGTCCACTATGGTTCCAAGAAATTGAACTTTCAGACAATCTCTTCTCCACTTGGCACACAGATCCCTCAAGCATCAGGCGCTGCATACGCATTAAAGCTTTCCGGGGCCAATGCTTGTACATTGTGTTTCTTTGGTGAAGGTGCTGCATCCGAAGGTGATTTCCATGCTGGTTTGAATATGGCTGCAACCTTAAAATGCCCTACCATCTTTTTCTGGTAAGGAAATTATAGTTTATCTCGTATAGCTTCATTCTAACATTCTTTTTTTAAAAAAAGCCGTAACAATGGCTTTGCTATTTCAACACCATCCTCTGAGCAATACAAAGGTGACGGTATCGCCAGTCGTGGTATCGGCTACGGTATCGATACTATTCGCGTGGATGGTAATGATATTTGGGCCATTTATAATGCCACAAAAGTAGCCAGAGAGATTGCTGTCAAGGAGCAGAGACCTGTTCTGATTGAAGCAATGACTTATCGTATTGGTCATCACAGTACTTCTGATGATTCTACCAAATATCGTGATAGAAAAGAGGTTGAAGAACGAGCACAGTTTGACAACCCTATCACTCGATTACGAAGATACATTGAAGCCAAGAACTGGTGGAGCCCACAAGAAGAGGAAGAGTATCGCAAGTCAGTAAAAAAGGAAATTTTGAAAGCATTTAGTGCTGCAGAAAAGAGAAAGAAGCCTGCTATTAAGCATCTATTTACTGATGTTTATGATGACTTAACACCCAACTTGGTTAGACAACAGAATGAATTGAATGAGCTTATAAAGAAATACCCAGAATATTATAATACAGATGATTTCGCTTCATCATAATCTTTGTCATCCTATTTATACAAGTTTGGTTTACATGTTTATATTTTAAAAAATAAAAAAGAATCTATTGTCTACACAAACATGAATAACACTTGTTCTAATAATCTCACTGTCTGAATCCATGGGAGCAATAGTCATGGGTCTATTGTCTGTTTGCAAGTTGACGTTTAATGATAATAAAAGCGCCCTTTATGCACACACACATTGCTTTTCACCTGTTACTCAGATATTCTCTTTTTTTTTTTTTTTTTTTTTTTTTTTTTTTT
>NW_019671916.1:1832373-1886576 GCF_002708625.1 Rhizopus microsporus ATCC 52813 | reverse complement strand
TGTCGTCTTCGTCTTGATTAAATATATTAGACTCTTCGTCGCTTCTTGACATGTTTTAAGTGTAAAAGAAACTAGTTTCACAGCTGTGCTTTTTTTTTTTTTTTTTTTTTTTTGCAGCCAACCAAAACACACACACACACACACACAGAAGCTCCGGTCTTTTTGATACTCTTATTATTTTTCTTCCTTTTCTCTCTACTATTTACTACCCTGATGACAGTGCTTGACATTCGTGGCTGCTTAGACGATTCACCCACTTTTAGAAAACGAGTTCAAGCTCATGAAGAGTCGATTCAAAACTTTGAACAAATATTGAAGACGTTGATCAAACTGACTCGTTCCCAAGTTGAGTTATCAGCAGGTTCAACAAAATACACACAACCCAATACTCCAAGAAACACCAACTGTTTTACTTTATAGCTTATAGTCAACAACAAAAAGAACTAGCCGAAACGTTCCTTTCGTTTGCACAGGCGCAAGATGATCCCATCGTGGGTGCGTTTTCTATTCATCGACAGAAAAATAAGTCTGTATTCATCTTGTTATATTATAGCTCAAGCACTAGAAAAGTTTGGAAAGTCAGTTGTCGAAGTTGAGAAAAGTCGATCCATGTTTGTAAGCTAGATACAAAAGAGAGAGAGAGATGGTGTGTGTTCTGTTGCTAATAATAGCCCCTAGAACACGCATGTTACAGACATGTTTATCATGCCTTTAGATCTATTCGTTAAAGAGACAATCACGCCTATCAAAGAGCTGAAAAAGAAGTTTGAAAAGTCAAGTGATGATGTGGATTCTGCTTTATCGAGGTATATGAGTAAAAAACCAAAAGATCCAACATTGCAAGAATCTGCCAAGGAGTTGGCAGATACCCGAAAAACCTTTCATAAAGTGTATATGGAATACGTGAGCAAGTTGAATGATATAGAAGCAAAGAAAAAGATTGATTATATGGAGAATGTAAGTACCGAGACGTTCAACAAAAGCAAGATAATTAATGTCTTTTGTTGTTGTTGTTGTTGCAGGTGCTTGCTTACATGTATACAGAATCTGCATTTCATCACCAGAGCTATGAAATATTGAAGGATTTAGAGCCTTATATGCGCGATTTAACTGGTTTATTGTACGATGTAAGTAGGCAATGTGTATTGTTTTGGCCAAAAAAAGATGTCTTACACAGTTTAATAAAGACGAGACAAAGATATAGTGAAGAAGTTGACGTGGACTTACAATATCAGAAAACGCACGAAATGGTAATCATGCGCGATGGGCCATATAGTACGTGTTTACTAAATATTACACAGTCCACAGCAGATCAGTACAATCCTATGCAAAATGCAGCAGACATCGAAAAACCAGCGGCTATTACCAACAAATCTGGTTACTTGTTTGAGAGAAAGAATGGTAGAGTCTACCAAAGTTGGTCAAGAAAGTACTATAGCATCTCCAACGGAGAACTCACAAGTATCTCTCGCAATCCAAAAGTAATGAGACAGGGATGAGAGAAAGAGCATCTTTTCTAACAGTTTTTGTTTTAAATCAGACAAAAGATGAGGATGGCACCCAGACTTATAATCTACGCGTCTGTAGTGTGAAATATTCGGATAGTTATGATAGACGCTTTTGCTTTGAAGTGATATCGCCCAATAGGTATGTCAATATAAGAGTTTATTTTTATGCGTATTCACGTTTCTCGATATTGAAGAGTACTGGTATTACAAGCAGAAAACGAAAATGATATGAACGAGTGGATACAAAGCATACGCACAGCAAGTCAATTAGCACTTAATTCTGATGAAAAGCCAAGATATTCTCATCCTTCTCCAAATTTAAGAAAGGCAAGTAATGATGTAAACCTATGTTGACCATGTATTAATCAAGGTTAGCAGATGGCAATTGAATCAGCTAGCGTCGCAAAGACGGTCGAACGACAGGGTGATGAGTCAAACAAAGAAGCAGTGAAAAAGATTCGACTGGTGCCTGGTAATGATAAGTGTGCGGATTGCAAGGAAGATTCTCCTGAGTGGGCCTGTACAAATTTGGGCATTATCGTCTGCATAGAGTGCTCTGGGATCCATCGAAGCTTAGGAGTCCATGTCAGTAAGGTTCGATCTGTTGTATTGGACAATTGGGAGTCGGAGACTATTGAGGTAAAGGGGTAGAATGGTAACTGTTGCAAGAAACTCACGCCAACTCTAGGTCATGCTCCAATTGGGTAATGAAGTAGGGAACAGCATCTATGAAGAATCGGTGCCTGCACATTTGGAAGAGTTCCGGATTGATCCAAGCTCACATAGGTAATCTATTGAAGGGGGATAATACAAATAGTACTAAAGATCAAATTTGGGACATAGAAACGATAGAGACTTGTGGATCATTGAAAAATACGTCAAGCGATCCTTTGTGAGCCCTGCAGAGGTTGACCAGGTTACGCTAGATAAGAATTTCTGGAACTCAATAGCTGAAAACGACCTGCAACATGCATTAAGATACCTTGCACAGGGTGCAAATGTTGACTACAGGAATACTGAGGAAGGATTAAAAACAGCTCTACATAAAGCAGTAGACAACAACAATGAAGTTGCTGTAGAATTTCTCTTACAAAGACCAAGTGATGTTGACGAAAAGGATGAAAGAGGATGGACAGCGCTTCATTATGCAGCAGCCAATAATAACGTTCGTTTGGTGCTGACACTCTTGAAAAGACACGCCAAGGCTGATATTGCAGATAATTCGAATATGGTAAGTTTACAGGGGCGCTAGGTGATAACAAATACTCAAAAGATAAAACAGACGCCTCTGGATATAGCAGTAGAAAAACAATTTGTGCAGGCGGTCACTGCTTTACGATTATTTGCATTTGACAAGCAACATAATGCATCGCCTTCGAGCTCTCTAGACTTTGGTTTTAGAGAAGCAATGTCAGCATTCAAACATACTTGCAATGAACGACCTAATATCACGTCTTCCCACTCTGCTGTTGACATAAGCCATACCAAGCCCATGGTCAGTAAATCGGATGTTGTGCTTCTGGACGATCAAAATAGCGAGTTGCTTCATCCTGATAAATAAGTCAATATATACTTAATACTGATTAATTATACTGTACCTTTATTATTATTCCTGCCTTAATGCTGATAGATTCCCCCCCCCCTCTTTCTCTTCTTATTTTGAACTAATATGATATTATAAAAGCTTTATAGATTTTTACTCTGTAGTTTTAAATCAAAATGTTTTTGGTCACATAGAATATTTTATCATAAAATGTATTATTTATTGAAATATAAAAGTTAAAAGAAGAGATATTAAGTATTAGTATAGAGTGATTAATAGTAAAAAAAAGCTGGCGTCGTGATTACTCCATTTTTAGTAGAAGCCTTGCTTGAATGCAAGACCAGCAATGGCAAGGCCAAGACCGTAGAATATGACAGAATAGAGCAAGCGTACATGGCGGTTATCAACCACAAGCTCAACAACAAACCAAAAGACGGCAAAGGCAGTAAAGAACCAAGCAAGGATCATGACTGCACGTGTGGAAGCACGAGCAAAGGAGTTCATGGCAAGCAAACAAAGAAGAGAGAATAAGGCATCCTTGACGATTTGATGAGCACGATCTAAGCGACCTGCAAAGCTACCATTGGCAGCACCAAAGAATTTCTTGTTGGAGACTTCGGCGTCAGTTGTAGCATTTGCATCAGGAGAAGCCGAGACAGTAGGGCTGGTAAAAAAGAAGTTACGGAAGATCCAAACTAATCCCCAAAAGACCCAGAGTGTCATGAAGGCGATCCAAGTGACGCGAACATGCCAGTCTTCAACAAATGCATTGATATCAGTGATCATGTAGCTTGTGATTTGAGCGTTTTCAGCAGACATTTCGATGGTTTTTATTTACTTGAAAAGATGAATTGATAAAGTTGGATCAGGTCGAATTAAGGTACTTATTTATATACTTGCTCTATTACAAATAATCGGACCGGTATTTGAAATTTAGCATTGATGGAAAAATTAAAATACCGAAGAGCATTGTTCCTTTGTTGGAAAATAGATGCTGTCAAAATCAGAAAAGAGTCCTTGTTTTCAGGGCACAATGGCCGTAATAACTCTATATGACATTATCAAATATAATCTAAAACAACATAATACGTTATGTAGAAAGATTAGCCCTGGAAACAATCTTTTATTGTAGGATAAAGATCAAACCATTTCTCCGGACTTACGGCAGCAAAAGAATAAAGTATTTTCCACATGAAAACACTTTGGTTCGAAAAAATGTAACTATGCTATACGTCATAGATTCCGCATGACGAACAAGTAGCTACTAATGAGATAACAAGTCATGCTATAGTGCAACACGCGTTCCTATGCTTACAAGAAGTAACTCTGCCGTCAAGCACACGCTCTACTTGTTCATGCGAGGTTAGTAACTGTCATTTGGAGAATAAAGAACCATACACTAAACTGTACTGTATCACGTTACACGCATTGTCACAGTTTGGTAAAATCATCTAGAAGACAAAGAATAGAAAGGAGCATTGTCTATTGCGGGTAGACATATACGTATCTCGAGAACAAATAACGGATACAGCGTAATATCCTTCTTTTTATTTCTTTCATATCTGCCTAGAGAGAAAGTAAGATCTTCCGCAGCAATACTATCATTATTAATCGGAAGACTCGACAGAAAAAAAAATTCATCCGGAAACCGGATCCACAGATGGCCATCTGATTAAGGTTACATATTGCCTTACTGAGGATGTGAATAAAGTGCGCTCTTTGAGTAGAGAAGGTATGTATGTCAATATTATTGTTACATTAAAGTCAACCAAGTATTAGTCATCAAACACTTGAGGGATAATGCCATTGACAGCGTGTATCTGCAGTGTGTATTAGTAATAAATCTGTTATAATAAAAAACAAACGAAGAATCTTTATACAATGAATTCTAGAATCATCGATGAAACAATCAAAACGATCAGAAACTCATCTCACAAACAGACAGCTGATCATTCACCCCCCCTGGTTAAAACAATTAGCCATTGACTTGAAGTCTACAAACGTAGTACTGCAGGGTCAAGTGTAATTTGACTACCAAGAAAATGATTGGCCGTTTGTTAGCAAGCGATTGTCTTTTTAGAAAATTCAATTTGTCGGTTTCATGCTGTATTTAACAAAAAAAGGCTTAGGATTCCATAGTTTATAATATAAAATGATCTAAAATAAGTAAAGTCAGGGGAAAAGTAAAGAGGTGAATCACAGAAGCAATGTAAAAAAGAGCTGTATTTGAGCAAAAGAAGAAGTATCAAAGAATTCATCTGGCTTTAGGGTAGATGCTAATTTAGTGTCTAATCAGCTTTATTCTTTTCCCCTTCTTCTTTGTCGCATATTCTGTATTTGGATCCATTATTGTTTACAGGCTTCACATTCACTTTTATCATTGGTTACTTGTCTAACAGAGTAGTATTAATAAATGATTAAAAGATGTTTATGTAAAACATTTACTTTCTTTGTCGACATGCCTGTTGAAATTCATTCCATTCCTTAAGACACTTTGACCTATCATTATTGTTCTTTGCGAGACATTCTTTTAATGGAACATAATCACACAAGGTTCTTTTGTCTGGATTCATTATTAAAATATGGCTATTAAAACTTGATTATTTCAGGTCGACGCTACGTGAAGAAGAAAATGTGGTGTGACTTTATATTGCTGTATTTTCTTATAAAACACAAGACAAAAGAAGTACTCGTTACTAATCTTTATTCTGAGATAAAGACAGAATGAACATGCAAATGAATAAGGGTCTACTGTTTATAAGTATGGATTATAATGAAAGGGGATTTGATTAACTATCGGTTCCCGAGTTAACTCGTCCCTTTATGCCGCCCCTTCAAGCAGTATGCACCTATTGTTGTATTTGGTGATGGAATGAAGAACTCTGATACTGTTACGATAAAGGTTTCATGCATAAGGCACCACTGCAATACTTGAAAGGGAGAAATCAAGCTTAGATTAAGAACCTTTCAAGCAGCTATTGTTAGTTTGATGAGTTTAAAATCTCAAAAGTATGCAACTGCTGTAAGGAAACGAGTCTGAAGGCAACGAAGTTTTCAAATGATAAATATACCAAAAGTATTCTATATTGTAAAAACTGTCGTATGTTTTGAAATAGAAGATGTCAATGCATATAAAGCTATGCTGAATACACTATTTCCAGAAAGAAATGTCGCGCTGATTTGCTTTTTCGTATAAATTGTATTATAAAAATTACAAAAATGCTACTCTACTTTCTGAAGAGACTGTTTGCAATTGTTTATGTCTCTGTTGAAGCATATGACATGCGGCGTTTGATTTTTTATTTTTTTTCTCTATTTCCTTTTATTTTCCTCTTTTCTGCTTGAAAATAATGGGTAAGCGAAAAGCAATTTTCAGACAATAGCATAAGGAGACACTTAATATCCTCTCAAGGTGCACTTTTTAGCAGTCTTTTTAGTAAACTTTGGGGAGAAAAAGAGGTTCGTATATTGATTCTCGGTCTCGATGGTGCAGGCAAGACAACTATTCTTTACAGACTTCAGGTAAAAATAAAGACAAAGCATAAAGAATAGCGATAAAAACTTTAAAAGAATAGATTGGAGAAGTAGTTTCGACCATTCCTAGTAAGATGCAGAATGACACTTTAAACATCTACTAATTAGTAACCCGATTTAGCTATTGGTTTTAATGTGGAAACAGTGACATATAAGAATATCAAATTTCAAGTGTGGGATTTAGGTGGGCAGACAAGTATTAGGTTCATTTCTTAAATGCGAAAGGGAAAAGAGAAAAGCATTAACCTTTTATATATATAAAGGCCATACTGGAGATGTTACTATTCCAATACAGATGCCGTCATCTATGTAGTTGATAGTGTAGATAAAGATCGTATGCAGACATCAAAAGAAGAATTACACGCCATGTTAGAGGAAGAAGAATTAAAAGATGCAGCTCTTCTTGTATTTGCAAATAAGCAGGATATGGAAGGTGCTTTATCTGCTGCCGAAGTGGCCGATGCTCTTGGTTTATCGACACTAAAGAATAGACAATACTCTATCTATAAGACAAGCGCGGTGAAAGGTGAAGGATTGACAGAAGGATTAGATTGGTAAGTGATAAAGAGAGAGAAAAATGCTGATATTAACTTTTTACTTAGGCTTGTAAACATTATTCAAGAAAATAAAAAATAAGTAGAATAACGTTATTATTTGATGCAATATATACAACTTGATTAGATCTTTTGGCTTAGGAGCAGGCATCAAGTGGTGTTTATTAAGAAATAAATTTTGAATATAATTAATAGTCTTTAAGATTCAACAGACTAAGAGTGCAAATACATAAAAGTGAAAGATTACAGTTATCATCAGTTCATATGAAGATCACATTGATACAGTATTCGCACTTTAAATTCAGACATAGTAATGTTAGTTTCAGACAAACGCATTTAAGTTTACCTGCATTAAAGGATTAGAGCGATAGCTTTGGCGGAAGGTTTCTGGTTTTTTTTTTATATATATACTGGTTTTGTTTCTTGTTTTCGGGTAAAGATCTTTGAGCGTTTATTTGTCTTCTTTAAGCTGACCAAAATCTTTCGAAAGTTTAAGATCCCTATTCCACAATTTTCTTTTAGATTCTTTGATAGAACATTTGGGGTTTTTACACCTAATAATTCAGTAGCTATTGTCATTACAAATTCTATTGTTACATTTACTACTATCATATACCTTGATAGCCCTTGACACTTAACCGTCGACATATCGACTCTTTTGTAAGGACGATGATTGATGATCGTCTTGAATGTTTCTAAATCGTCTTTACAATTTGGGCATTCTGAGGATGTTGTAAATTCATCAATAAGATGTACTGTAAGCTCACTCTTCTTCAGCATGCGAATTAGACCCTTATTTCTTGTTGGCTCGTGGGACTTTGTATGTGGGGCGGATCAATTCCTTAACACCAGGATGGCATCAAGACCAAATTATTTCTTCAAGTTTCTTACCAATGTTTCGTCATTTTGATCGTAGTGTTATTTTTCGTTTGTAGAGTGAGGCGGAGTTGTTGAGTTTTTCTTGTGTTGTATGATAGAGGTGCTTGAAGTGATTACCAGATCTTATAAAGCTGATCAGACTTTGTTATAAAAAGTAAAGTAGAAGATAAAGGTACATGGAGAGCAAAGCTCTTATATCTGCACGTTGTTTGTTGAAGTACGTTGAAAGACGGACCTTGCGAAAGAGGGAGTATCCATTATCATGGCTTGTGATGGTATGTCCGTAGAATCGACTGAGAACAGCAGACTGCTCAATCTGGTTTGAAGGAAGCGGTTAAAGCCTTCTACGGATGCGGTGCTGCTTGGCTGTTGAGAAAGGGCCTGCTCAGCTTGAACGACATCAGAATTCTGGGCTTTGAGGTCTTACAGCGCTATCCATAGCAAGATAATACCCTTTCATATGTGGCTACTGATCCATTTCATCCATCGTGGCCGTCAGAAAGCTAAAATAGTGAACAGTTACTATTCCTATACTCGTTTGCTCAGCATAACCTTCTCTCTTTCTTTTCTTGGCTGGCAGCTGCGGTAATCTCAGGCTATACTTTATTAATTCTGAAGCAGAGATCGTATCTAAAATTGTTGTTGTTTGTGCTCGGGTTTTGGGCACTGTGACCACAGCAGGCCATCCTTTTTTTGACCAGGCCATGCTACGTTTTAAATTAATGTGAAATGCAGACTTATCGAGAAAGACGCAATTAGTTCTAAAGTCCATGTCCGTACACTCCCACTTATGAACCCAATCAAAACGCTCCTGAGTTTTTCTTCAATGCTCCTATCTACAGGCTGGAATTGGGCTTTTTTGAGTGACAAATTACATTCAGTTCTTACAAAATTGTAGACAGTGCTTTTAGAGACCTTGAGATCCTGAAACTTTTGAACTAGTCGCTCCATCACTTGCTCCAAGATGGCTGAAAGATCCTTATCTATGTACTCCAAGATCACTTGCCTGTGTTCTTCATGAAGTATACGCGAGCGACTGGTTTTCTTATGCTTTATAAAAATACTAGCAGGATCTGTTTTGTACATTTGAGCCCATCTTTGAGCTGTGCGAACATGAATACCTAATTGTTTTTCAGCAGCTGAAGCACTCATAACTTTCTCAAACGTCAGTTTAAAGAATCCAACTTTGTCTTGATCCGTATAGAGTGTGTACGCTCGCTTACTCGGCGCCTCCTTCATGCAAGCATTTGGATCATCTTTTGCATCTTCATCTGCCACAGAGCCTACATCGAAATTATTCTCCTGAGGCTGATTATGCAAATACTGGGTGTATGAGCTAACTGTTTCTAAAGCATATTGCTCCTCATCAATGATGTAGACCATAGGCTCAGGTCTACCGTATTCATCAACCGCATTACCATGTCCGTCTTCATAAAAAATTTGAAAGCTTATATTGTAATACTCGGTGTTTAATGAGAAAGGGAGTTAAAAAAAAAGAAAAAAGAAAGAGCTAACGATGCTTTTGTGCTTCATATACACATATTTTGCACGGCAAAGCTTCTGCATACACGACATTTAGTTTGTCAGCAAGCGAAATCAACCAATGGTTAACGTGACATTAGAACTTAACAAGCACGAATTTTACTCTTGGCATCAGTATCAATAATTTTTGAAAATATTGTATAACTTCTTCACGCACCTATACCCTTCCAGATGATGCACTACTTTCCCACCTACTCCCATTGATCCGCCAACCTAGAAGTCACTCCCAATGATATAAACTCTCTAGGTCTCCCATTTGGAAACTATGCGCACCAAACCCAGAATTCCTTGATCGCCGCTCTTTACGCTTGATGCAAAGGAAGTTCCGCCAGGATAACCTCAATCACAAGCGCGCAACGCACGGCTCTGTTCTTCTTACGCACTGTCGTCCGACTATCTCCCTAGACCCTATCCTTTGGCTACCTATGACCAAGTCTGAGAGAAGTCGATGCATACGTTGGCGTCTTGGTTGGCTTCCTAGTGGTCATGACAAAACCTGTTCTCGGCACCCCTACCAGTCCTTCACCAAAACTCACGCCATTCACCGTCTCCAGATGCACCGCCGACTTATGATGCCCGAAACAATTTCAGATCCATTATCCTTCCTTTTGAATATGCTACCTTTGAAGAAACCACGCTCCTTTCAAGCCGCTCTCCCATGGACCATTTGCTGGCCAGCTATTTGCACTCTTCTTTATGAACTTGACTACCTCCATCATCAGAAGTGTCCACCTTCTCCGCCCCCACACCTTGGGCAAAAGCTCCTCGATTGGCCCCTCATTGTTCTCACTAGTGTATCTTACATTTGCCCCAACATCATTTCTTCAATAACTTTTTTACCCTTGATCTCATAAGGGTTTTTTAGATACTAATTCTTCGTTCTTTTTTGATCTGCCTCGGGCGAAGAAGATATACTATTATTGTGCGCCCACTTGAGGCTTTAATTGTAAATGAAAGACTGTTTAACCGTATAACTTCTTCAGTAGGCCCTTCTGCTTTTATTATTTCGCGGAGATTGTTTAACTTTTTCTCTTTTTCAAGCATTTTATTCAATATCATATGTAATCTAGTATCCTAAAGGCGAGTTGCTGATTTAATCTCAGATATCAAACTATATAATTAACTGAGGGAATGGCAACTTTATGCAGATCAATTATCAACAACAAGCTTACAATGAGCTTAAACAAGAAAAAGCCTTTAGTTAATCTCTCGCTCTGTTCATCTTTGTCTTGTTGGCCATTTTGTAGAAAGATACAATGCCTATAACGCTTGAGGAAATAAGGTCAGTACAGTTGATTTTGTCGGTTCTTGTCATATAACAAAATTTAGACAAGTAAAGTAAAGAATAGTTGCATAAGAAAGGTACTTTTATTACAAATAATTTACAGGCATAGTTTATTCGGGTGTTCGTTGTGTGCGTGCGTGCGGGGGGGGGGGCGACAGTTTGTTCGCTCGAAGCTGCGGAATTTTAAAATAAAGAATATCGAACAGTCAGCTTGAATACACCTTTTTTTTTTTTAGCTGGCCTTGTTATCTTTTCTTCTCTCTTTCTTATAAAGCATGTTTGCACAGTTTCGTACTGAAGGATTTAACGGTTATTCGGTATAACTTGAAATTTAAAAAAACACACTTTATATTTATATATCCTCACTAGTTAAAATGGAGCCCCTTTTTTGAAAACAAGCTGGCAGTTGCAACAGCTTCAAACTTTGGACTGGTGGGCAACGGTCGTCTATTTATTATGAATATGATGGGTGATAATATAACAGTAGAAAGAGGGTAAATATGGCGGTAGGTTTATTAGGAAGAGAAAAAAAAACTTACGTTACTATAGATACGATACACAGGATGGATTATTTGATGTAGCATGGAGCGAGATAAATGAGAATCAATTGGTTACATCAAGTGGAGACGGTTCAATAAAAATGTGGGATGCAACACTATCGGTATGATAGAGTGTATATATAAATCTGATCCGTGGATTAAACCTGCTTTTTTTTTATTGTAGGATTTTCCTATTCAAAACTGGCAAGAACATCAGCGAGAGGTGTTTTCAGTCGATTGGAACTTGGTGACTAAAGATGTATTTTCAAGTGGATCGTGGGACCATACTGTTAAAATCGTAAGTTATATGAGCAACATAACTCTCTCTTACTGACAGGCCACAGTGGAGCCCCCAAGCACCTCGATCATTGCAGACATACACAGAACATACACACTGCGTCTACGGTACCAGCTGGTCCCCCTATAACCCTACCATGCTCGCTTCAGCTTCAGGAGATCAAACCATCAAGATATGGGACACAAAGTCACCTCGATCCATGCAGACGATTCGCGCTCATCACAATGAAATCCTGAGCTTAGACTGGAACAAGTATCAGGAACACATGCTTGCTACAGGTTCAGTAGACAAGACCATCAAAGTCTGGGATTTGCGTCGACCTGATAGAGAAGTGATCTGCTTGTCTGGACATGAATTTGCTGTTCGTCGCGTCAAGTGGTCACCTCATAGGCCAAATATTCTCGGTAGTGCCGCCTATGACATGAGCGTACGATTCTGGGATACGGCTGCCGTACCTGGGCAGAACTTGATTCATGTGCATGATGCTCATACCGAATTTGTCCTTGGGTTAGATTTCAATCTCTATGTAGAAGGACAAGTGGCTACCTGCGCTTGGGATGAAAGAATCAATGTGTTTATGCCTCCTCCTCTGCTGAGGCGGTAATTATATTGTCTGTGTAAATTAGAGAGAGAAAGAGATTAAAATAGCTTGATGCTATTTCTTTTTTTAATAAAAAAGAAGAGAGAAAGAAGGGGGGGTATTAGATAAAATTAAATATAAAAAAAGTCGCATCTAATGTGTATGCATAATGTATGAATAACTTCGAACCGGCGAATATAAAAAAAAAGATGGATCAAATGGGTTTTCTGGCGGTATAAATCACCCATTCTATTGAGCATTTTTGCTCATCAAATTCATTGAGAGCGGCATATGTGATTTTATCATACTCCTTTTCTAACACGTTCAGTTCTGAAACCCACCAGGCCTTCATTGATTTAAACAAGGCTTTGATCACTTGCTTGTATAAGAAGCCATTCTCTCTTTGAGCTATTGTCATATAAGTAAATAAATAATCAAGATATTATAAATATATACCTTCATCTTCTGGCCATTCACCAATAGGTATCTTTATGATTTTTTCTTGTACATCAACAAAGCCTGCTTTGATCATAAAGTCCTTGAGCCGCTTTACTTCAGATGGATGAACACCAACCGAACTAGACGCGATCTTGTACCATTCGTTGACAAGTGCCAGCACCGGACCAGGATTCCTTACATCGAAATCTGTTTTATCTTTTTTAATATGATGCATGAAAACTCATGTGGCTTTCCCTTACTGTATTCCATAAATTCTATATAAGCCCCAGGTTTCGCAATCCTCTTGAGTTCGCTCATCAATGATGGCCAGCAGTCATGAGGTAAAACAGTGCTTGTGTCTCTTTGGAAGATGACGTCTATTGAATTATCAGGAAGTTGTAATCGAGTGGTCAAGTCTCCGTATTTGTAGACAACGTTCGGTGCACCAATAAGCGGGCTGATAGTTTCACTCCTATCAGGAAATGTGTCCAATCCGATAATTGTCGCATTAGGATATTCCAAAGCCATATCGAGTGTCCAGAAACCGGCACCGCAGGCACTGTCTAGGATGATGATGGATTTATCTCTTGACACAGGAACATGAATATTACCCTGTAGTATATGTTTCAAAACATAATGCTTTAAAGAAATTGATAAGACATGGAGAAGTTGGAGAAGGACGTATAGCATACCTGTCTTAGCTGTCTGTCGTACTCTTTTTCATCATTTTTGTTATAAGCTATATACGACTTGATAGGAGTCTTCCAAAACTTATCATCCAAGAGTGAATTCTGTGTGAATCTTGCTGAATCCAATACGATATCCGATGCTAATCCAGGCAGTTTTTTCTTTTTCTTTCTTTTATCATCCAATAGATCATCAGAGGCTATTGATGTACGAGGTGAAGAGATAACTTCATTATTATCTTCATCAAAACAAGATGCTAATGAGACAGCACTCATATTATCGTTCGTTGTCACTGTACTTTTCCTCCATGAAGATCGGCGTATCGGAGCAGAGGTAGACAGTGAAGAGATTGGTGATACATGATCAGAAAGTACAGTTTGATGTTTGACAGGGGTTACTTTAATTGTTATGCTGTTATTGTTATTATAAACGTGACCACTGCTGCCACTATTCCGACTGATGTAGTTACTGCTGTTCTCATCGGTTGCATTCGACATGATCGTATGCTGACTTGTGATCGATCGTTCTTTATGGCTCTTTTGTGGTTTTAATGAATATAACTTCCGTTTATGCTTTCGTTCACCAATTTCATCTTTACTGACTGTTCCACCCATATTTGTTGGTTTTAATCTTAAAAGAAAAAAAGAAAGAAAGAAAGGGAAGAAAGAAAATGGACTGGAGAGGATGAGCGAAAGCCCGTGTGACCAAACCCGTCACGATGCTTTTTATGCAATGATATCGGGGGAAGAAAAAAAATGTCGCAACATCAAAATCAAATAAAATCGAGATATTAAAGTTTATCTATGGTTGCATGTCTCACTTCTTTATCGACATTGTGCTAATATTGCGACTATGAATGACTCTAAAAGAAAGATAGAAAAAGAGAGAGAGAAAGATCACCTTTATCTTTTTGAAGTTTGTTACACCAATTTGACGTCACACATACATTGATTATTGCTTTAACAAAGCAATCTGTCCTCGCTATTTGTATTGTCTACCTTTATCCATCACGGGAATCTTTTAAAAATTCAAGGCATGCGCATTGATATGGAATAGTAGGTGCATATTTTAATAAAGTGTACAATCGCAATGTCAAACAAGCCGAATAACATAACGCTATCCTGCATAAATAAATAAAAAAAACTTAAAGTTGTTCACACCAGAATTAGAGGATTACCAGACTGTGTGTGTGTGTGTGCGTGTGATAGGATCCTATGTAATTTGGTGTCAGTGTCACTTTTATGCTTTGCTTATTTTCCATTCAAGGAAAAACCAAAACATTCCTAGACATTAAAGACACTATTAAAGAGCAACAAGGTTCTAAAAGAAGGTTCTCGACAACTACCTCTTTTGTTTTGCCCTCCTTTTTGTCAAGGGTTTCTTTTCGTGTGTGGCTTGAATAAAAAAGTTAGGAGTTAATAATGTACGCTAATGATGAATTTTGAATAAATAAATAAATAGAAGACGCGTAAAATATAGCGTGCCTTTTATGCTTTAGGTCCGTCTTTTCTTACCTCTCATCAAAAGCATAATTTGACATATACATGTACTAAATAACAAGTAATGTATTTTAGTAAAAAAAAAAAAGAAAAGAATCTAGCGTTCAATTAAAAAGAGTACTAGTATTAATATGAATGCATTTGTAGCCAATTGTCAACACTCTAAATATTCTAAACTCCTTTATTTCTTTCTTTACTGATGCTCCTTGCTTTCTTTCTCTCTCTCTCTCTCTCCTGTGAGAATGATTTGTGCTTTGTCTCTTTGTTAATACTTTAATGAGCTTGCTTTTTCTCTGCACATATTGTCGTCTAATACGATTGCTGGGCGCTTGCGAGATGAATGGTAGACGAGATAAAGCCTATC
Organism: Rhizopus microsporus ATCC 52813; assembly: GCF_002708625.1. NCBI lineage: Eukaryota > Fungi > Mucoromycota > Mucoromycetes > Mucorales > Rhizopodaceae > Rhizopus > Rhizopus microsporus. The sequence continues at coordinate 1,871,326 of NW_019671916.1, read as the reverse complement.
GATGGTTGCTTGGACAGTTTGTGAATCCTATTAATGATGATGATGTTTCCTCCTTTTCTGGGGTAGGGGTTCTCCTGGAACTATTAGTCTAGCACTGTTCAGCCTATATTTTCAAGATTTCTCAGGTTCACAGGTTTAGTCTTGATACATCATTGTATCAATGTAAACTATTCTGATGTACTCTTATTTTCCCTATGATTGATCCCATTAACCAAGAATACATAGTGAGTATACAGTATATATATATATATAAAAGCAACACATCAACAGTGTCTTTCCACATGAGGATTGCCGCATACACGCTCGGCAAAATAGTTCTGTTTATCCTTTTCAGATAAAGACAAGAGTATGTTAAAAATTACTTTATTATTAATGCCAAAAATACAAATATGTATGCACGAATGAGTTTATATAATGATACTAGTTTAGGGAGCAATCAACACACGGACAGTGTTTGTGTTGCCGAGACCACCCTTCCATCCTTGAACGATGACGACTGGGTCATTTGACTTGATAAGACCAGCTTTCTTGCCTTGTTGAATACCCCACTTGATACGAGATTCGACATCTTCGTCCCACTTGGCAGCAACAGGGTCGGTGTAGATGAAAGGGAACACACCACGGTGAAGGTGTGATTGACGAGCAGTCTGTGTCTCACGGGTGACGAGGATAATGGGTTGAGCAGGTCTGTACTTGGAAGCGAGACGAGCAGAGTGACCGGACTTGGAGAGGACCAAGATGGCACCCGCGTTTTGTTCGGCAGCAGCAGAGACAGCAGCACAAGCAACAGTCTCAGTGGTGTCAGTGGGCCAAGGGGTCAAGCCGCGAAGTTGGTTAAACAGAGGACTGTAACAGATGACGGATTCGGCTAATTGACAAGTTGTGGCCATTGTCTTGACGGCTTCAACGGGGTAAGAGCCCTTGGCAGTTTCACCAGAAAGCATGACGAGATCAGCACCGTCTAAGACGGCGTTGGCAACATCAGATACTTCAGCACGTGTAGGGCGAGGGTTGTAGGTCATGGATTCCAACATTTGAGTGGCACAAGCAGCGGGCTTACCAACCAAATTACACTTGGCGATCATCATCTTTTGAGCAACAAAGACACGTTCACAAGGGATTTCGATACCCATGTCGCCACGAGCAATCATCACACCGTCAGTCTCGGCAAGGATCTCGTCAAAGTTCATGATACCTTGGTGGTTTTCGATCTTGGAGATAATCTTGATGTTCTTACCCTTTTCGCCAAGGACACGACGGATGTCCTTGACATCTTGGGCACGACGAATGAAAGAGGCAAAGATCATATCAACACCATTTTCAACACCGAAGCGAAGATCGTTCTTGTCCTTTTCAGAAAGAGCAGGAAGGTCGACGGCCGTCTTGGGAAGGTTGACACCTTTCTTGGAGCAGAGCTTACCGTTGTTCTGTGCTTGGACACGAACATAATTGTCACCCTTGGCAATGACCTTGAAGGAGAGGACACCATCATCGACGTAGATGTACTTGCCGACGTCAATCACATTAGGCAAGTTCTTGTAATCAACGTACATATTTTCGCCATCACAAGCAGTAGCGTACTTTTCATCAGTAGTAATGTTCATTTCGTGGCCCTTGGTAATAGGTACTTCGACGTCGTTGGCCATCAAACCAGTACGGATTTCAGGACCCTTGGTATCAAGAGCAATAGCAATGACCTTATCAGGGCGTGCTTTGCCATACAAAGTTAAACTCTATTTCACTTATGCGCGTATGTTATGAACTTACCAGCAGCAGCAGCACGGGCGTTGTCAAGAACAGACTTGTGATAATCATAGTCACCATGAGAGAAGTTCATACGGACAATGTTCATACCGGCATCGATCAATTCGACCAACTTGTCAACATTGTTTGTTTTAGGACCGATCGTACAGATGATGGATGTCTTACGAGCAGCTTTAGGTTGGACATCAACATCCATGTTGGCGACCCATTGCATAGGGAATTGATTAGCGTTGTTGACTTGTCTATCAGTAAACATTTTATTCGGGAAAAGGGAAAAGTTGGGTTAAAAAAGAAAAAGCCAAAAAATTTATGTAATAGTTTCGCACAGCTTTTATATCTGTGGGGGTTTAATATCAAATCATTTTTAATCTCCAACGCTTTCTAATCGCGTCTAGGGCTTATTTATCTCATTTTACGTATTACAACAAGGTATGAAATGTTGGGTAAGGAAGCAAAAAGTCTTTATGATTCTTTTATTATCTTCAGACCAAGTGAATAAATACATATATCTCATTTATGATTTAAAGCATTAAAGAGGTCATCAATACATAATATGTAACTTGATAGTTGAACATCTGATATTGATCGCTTATCCGATTATACAATCGATTAAGAAAATTTAATACTCCGATGACTCTCTGTCTCGCTTCCCTTTTTTTTGCACATTAATAAATTACAAAATATAGCCTTAATTATTGATCATAAATATACTTGATTCGATCATGATGTAATTCTGTATGAAATATTGTATATTTTGTCATGAGAGACTATTTTTAAACGTGATCTGCTTTCCATACACGCATACACACAAATATATTTACTGTCACTTCACTGATACAAAAAAAAAGCTATTGTCCGACAATACCGGACGCCGGACATGGCCGGAACTGGAATCCATTCTAGAAACAAAAGAGTATCTCAGCACAAACTGTCAACCCCCCTCTTTCATTATACATCAACAATGGTTGCTGCCAAGTCTGGAATCGCTGCCGGTATCAACAAGGGTCACATCACTACCCGTCGTGAACTCAAGGCCAAGCCCTCTAACAAGATTGGTGTATGTATGGATGGATGAAGAGAGAATGGATATTGAAAGAACAGAAAGCATATGGAATATAAGCATTGGAAATATATAAATTCAATCGACATGGATTAGCGAAAATCTCTAGTATAAATGAACCATTAGCATACACACAAACACACATTCGCGCACACACAGAGAGACAAGCTCTCAAACAAGCGTAAATTCATACATCTACGCACAAGCACACTCTATTTCTAGATTGTCATATATTTCAACAATGCTTCCATCTCTGTTTTTTTCAATATCCATAATCTCTCTGTAGTATAGAATATTGATCACTCACATTAAATTAGGCCGCCTCCAAGCGTACCACTTTTGTCAAGTCCATTGTCCGTGAAGTCACTGGTTATGCTCCCTATGAGCGTCGTCTCATGGAATTGATCAAGAACTCCAAGGACAAGCGTGCCAAGAAGCTTTGCAAGGCTAGAGTAAGTTGAAAGGAGAAAGCTGCTTTGGACATAAACTAATGTCTTTATTATTAGCTCGGTACTTTTGTTCGTGCCAAGAAGAAGATTGAAGAACTTACAGCTGTTATTGCTGCTTCTCGTCGTCACTAAGCTTTTTGTTTTAATTGAAAATAAACAAAGACGACTCCCTCTTTTTTGAGACATATGCTTTTGTCCGTGTGTGTATGCTTTTTTTTTAGAGAAGAGTGAAATCTATATTGGGAAATCGTGACCGTGCTACCATGATATTTCCCTAATTGTGCTTCTTTTAATACCTTTTCTTTTCTTAAACATAAACATATAAATATAAGAGATGAGTGCTATTTCAGCTGCTGAAAGACAAAAATATGCAGAAATATTTCAAGCAAGAGGCCAAGTCAATGGCTACATGTCTGGTATAATTAAACACATAATTAGCTGTTGAATATTTCAATAACTTGCACAATTAGGTGCAATTGCTAGAGATGTCTTGTTAAATTCTAACTTGCCTCCTAATCGTCTTGAGCGTATTTGGTAAATAAAACAAAACACTACAAGATGTAACTTCTCTTCCAACCTTTCTCTTCTTCTTTATGATAGGGACCTTTCAGACATTGACAAAGACGGCAATCTCGACTTTGAAGAATTTTGTATTGCTATGCACTTGACATTCGATTGCATCAATGGTGTTGAACCGCCCATCTCTCTTCCACCTAGCCTCGTTCCCTCTACCAAAGCGCATCTCTTACCTTCATCATATGGTAGCTACCAGCAACCTCAATCTACTGGATACTATCAACAGCCACAACCAACAGGATATTATCAGCAACCTCAAGCAACAGGTTATCCTAGTGGATATCAGCAACCACAGCCTACAGGGTATCAACAACCACAGCCCACGGGATACCAGCAACCACAGCCTACGGGATACCAGCAACCACAGCCTACGGGATACCAGCAAGCTCAACCGACCGGGTATTATCAGCAATCTTATCAAGAGCCTGAGTTTGTGTGGGATATGACGCCTGATGAGATGACATCGTATCAAAATATCTATGCCAAATATGCAAATGAGACAGGAAAAGTCAAGTGTAAGTTTGTTTTGATGATAATAGCCATCGGAACTTATCAGTCCTCACATGTAGTTGCTCAAATGAATGATTTTTATGACACCTTGGGTCTTCCTCGTACGGATCTGACAAATGCATGGTAGGAAAAAGAGAGAAGAACCCCATAAACACTATACTCAACGTTCATTTAGGACATTGATTGATGTCAACCATGCCAACGCACTTACTCAAGACCAATGTCTCATGTTTTACCACGTTCTTAACCAGCGCACCAAGGGTGCTCGTATTCCCAAAGAATTACCTCCTGATCTCCATGCTGCATTCGCTGGAGAATATGCAGCTGATTTTGGTCAACGTCCTGGATCGGGCACAGGTGCTCGTAAGGGCAACAGTACGCCCATGTCAAGCAGCGCCAAACTGGCAGATAACTATGTGAGTCGCTTAGGAGCAGCCAGTACATCTCTAAGTTCAAAGAGCACATTATCAGGCAGCAAATACGACGAGGAAGAGATGCTGAAACGTGAATTAGCAGAACTCAAGGAGCGTGTTAGAGAGGCAGAGCAAAGAGCAGCCCAGGCTAAAGAAAGTGAACACTACGAATCCTTTGCTTCCCGCCCTCTTCGTGATCAATTTCAAGCACTTTATGATTACAAGCTTCGTCAGCTCACGGATCAGTCCGATATTGAAGACAAGGTGCGCAAACAGGAAAGAGATATCGAGGCTGCTCGTGATGCAGTACGTCGTCTCAACAGGATCGTGGACGATGTGCGTGCAAAGAAGCGTGAATTAGAAGCATTGCTAGAAGAAAGAAGACTAGAAGTTCAAAGAGTGTTGCGTGCATCTGAATAAAAGAAAAACTTGCTAATTTACTTTTTATTACTATTATTATTGTTGTATCATAATGAAGATGCATTTTCAGGTGAAGGAGGACGTACACTCGGTGAAGAAAGAAGGTCATGTACAGAATACTGAGTAACTGGATGTAAGATATCGGATATTGCAAAGCTTTGGTCAGGGTCGATGCTATGTAAGGTCATCAGTGGTTCCTCTTGTTGCTGTTGCATTTGTTCTTGTTGATATGGATGTGTTGCTGCTGTTGTATCTACATGCCTACTTGAACTGCGAATGAGCCCCTTTATTATTTTCAATGTAATCAAGTGCTTACCTTTCTTCTTCTTCATCACTACTTAGCGTTAGATCAATAACATCCTGTCGTATCCTTTTCGCTGTATTTTGTTGCTGTGGTGGAGGCTCTGTATCAATTTCCCCATTCAGTCGTGGACGCTTATTTGAATTATCATGATTATTAGGAGGTATACTTGTATTGTTATCACTATCATCGTCTAGTAGCTCAACTACTGTTTCTTCTTTCTTTAGATGTTCTATTTCTTGTTCTGAGTCATCCTCTTCGTCCATTGATGGGTGTTCATCAACGATCGTAATGTGCCCATTGGGCTCAACCCGCACGCTGTCGATATGTTTTGGTGTATTTTTCAATATTTCCATGAAATAACCATCCAAAACGAGATCATCACAGTTTTCTATTCGTTTATAACAAACCGGACAAGACCATGTTGGTGTCTGTTCGTTCATGAGCAAAAATGTATTTGCATCAAAGCATTGAAGGTGATTACAGTGAGTTGATCGAATGGGCGTAACGATACGCGTGAACGCAAGCTAATTGCTATAAGTACACACATATAATCAACAAGATATAGAGCGCCTACCGGACATTTCATCGAAAGTGTCTGTGATTCCATAACAACGTCATCCTCTTCTTGTTTATCTTGTACTTGTAATAAAATATTAGTGTGAGATAATGATCATCTTTTTTGATCTTACTGTCTTTTAATACTCTTTCTTTTGGTATCTCTCTTTGTTTCATCCCTTCTAGTAAAGTTGATATAGGTGTTCTTTTTACCATATATATGCCCGCAATATACATTGATTCCGAATTTATATAAACCAATTCTACATTATTCAAGGCATGTTTCTTTATCATGACTGTCAAATCTGGCGGATTCACTGTCCCTGGTCTGTTTCTCAATCCTCTTAATGTCTACAAAAAGATGCACAAAATCAATTTTCTGTGACGTTCGCGTAACCCAGTACTTCAATCTATATCACCTACACTTCCTCCAATAATACTTCCGTTGATTCGAAGCTCACAGATGCTTGGAAACTCTACTAGCAATTCTTTACTGAATGATTCCGCAGAAAGATCACCGGCTTTTGCGCAAAAGAAGCGTATTTGATATTGCGGTCGGTCGTCTGCTTCATGAGTTAGAGCAAGTAGGTCGCGTTGCTCGGGAGTTAACATAAATTGAAATAGCTTGGCCTTACGTTCTTGAGAAGCTATACAACAGGGGAAGGGATAATATCATGCAACGTTTAATATATATGGCTTTATAATACCTTTTCCATATTTACCTGGTGCTAGCTTCAGTGTCGTCAATTTCATCATGGGTTCAAAAAATACGCTACACTTGAACCTAACTTGGTCGTTATCTTCAAATACTGGAATTGCAGGTGCTGAAATGGATGTAGGACGATAAATGGTTCGATGCTCTAATCTATGATGATTCAACATGATTGTGTCATTGATAAAACTCCATGATACTCTGTGCATATGTCAATTAGTAAACATATCGAGAAACTCTTTTTTTCTTGCCTACTTTCTAGAGGCGTTGGCATTGACAATATCTACAACAGCGGCTAATGCGTTCTTTTTATTGCCTGCTATCAAATTAACAATGTAATGTGCTAATCTAGCCACTACTTCGTCTTTTCTTCCGCTCAAAATAAGTTTAGCTTGTCCATGTGTAGTAGCATTTATAGATCGCATGCAATCTGTCAACTCTTTCACTGTGGCATTTCGAAGATCGTTCTTGATTAACCTATACTATACGATAATAAGCAAAATAAAACATAGCAGCAGAAAGCGGTTAGATAGCCAACCTGCTCATCAGTATCCATTGTGAGCTGGAAAAAAAAAGATACAGAAACAAGTGATATAGAAAAAAAACTAAGCTTATTTTCAGTTATCTGTTTTTGCCATTACACCCATTGCACAGCCCAATCGCACAGTCGGTGGATGCGGAGTTTTTTGTTCAATCTGATCCGCCAATCAGGTTAAAATGAGAAAATGGGCCGCTGGTTACCATAGACAGCCAATGAATCAAAGAATTCAATTGATTCGTTTCGCTTGCAACAGCAGCAAAGGTTTGACAAATAAGAAATACAATAATAAAAAAGGCACACTCTGCTACCTGAAGCCCGCTACTCCCGCCGCTGAGAATAATTTATGGCAAGTCATTTTGCTGCATAATGTGGTAATAGAAGCTATTTTTACTCAAGAGAGAGAAAGAAAAACTAACAAACCAAACTAAACTGTTGAAAAATATGAAATTCATTTTTCTCCGCTCTTCTTTTTCATTGTTAACCTCTTTATACTTTTACAACTTTACCTAATTCAATGAACTCCATTACGGACAATGAGATTGCAGAAAGGATAATAACTGCCAGAAAAGACGCAGAATCGCTCAAAGAACGAATTCGACAAAAGAGAGACCACCTGTCTGATACGACATGTAAAGACTATTTTTTGTTTTACTGCATACACTGACTGCATTCCTTTACAAAGTGATCCAGGTTGCACAAAAAGTACAAAGTTTGCCACCCTTGGCAATGAAGGCACGGCGGATATTAAAGGGCCATTTGGCCAAAGTCTATGCCTTACAATGGGGATCAAACAAACAGAACGTTGTATCTGCTTCACAGGACGGCAAACTACTGATATGGAATGCATACTCTACGCACAAACTCTGCTCCGTTCCTCTAAAGTCCTCATGGGTCATGACATGTGCTTACTCGCCCAGTGGGAATTTTGTTGCTTCGGGAGGATTGGACAATACGTGTTCCATTCACAATCTGGAATCACCAACAAAACCTATCAGAGAGTTGTCAGGACATACGGGATACTTAAGCTGTTGTCGATTTTTGAGCGATCATCAAATATTGACATCAAGCGGTGATACCAGCTGTATATTATGGGATATTGATCTTGGCAGCAAGCTACACGAATTCAATGATCACACAGGTGATGTCATGAGGTAAAAAAAATGTACAAAAAAAAAAATGTGCAGAATATTAATGAATATGTTGACAGCCTCGCCATATCACCCGACAATCCAACCATTTTTGTTTCAGGCGCCTGTGATGCTACTGCGAAAATATGGGATCTACGAACCCAAAAATGCGTTCAATCCTTTAGCGGGCATGAGTCTGATATCAATGCGGTCCGATTCTTTCCTAGTGGTAGTGCTATAGGCACAGGATCTGACGATGCTAGCTGTCGTCTATTTGATCTTCGAGCGGATAGAGAACTAAATATATTTACGCATGAGCAAGTGTTTAGCGGAGTGACATCTGTCGCTTTCTCCATTTCAGGTAGAGTGCTCTTTGGGGGCTATGATGATTACCATTGTTATGCATGGGATATTCTAAAAGGTGAACGTGTGAGTGCACTTGATGCACACAATAATCGGGTGTCTTGCTTAGATATTGCGCCCGATGGTATGTCTCTCTGCACAGGCAGCTGGGATAATTTATTAAAAGTATGGGCTTAGTTATTTATTTGAATATAACTAGAAGACTAATGAATAAAAAATAATGCATTAATTCGCTTTATACTTACCGAGACATGAAGGAATGCACTGCCGTTATGGATAGCGCTTTAAATCCAAGAGCACCGTTAATCTTTTGCGGGTCCTCTGAAGGGGGGAGAACTTTCATTATCATACCATATATATTTAATGCACGATTCCACGCCGTACCACAACGTTCACACTTAAGAACAGAATATACTCTTCGCTTTGATCAAGCAATGGAAATATTATTCAATTGATTGGTTTTACACTTGTTACATATCTGACTTGTTAAATGCTCGTTGACATAAACAAATTCGGTCCCTCAGTTAGACTGTTTTGGTTTTTAGCGCCAACTGTACTTGATGTGCCATATTTCTTGCTGTTGTCGAATAACCTTTAACAGCTTCTTGAGTTCCTTTTGCTTGTCGATATACGCCTTGAACTTTAACTTTTGAGACATATTCCATACATAGTTTTGTTAAATTTCCCACCATGTTAGATAACAACATACCAATTATCTTGACAGTAGTAGTTATGGATTCTTTGATAGTCTTGCAGACGTGTAGGAGCAGCTAGTAAGAATGAGTCCAACCTTGCAATTTTTAAATAGATAATTCGCTAATGCACTTAAATTCTTCAGGTTCAAGTAAAGAAAAAAGAAAAAAAGGAAAGTAGCTGCAGTTAGCCCTGCCATGTTAAATTAATGATCGACAACTTGTTTTTAATAGTAAAATTCTTCTCGAACGAAAAACTACTTTACTTTAGATATACTGTATGCTTTACTGTGATTCTCAATGTATTTTTCTTTATAAAACTGATAGATAAGAATACCAAAATGGCACAAGATGACCATGGATCATCATTATAATATTCAGGAATAGTGGTCGAAGAAGTAAGGGCAAGCAGGAAAAGGAGAAACGCAAACTTTAATGTCAGCCGTGCGTTCCATGAAGAACAAGAAGTATGTAGTGAGTTGGCATATATGCAGCATGTATCTGGCTCAAAGCAAGAACAATGTCACGGAAGCTTCTCTCACTATACTCAATAGGAGTAACCACGGCAAATTCTTCCATAGCTGGCAAGCTGTAAGTGCATCTATCGTCTCCTTCAATTAGCCTCATTCTCATGGGAGACCAGCAATACTGTAGGGTGAGCCTCTTTCAGCAGAGTCATCACTATTAAATATATCCTCACTGTTGGGGTTAGAGCTCTCATAGCTGCTCAATATCTCATGCGTATGACGGTAAAGACATAGGAAGGGTTTGCATCGAGCAAGTACGGTTGAAAGGTTTCTTATAATATCCTAATCCAGATTTTTATTCCTTTCTGGTCATCTCTGAGTAGTATATGAATGATCATAGATGTACAACTGAGCATACGAAGGTGCGTTGCTCTCAACTGGAAGCAAAGGCCCTTGGCGGTGACAAAGGGCACTGTGGAATATGGAATGCATCTAGTTCATCTCTGCTGTTGTTGTTACTGGTGTGATCAATCAAGCTAGGATAGTCTTAATTTGGCTGGTGAAACGCCTGTTGATTATTTTGACTAACTGGGTCTAGCCTACAGAGACGCAAGTGGCCAGTTTCGTTACATAATGAACAATAAACAATACTTGATCTACTCATTATTTAAGTAATTGAATCAACTTTACAATGGCGTTATGATAGCGATTGAAGAAAAACAATAAGCTTTTTCATACTAATAATAAAATTGACAAAACTGCTGTAGGGAAAGAAGAAACATGTAATAAGGGAACGCTAGCATTTTATGCGTCTGTTTTTTACGATTTGTACGATTTTAATATGATGGTTTTCATTTTAATAAAATGTGTGCTATGTATTTTACGTTTATATATATATAGAAGCGCAATAAAAGAGGAAAAACAACCGGCCAGCGTATGTGTGTGTGTGTGTGTGTGTATATATGTGTGTATGTGTATTTATATGTATTTGTGTCGTTTTATAATGTCTTTGGCATTTCAAGAACATGTTCGGGTGCAACCTGCTTTACTTCATCATTATCATCTTCAAACTGTACTTTATAATTCCTTATATCCTTATTCTATTATATTGGTTGTTATACGTTTGTCCACTTATAATCACAAACATTCTTACTTTGCTCGGAGGTGAGATCACTACGGCTCGGTAAAAGCAAGTTGTACTAGGATACAAAGCCAAGACCTCTTGATGGGCAGGTATTTCAGGTGCCATTTCAGCCTCTTTTGGCGTAGGAACAGGAATGACATACTTGGGAGAGAGCATATAGTGTCTAGATTGATATAATTAATAACCTATTTTTACTACAAGAACTATAAGTATAAATATAGTTTACTGTTTGCCACCATATTCATCTTGATCGACATCTTCCACTTGATACTTATTTCTGTCAGGATAATATTGTATGACCACAGCCAGGATCCATTCATCATTTTTATCTGGTTGTTTAGCAGCAACCTAGAGAAGTAAATTGTTGTTATAGTAACCATAATAAACTAGTAATTAAGGATTGTTTTACAGTTGTTCCTTTTGTGAAAATAGCATGTGCACTTCCATTAAATCTATAAATAAAAAGATAAGTTGATATAAAAGGCAATCCATATCGAAGTGTATTACCTGGAATCTGCACCTTCTGTCTTTCGTTTTTTTCTTTTTTGATCTGATTAAGAAAAGAGAAATGAGATTAAATTGTTACTTTTGTGTAATGAGGGAAGGTCAAGAAGTGTAGTGATAATAAACCTTGTTCACTTGTATCTTTTAATGCAATCAAGACTGTTAACTTTTCAATGATATCCCGGACTAACCTTGTAAAGTGTTAAATGCTTGCATGTATTAATATTCAATCCACAACTTACTTTGATTCATGATTGGACAGTTCAATACCTCGCTTATAACTTTCTTTTAACTTTTGATGAATAGTACTAGAAATTCCTTTTATACAACAATTAAAAACAAGTGGCAAAATATCTTGATAAAGTGATACCTTTTTCAAGCGAATAATGGAATTTATTTATAGTATTTATAACAACTTCTTCATCCTTTTGAAGCCCTTCCAATTTTGCTAAAGAGTAGCATATCTGTTTCCACAAGTTAACCTCTTCATTCATGTCTTCATGTAAACGAGATGAACGTGATTTACGGTCCATGGTTGAAAAGAAGAGTAAATTTTTCAATTCAAATTCCGACTAGTGTACCAGAAAAAAAAAGAGTTTATTGTTTAAGCAAATTAGGAAAATCATTGGTACAGCAGACTGTACAAGTTTTTCCCGATCACACACAAGTCCTTTTCTCTCTCATTTCACTCCCCCCACTGTCTCTCCTTTAAGGTTGATATGGTAACACATCGTTTAACTCCCCCAATCTCCTTTTTATGTAACCATACTCCTATTATTAGTAAACAGCTTGTTCTCCGCACAATGAACGTGTTTATTTAAACAGGGCAATCCGCTTCACTCTTTCTTTTCTTTCCATCCCTTTTTTCTTTTTCTTTCCTTTCTCTCTCTTTCTTTTTTTTTTGTTATGAAATTATCACTTGCTATTATATCCAGTGCATTATTAGTAGCAGTGCATGCTGCCAACATTCAATTTAATGTCATTGCTCCTAGCGCAACTGATGTAAAAGTATCAGTTAATGGACAACAAGTTGCCTTGAAAGCATCTAATCCAAGCGTACCTTATTTCACTGGTACTGCTGAAACAGGGTCAGCTACTACTTACAAGGTACACACACATATAATATGATAATGACGTTAGATTGACACATTGTTATTATTATAGTACGTCGTAGGTGGAACAGAAGAAAATTTTGATCGTTCATTGAAGGGAATTACCAACTCAACATATAATGATTTTATCAATCGTCCTGTCACCTACGCAAATCTTCCTCAATTACCTTGGCCAATTGAAAACAATGTAAGCTAAATTTAGCTTTTTTTTTTTTTTCTCAGCTGATTTTCTCATTTCGGTAGCCTCAATGGACTCGTAAAGGACCAAAGCCCGAAATTTTCGATGACAATTATATTCCCACCGTATTCTTCCAAGGTGATGATACTCAAGTAACCAATTTGGTCAAGAATGTTCCTGCTGACAGAGTATCGGGTACCTTGACCTTCATTGGCTCCAACTACGTTCACACTTTCCAAAACGTATCATTTGGTATTCACGGTGCTGGCAAGAAGCACAACAATGCCAAACAATCATGGAACTGGCGATTGTCTGGATCAGACTCTATGGGCAATCGTAACTTCTTCAAGCTTCGTCATATGGAAGAAGACCCCACTCAACTCCGTGAGCGTCTTTACGCTGATGTCTTGCATGCCATGGGTACCTATGCCAATGAAGCAACCATGGTTCGTTTGTTCATCAACGGACAAGGCTTTGGTACTTTCAACATGTTGGATGATATCACCGACTTTTCCTTCATCAATGCCATGTTCTACGCTGGTAAGCCTCCAGCCACTCTCGGACCTTTGTTTGATGGTGCCTCTGGTGCTGATTTCCAATACCATCCTGGCAATCTCGATGGTTATGCCTCTTGGGTTGCCAACAAGAACAACCCCAACGGTGAAGCCTACGAAGCACTTGACCCTCTCTGCAAGGCCTGGAACGAGACCAACTATGCAGACAACAATGCCATTGCCAATTTTGAAAAGATGTTTGATGTCGACCATTTCCTTCGCTTTATGGTCATGGAATACTTGGCCGGTCACTGGGATGGCTACTGGATGGGTCAAACCAACGACGGTGCTTACCGTGATCCTACCGATAACAACAAGTGGTACTTTATCGACCAAGACTTTGATGGCACCTTTGGTGTCAATTTGGCTGTTCCCGAAGGCAACAACTTCATCTCTGTCTCATACAAAGAATTCCCCAACCGTTACCCTGCCGCTGTTATGATCAACGGCCTCTTGAAGAACCCTGATAAACAAGCTCTCTTTGAGAAGTACTTGAAGGATACCGTCAGTGTCTTGTTCAACAATGTTACCTTGACCAACCGTGTCTTGGCTCTTCACGATTTCCTCTTACCTGATCTCCAATGGGATCGTTCGATCGTCCAACAATCTCCCGGTATCAACTTTGGCTGGACTTTTGACCAAGTAACTCAAAACTTATGGCAAGGTGTCTCTGCTCCCAATGCTAATGGAGGTGGTGCTGCCTGGGGTTTGGTTGAGTGGATCGCTGCTCGATCTCAAGCCATGGCCAAGGAATTTAATATCTCCATCACATCAACACCTGTTGGTCCTCCTACCAACTCTTCTACTACCCACCCAGCCACTAGCAATAACAACAACACTACTTCAAGCAGTAAGCCTATTTCTAGCAGCAACTCGTCTACTACCAACAAGGATGCCTCTGCTCAAAGTGCCTCAAGTGCTACTCGTCCCGCTGTGTCTGTCGCTTTCGTTGCTATCTCCGCCTTGGCTGCAGCTGTTGTATTCTAAATTTACTCTAATAATAATTTGAAAACTTTTTTTTGCTCTTTTGAAAATATATCAACTACCTCACGCGATCTCGCACATATCTCACGCACAATCACACTACCTCACGCTTACTACTTTATATATCCTTGATTCTATTTTTATAAAAATAATGTGTAATAATAGTAAACAATCTATTTTTTTGTTGTTGTTCTTTTATTCTCAGGGCGGTGTGTCAATCTCTTAATTATCCTATCAGGTTTGCAACACAGTTAGAATCATTGGCTGCGTTACAGATGTAAGAACTATTCTATACAAAGGGAACAGTTTAACTTTTATCTCTCTCTCTATTTTCATATTTATGTGTAAAAACACTAGTACAAGATCGATCTCAGTTACTGCATTGTCTCCTCTCTTTTTTCTACAGCAAAAAAAAAAAAAACAGGTTAACGAAACGGAACTAGAAAGAAGTGATCTATTTCTTAAAGAGGAATAGCTGCATCAAAATTATTTGCTATCATTGGTCCTCTAAAAAAGTAACCCTGTTTCCCATGAAACAGAGAGATGATCGACACGCGCCCGTCCGCGCACATTTTTCCCTCTCTGTCTCTCCCAAAATGGATCATTTTGTCAATAACAACTTTGCAGAAAAGATAGAATGTTACTCAATGGCACGAGATTGTTGAACTAAAAATTACACAAAATATATGTATTCATAATTGTTAAAAAAAGGGTTTCTGCTGTTGTTGTTGTTGTTGCTTTACTTGAGAAGCAGAAGGAGGAGGAGGCAATAAAGGAACGATACCATCATTGTTATTTGTGGCAGAACGAGGCTTTGATCTTTTGACGCCTAGATTACCAATGGTAATATTGATCGTCTGACCTTCCTTTAGTCCGTAATCCTTTTTGGGCGTTGTATCCACTGTTCGTTCAGCCGCTTCTTTTTCAGCCCTTAATTGCCTAATAGAAAATAGAATAAATGTTGATTTCAGAAAAGACATCATACACTTACTTTACAAAATCTTGTAACGTCACGTTGAAATCAAAGGCATCTGATCTTTCTTGGAAACCCATGCCGATAAAGGCATGTCGACCTATTTTTATACATATTAGCCTTTCCTCCCCTTTTTGTTTCTCCCCTTTTTAATAAAAACCTTCATTTTCAATCTTGAGAACAAAGTAACGACTAGAGTCTAATACAGCTTCAACAGAATTTGAATGGATCTCATAGGGACACATGGCAAATAGTTCACCTTTAATAAATAATTAAAGTAGCTGTTCCCTTTTTTCTCTGGTTTATAAGTCATTACCACTACTGCTGTCTTCTAACCTAATCTCACACCTTCTACCTTTACTCACAACTCTCAATCGACCCTTCCATAAAAATGACGTAGCCAAATCTCCCCATTCAGCAGCTCTAAATTGGATATCAGTATCCCCCCTTTTTCTTTTTTCCCTTTTTTTTTTGTTTTCTTATTACCTATATCCTCTTGCTGCTGTTCTTGGAGGAATCTTGTAAACTAACCATGGGACTCATTTAACATTTTCTCTTTCTTTCTCTTTTTTTTTGGTTAAAATATTTTTCTACTTGTTACCAAAACATTCACGAATGATCAACAAGACACTTTCATATTCTTCCTCCATTTTATATAATTGTGACAGAGTAAATAAAGAGAGAGAAAAAATAAAAATAATAGGAGTTTTAATCAAATAATTCTTTATATGACATCTCTTTCTTTTGAGACTGATATCGAGTCAGGACAATACTCGTCTGACAGTACTCTTGGGTGATCTTTCCATAGTATCCACCTTTTCTCAAGAGAGAATGAATAGCTTCTTCCTTTGTCCACTTTTGTTCGACCATGACTTCAGGTAGATAAGTGGCTGTATCCTTTTCTCCATTGACTTGAGTAAATTCTATCCAGATACCATGAACACCAATCTCCCAGTCAAGATAATCCTTGGCCTTTTCAAAATTGATCAGTAAAGAGACAGCACAGGAAAGTCTAGGGAATTCTGCTAATCTAATGGGAGGGAATCTAGAGTCTTTTAAGGCACTAGGAAAATGTCAGTTTATTTTATGATGTGTATATATGTCACTGACTTACCTTATCAATGCATATTTTAAAAGTCCATTGTGCAACTTTTGAGCATTAAAGTTGCCAATGCAACCTCTAAGCTTCTGTTCTCCGTGAGATTGAATATGCCAAGTGACAAACAATGGGCTAAAAAATATATAAGAATGATAAACTATTAAAGTAAATGATCCTTACTATGCGTCATCTGGGAAATCGGGTTTTGGATAGGGCTTTTCTTTCAAATGAGCCATCAAGGCTTCAAAGCAAAACCTGACATGCTTCTCACTGACAACAAAATCACTTGACATTCGTTTATAAAAATTAAAAATAGAAAGAAAAAAAGAAAAAACGAGAAAAAAAAGCCCTGAAAAATAAAATAAACCTATGGCAGTTGGATGTTTTCAAGTCTTTTTGTTTGTAACTGGATAAATTTATTCAAACGCCGCTGCGTAGTTATTGTCTTGATATGCACGAATAACAATAAGGATTGCAACACCTATTCCCAATCACTGTCATCATCATCATTGTTGTTGTTATCATCATTCTTTGACTTGGTGTCTTCCTTCTTTTGTGTCTCGGCCTTGACCCATTCATCTTCTGTTGACTGCAGCTGTGGTGTGGACGAAGGGTTGGATATTTGACTGAAATCTGTATCTTCTGAACTTCTCTTGACGTTATCCTTGACTGTCATCTCTTCATCATCTGAATCCCATTTGAAATCATTTTCATCCTCTTCTTTCACGCTTTGAACAATTAACTGACGCTTTTGTTCATCTTGATCAATCTTCCATGCTTGATAAAAGTAACGTTGCCAAAAGAGTGGGTAGCTGACCTGCATAGGAACTATACAAAGATAAATATGTATGTTTAAAAAGAGAAGAGGTATACCTAATGTATTCATCATGTCCCTTAACTCAGGATTATCATTCAATAATTGTGCAATCTCTTCAGTGTACTCATCAATCTTGAATGTATCATTAAATGTCTTTAATACTTTAGTCTCCTCTTCACTCTCTGGATCCTTTAAATAGGTATCTGGGTTGGTTTGCATCTTGGCTATTAACGTTTCTTTACGGGTTGCACTATAATAATATAAGTTCTCTCCATCTGTCTATGTCTATTATATAAATATTACTATATACGACGACTGGCTTGCTGTTGTTGTTGTTGTTGTTCTTCTTCTTCAGGCCCTATCACAGTAACCGTATTCTTCAAAGCGGAAATAACCTCAGTTCCAAATGTCTGAAGATAATGCTCGGCGGATCGTGTACCTCTGGCAAGTCCTTCTTTGAGTTGCTTTAGATCCATATTCTCCGGTAAATGTACTGATTGAACCTGACTCGGTAACCGTTGCTCCAATGCCTTCATCAAACCGTCCTTCAGACTGGTGAAATTAACCGTGTTGATGCTCGCCAGACTTTCTCGAATAAGTTCCAAACTGTTATCTTCTTGTTCTTCTTCTTCACCATCTTCAGTAAGCACTTGTGCAAATTCTTGCAAGTCTCTCTTGGTTCCCTCAACAAATGCTTCACTCTAGAACGTATTTATATAAACTGGTTCAAAAAAGCCAACAAGAATACCTGTTTCTTAACAGTATCCACCAGACTAGACCATTTTTTACCCCATCCCATGTTATGAAATGCTTTTAAAATCACGTCATTTTCTTCATTATTGTTATTAGAACCTGCTGTGTCTGTAGTAGCAGCAGCAGCATATTGATACATGTCTTCCATTATAGCACGTAATTAAATAAAAAAGAAAAAAAAAGAGAACACATTTGTGACTTTATCAAATGCATTGCATTTATTTCAATTTTCTCTTGCAAAAGATCTTTGAACAGGTGCAAACTTTTGGATATCATTTGTCCATGTCAAGTCCTGTTCTATTTCTTCTTCGTCTTCTGTCTTATTTTTATAAATAATAGCATCGACAGACTTGATGGCAGCCAGTGTCTCTGTCGTATACTCTTCCTTTACAAGTGGTTCAAATTTGACTGCAGGTGCTAAAAAAATATAAGTCTTTGTTCACTTATGCTTTTATAATATACCTTTTTTTGAAAGCTTTCCTCCCTTGATATCTCGATACTCTTCAAAGCTAAATCCACTGTTAAACCTTTTAAGGACACTGATATACTCCTTTCTGTCTTTTGAATCTTTTGTCTGGATATAGTTATCCTTATTTTGATGAAACCGCTTGATCAATCTTTCATCCACTGTATCCTCCAGTCTGGATTTCTTGGTTGATTTATGAGAGATTTCTGGGGATGTAGGATGTCGACGTATACGCGACAAGTTTGATTCTGATCCATCCGAAGCGTGCAAAAGAGGTCTATGCTCTGTCCTGTTCTGCCTTTCTGGAGTCCTCTCTTCCGTATCGTCATCTTGATACACCTCAAACTTTGGGGTTGGGACAACAGGCTGAACTGGGCTAGACTGTAGCAAGGTAGCGCCTGCAAATTTTTCCTTGACTAACTCGTTCTCAATACGTTGAGAGCGACTAAAGAGTGGTATATGGGCTGAATGACGATGTGATGATGATGACGATGATGCTATGGGTTGACTACTACTACTGCTGCTACTATTACTACTATTATCGGTATACACTTGAAACGAACTTGAAGGTTGTTGCTGTTGCTGTTGTTGAATGCTTTGATTACCAAACGAGCTACTTGCTTGTTGCTGTGGTTGAATATTTGAAAAGATGTTTGAAGGCATAGACACTCTCGATCGACTATCAAACTTTTCTCCTAGCATCGTACGTTGTCCTGTTGCTCTTAATGCTTCCATTTGTAATCTTGCTTCCTGTCTGTGTCGCCTTAATATCCCTTGTTCCCGTCTAGCCTCCATTCTTTGTTTAAATATGTCATAGTTCTTTTCTAATCGTCTCAAAGGTGCTGCTGATTGTCGTATACCACGTTTATAAATCTCTTCCACTTCATCATATCTATGAGAAAAAGAATGAGTTATAAATGATAGGAAAGCCCTGGACCATTATGTATGTGTTACTTTTACTTTTGAATTCCCTCAAGATAATTAGCATATTCTTCATAAAACAAGGCTAGTGATTGTCCAATATCCTTCTTTACAAGATAGACATATATATCACGTGGCTCCTTTACGAGGTTGGCATATTCTATCCACAATTTCAGATATCGAGGATCGTTTTTATATCTGACATCATCTACAAATTGAGGTGTCGCGTCTTTAAGCAAGTTAAGTAGTCGCGTGTCGTTATAAGGATACATTTCAGTAGTCCATGTGTAGTATTCAACATAGACATTTAAAGGATCATCCAAGTCATCCATGTTGTCTAGTCTGTTTTTGAATTCGACATGTTTTAATTCCATCACTTTGTCTCGTTCTGTCTCTTCTATAACAAGCGCTGTAGCATGTCGTCCTTGTCGACGAGGCTTGATGTTTTCTTTTGAGCTGTCAATTATAGCAGCTTCAGGAATGGAAGCAATCAATCGTCGTCTATCTTCTTCTGTTAGTTCAGCCATTGTTAATCAAAGAGAAAGAAAAAAAAAGCTAAATTGTGACGCTTTAGACTGCGCCCCGGCCATGTAAAAATTTATGGCACACAAACACAAACAGAGCTTATTATGCATTCTTTCAATAATAAAAAAAAGAGCTTTTTATTTTATTTAGACATCTGTATGCATTCATAGTTAGTTTTCTTTTTCTTTTTTTTTTTTTCTTTAAGCGTCTACATACCATCATCTTGACAAATTCTTCATAATTAATTTGTCCATCACCATCAACATCAGCCTCACGAATCATTTCATCCACTTCTTCTTCAGTCAACTTTTCACCCAAAGATGTCATTACATGGCGTAGTTCTGCTGCAGAAATATAACCATTACCATCCTTATCAAACACCTTGAAGGCCTCCTGAATTTCTTCCTGAGAATCTGTATCTTTCATTTTTCTATACTTGTCTTTAGCAAAGAAAACGCCCTTTTTTTATAGTTTATGTTACCTTGCCAACATGGCTAAAAATTCACTGAAATCAATGTGACCATTTCCATCACTATCGATTTCATTGATCTATCATCTCATCAGCCTTTGTATTCACGAGATGTTTTTTTTTTTCTCTAATATAATACCATGTCCTGAAGCTCGGCTTCTGTAGGATTCAAATTTAAAGAACGCATAACTACACCAAGTTCCTTTGTCGTGATAGCTCCGTCACCGTCTTTGTCGAATAATTTGAAAGCTTCACGGAACTCTGCGATTTGTTCTTCTGTAAGTTGATCGGCCTGATGGATTGTTATTGAATGTTCCTCTCTCTTTTTTTTGTTTCTTTTTTCTTTTCTCTCTCTCTTTTGTTTCTATTAACTTTTGTTGCTTACCATTTTCAAGAACGAAATAAACAAAAAAAAGGGGAAAAAAAGAAAAAGAACAGAACTATAAAAAAAATTATGAGATGCGTCACACAAACCACTTGTCTACAGCTTATGTAAACTGGGAATTAAAATCTATACCCTTCAAAATTTTTTCTTTTTTTGTTCTTTCTTTCTTACCAATGCCTGAATCAGTAAAGACCTTCTCTTTTCTTCTCTTTTCTCTACTTATGAGAACATTGTAACTAAATCTATTTGTAGAGAAAGAGACGTACATTTGACAACAAAGAACTTTCTGGTCCCGACTATGGTAAAGAGAGACCTGTCAAGAAGCAAGACATCAAAAAGACCATATCAGAGAAGCCCAGAAAGCATACAGTGACAGTAGCTATTCCTGGAAGCATCATTGACTTCGCTCCAACCCTAGAACTCAAGACGATTCTGGCCGGACAAGTAAGAAGGATAAAAAGTGAGAATATCATCATTGACTTTAATAGCTTGCGAGAACCTTTGCATTATTCTGTGTGGATGAAGTTGTGATATATCAAGATAAAGTCGTACATCCTTCAGCCAAAGTAAATCCAAATTTATTCTTGGCAAGAATACTACAATATATGGAAACACCTCCTTATTTGCGAAAGGCACTTGTACCCATTAGTTCCGACTTGAAGTTTGTTGGTTTACTACCGCCTTTAGACGCCCCACATCACCCATCTCGGGAAGACATGACACTCTATCGAGAGGGTGTGACGCTAGACAAGGCAGATGATGAATCTACACTGGTAGATGTCGGCCTTTTCAGACGAGCTCGTATCGACCGACCTGTTCAGCCTAATGTTCGCGTCACAGTCGAACTGAGTCAAGTCGTGGCAGCAGCAGACACCAAAAAGGGACAAAAGCCGATCCAGGCCAAGGCGGTGAGTCCAAAGACACCGAGAGAGAAGAGTGGGATCTATTGGGGATATCAGATCCGTGTGGCATCATCATTTTCTAAAGTGATGGCTGAAGCGCCCTGCAAGTATGATCTGTCAATAGGTGTGAGTGATCAAGGAGGAGACAACCTCTTTCACTCGTCTACAATTAAGAATAAATTCAAACCCTTTGGGTAAGTTGTATTGGAAAGAATGATCAAAAGACACTAATCCCCCTCGTTTATTAGGCATATACTCATTGCCTTTGGTACACCCAATGGCGGATTAGAAGAAGCTATTGAAGCAGATGAGGATCTAAAAGAGGGAGGGGAGAATGCGCATGAATTGTTTGATCTGTTTATACAGTCTGCAACAAGCGGCACACGTTCTGTGCGTCTAGAGGTATACAATATCATAAGCATATGCCTCACAACATAAACTAAAGTATTCATATAGGAATCAATCATGATGGTCATGTCTACATTAAAACCCACCATAGCGAATAAAGGCAAATCATAACTTTCTTTTTTTGGACACTGTGACCATTTAGTTTTGTTGTGACTTTTAGCATCTTTTTTTTCCTCCCAGGGCCTCTTTCTTTTTTTTTAACTATTTATCATGTTGAGAGCAACGACCGCCAAGACTGTCAAACTTCCTTTATGGAAATTCTCTGCTCAGTGCTATAGTACACCCAGTCTTGCCGAGCGCCTTGCAGGAGCAGGCCGTGGTCAAACATTAAACAACAGTGATCCCTTTGCTGACTTTTTGACGCCTAAAAAGAACAATAACAGTAACAGCAACAACAAGAACAAGAACAAGAACGGAATGATGGGCAACAGAAATAGAAATGACAGTAGAAGAAGAAACCAGAGAGCACCTGTTGAAGGACAATTTGCTGATGCAGAAGAAGAATCCAGCAATAAGCCAATTATTAAAAAAGAAATGAAAGACAAGAGACCTTTAAGAAAAACAAAAGACAGAAAACCTATGCGTTCTGGTGTCAAACATGAAGCTGTTCGCACTCGTCGTGCTACGTCATTTATTGACAAAGATATTGATTGGACAGCTCTTTCGATTGAAGATGTGTCGACATCAGAACAGCAGCAACCACAAGAACAAGAACAAGAGCAAGAGCAAGAGCAAGCGGTGGCTGTCGATGAAAAAGAATACCAACCTTACCTTTCAGTTGGTTCAGATATTCAATGGTCCAAAATCATCAAAGGTGATGTAATGAGCACTCTCGTCGGAAGCAATGCCACACTCGATCTTCAACAAAAGGCCTTGTTCTTATCTACTGTAGCCAATGCCACTTCAGGTCAACCATTAAGAAAGTAATCTATAGAGAAAAATAAACAAAAAAATTAAAATCTCTCCCTCTTCTTTTTTTTCTTTTTTTTTTGCAATGAGGAAAACTCTTGTTCTATTGTTCCCAAAGAAATTTCTTGAGCAGCCACCATGGACAACTATGCAAATGACAACAGCCAAGAAACTGTTTTCAAAGCAGGTTAGTTTTATAAAAAGCATATCTCAAATGGATCAAGCACCAGATCTACAAGGTCGACCTGAAGTGGCATTTGTTGGAAGAAGTAATGTTGGGGTAATGACTTGATATGCAAAGCAAAGAACAAGAGAGATTAAGATTAATTATAGAAATCAACCTTGATCAACAGTTTGACAAATAATTCAAAGCTAGTTAAGACGTCTAGTAAACCTGTAAGACAATGGAAAGAAACAAGTTATGATTATTTATCGGTTCGTTAGGGACATACCCGGCTACTGAATTTCTTTAACCTCGGTAATCAACTGACACTGGTAGACATGCCGGGCTATGGATATCGATCCAAGGCAGAATGGGGAGATCTCATCCTAGATTATCTAAATACCCGTCGACAGTAAGGAAAGCAGGATAGACGTGAATAAACTTCTCTAATTTATGTTAGGCTCAAGAGACTCTTTTTACTGATCGACCCTGTTGCAGGAATAAAGGAGACGGATAAAATGTTGATAAAACAGTTGGATATACAAGCGGTATCCTTTCAAGTGATATTGACCAAACGAGATAAACTATCAGACGAAGAATTCAACCGTTCGAGATCATCTATAGAAGAATATCTGGCAGAGGAATCAATCTGTTGTTATCCTCAACTTCTTGTCACAGGCAAGAAACGAAAGAGCAAGCCAGGGGATGCTGAATACATGGAGCAAGAGCTAACAAGAGTTAAATGTGCCATACTTTCTGCAGCACAGCTTATATAAAAGTTTGTTTTTTTTTTTCTTTTATTATGTGTAAAAAATGAGAAAGGAAAAGGGAAAGTATTATTTGTAAAGATTATAGGTACTTGTTCTCTTTTGTTGTTGATGAAGATGCTGGTTCGATCTATTTTGTTGCTGCATCATGGGCATGAATTGTTGTTGTTGTTGTTGAATGGGTGTTGACATGCTGATGGTAGGTATGGGTGAACTTTCACTACGCATCATGGTCATCCGAGGATCATAATACATGAGTGTACTAGAGGGCCTTTGCCCCATGGCATTTTGTCCTACAGGACGAAGTTTGTTGACGTTATAGTCACTTTTACTTGCTCTTGTCATCTGATGATGCTGATGATGTTGTTGCATTTGTTGAAAGTTAATATTATGTGTACCCTGTTCTGGCAGCTTGCTGAGGAAACCATCAGCAAAGTTAGCCTTGGATGGATCCGGCATCTTCTTTCTATTTTTACGCGTTGCTGCCTTTTCCTCTTCCAACTGCATCATGAGATCCATTGCGGATACACTCTTGCGGTTCTTTTGCTTTTGCTGTTGTTGTTGCTGCTGCTGTTGGAGCTGCATGGCTTGTTGATACTGTTGAAATTGGGCCATTTGAGCCATCTGTTGTGCCTGTGCCATCTGCATCATATGTTGCATTTGCATATTATAGGCCATCTGTTGTTGTTGCTGGAGATAGGTATTATACATGTCCATTTCACTCACGGATCGGGGATAATTAGCACTAGAGGGCGTGGATATACGGAAGACAGGCTCTTCAATCAAATCGTCAGAAGGTGTCGTGCTACTCACGGTTGATCCTGGAGTATCTACGTCCAAGACAGACATGCGCCATTGTTCGATTGGATGTTGTTGCTGTTGTTGTTGGACTTCTTGAGTGACATCGCCTGTACTCCTGGCTCTTCTGTGGACACTTGGACCACGTTCTAATTGCTTTAATGTAGACATACGTCTGTCATACATATGCTGTTCATGTTCTATATGATGTTATTATTACCAAACACAATGCTGATAAACAAGGGTATTACCTTTGTGTTCTACTTTCTCGACCTCTTCCTCCTCCTTCTCCTCTTCTTCTTCTTCTTTTTCTTCATCATCATCATCGTCTTGTTCTTCTTCTTCTTCGGAGTCCTCATCATCACTCGGCTGTATCGTGCGTTTAGATACTTTTCCCTTTTCTTTGTTATTGTTATTGCCTATGATAATTTCAGGAGGAGGAATATTGATATCTAATTTGGGCGCTCCGGTACTAATAGATGTAGTAGACAATGGTTTCATATCTGGCTTAGATGTCTGTGGTTGTCTATTAATGACAGTCTTTGGCTCTTGTTCTTCCCCTTCACTCTCACTTTCTTCTTCGTCTTCTTCCTCCTCTTCTTCTTCATCATCACTCGGTACAAAACGGCGGTTATTTTTAGTTATAGCTGAATGCATAATAACACCTAGAAAAATTAAAGTCACATGAATATCCAAGGAAAGAATTCAGAAGAAAAAAAAGAGACATACTTGATTTGTTATTTGATGAAATGGACGAGCTACTTGAGCTTTGAGGTCTATCGCTTGATCTTGTACGATTCATTGGAGCAGGAAGATGGTGTTGCTGTGGATACGGATGCTGCTGCTGTGGATACGGTTGTTGTTGTAGTTGTTGTTGCTGTTGTGGATATAGTTGCTGTGGATACTGTGGCGAGGGCTTTGGTTGTCTTGGAATATACTTACGTCCCTTTTTGATAGATTGTGGATTCATGATCGAGTTCTTCATATCATTTGTAATATGAGATTGATGAAAGATAACACTCTTTGACCAAGGTTCTGCTTCAATTTCATCAGTATCAGGCGTCTTGATGGCTTTAGCGAGAGCGAGTCTTGACAAGCTAACAGATACGTCTTCTAAAGACATTGTTTATTTTTTGGAGGGAAAAAGAAAGAGAAAGAGAATAATGAAGAAAAAGGGGGGAAGAAAAAATGCCACAGAAGAGTTTTTGTTTAATTGTCTGAGATTAGAAATGATGGATGGTGAACAACCAAAAAAAGATGTTAAAGTTTATTTTTACTGTTATTATTTTTAGAAAAGAAAGAAAGAAAAAGAAACGCATTTGCGAGTCCTACTCTCCATTTATGAAGATGCACCCGAGAGATTGTCCTTGGTAAAATTCAAAGAGAGAAAAAAAAAGCCATTGCGTTTTTTTTTTATAATATTCTCCCTCCCTCTTTTTGCTATTGTATAATGGAATAAGGATAAACCATTGTTGCTCCAATTTATCACATGAGCTTCAAGTAATCGATTCGCTTGGCACAGATAAAAGCATACGTGTTTCATGTTTCTTTCTTTCTCTCTCTTTCTTTGTCACTTTCTGTATCCCGCGACTTTTGGTTTCCTTTTTCTTCATTTCTCCACAATCCATTAATAAGTCCGCACTCCTTCCAATGGCTCTAAACGTGGCCCTCCGATGAAAATGACCAACCCCAAGTGCCTCATTGCAGCTCGTTTGTGCGCGTGCAAGTAAAGACAAAAAGACCCTTTTGTCTTTTAAACCTAACAAGGGGGATCTTTCCTTATTTGGATATTCACCAAATTATGTAATTAGCACTAATTAATAGGCATTATTTTCCTTCCATGTGTCTTTCATTATGCTTTCTTTTCTGCAACCATGTGTGTGTAATGATAACCCTCATTCCAGTTGAAACTAGACTAAAAACGAAATGATTTTTTTAACTTTTATTATAAGTTACAATACATGCTTTCTTTGTTTACAACACTTTATTATTTAATTTTCATTCCATCCATTTCGTTTCATAATGTCTTCCAAATACTTTATTCTCTTTTTATATTCGGCTTCTTTAGCGTACAAACTCTTTTTCTCTGATTCCAAAACTGCATTATTCAAGATTAATTTGGCATTCTCCGCCTGCAGAGTAGCTACCCTCGTTTCGAGTTGATCCACTTTTAATAATTTCTTCAACCTTGATCTTCTTGCTGCATCTGTATTCTACATATGAAAAAAGGGAAAATTGAGAACAGATATAGAATAAAATAATTAAGGTTTTACCTTTCTTCGTTTCAATATGTCTTCATCAATCTTACCATCCTCAGACGGTTCGGGTTCGGGTAATTTTCTGATACCTCTCGGTTTAGGTAGTGGCCTTGACAGTTTGAACTCTTCAACGGGCTCCTTTTCTGGATGTAGCTCAACCGGTGGTTTATCATTACCGCCCCAGGAGATATTGAATACGTTGTTGTCTTGTCTGTTATTTGCTTGTGCTGACGATGTGCTTGCTGAGGTCGCAGATGTTAAGTCATCGAGTGTTTGTTTTTCATAGATTAGTTTGGATAGAGAAGGACTATTGTTTATTACGTTTGCGTCTTCCGAACCAGGAATAGAAAGTGTATTGATATTGTCCCAAAGTAATTCAGGCTTTAGTTCGGCTGATTCCAAGGGTGGAAACAATTGATGTCGGCTATTCTCATTAAAATCAATATTATTGCAGTTACTATTATTATTCATATTAACAAAAGAACGAGAAGAGTGAAATCAAGTTGGCATTATAATAAAAAACAAAAAAACAGAAAAAAAAAAATAAAAGAGCAAAGAAGAAAAGAGTAAGGCAAGGTGAGAGAGTCACGTATAAAAAAAAAGTGTCACATAATGCGTTTGTTTATTTTAATCATACATGGATATTTACACGAAAAGACAGATACATAAAGATGAAGGTATACACAATGAATAAATAAATATATTAATGAGCCAAACGACCAGTATAGCTAAGCCTCTTACTTCTTCTTTCTTGTACCATTGCCAACACCCTCTTGGCTGACTCTGTTGCCTTTTCTTTTTCTGTCTTTACAGGCTCCATCGTATGTCGCTTATTGTCAGTAGACAGATACGACAGACGCCTTCTGATATCTTCTACACTACTATTACGCTTTAAGGATGATCTATTGCTCAATTTATCTTGAGTAATACGTGTTGATACACGAGGTTCATTGACAACAACTGGCTTCTTTAAAGACCATCTTTCTATGCTATCTCTCTTTTGTGCACGATTTAGATAAGAAAGGGCAATATCTCTGTCTGTCTTGTCTTCCCTTGGACGTGCTGTGATATCATGAACACTGGCCCTTGGACGAGCCAGATAGGTCTCTGTCTTGTACTTGTTGTCTTCGCTTGTTCTTCTGGGACGGCCCACTGTATCTTCGCTTGTTCTTCTCGAACGATTCACACTGTCTTCACTTATTCTTCTGGGGTGAGCCAAGTAACTCTCAACATTCATTTGAGACATTCTTCTTGTGCGACTCATATCATCTTGCTGTCTAGACGAACGACGGGCCATTCCTCTTGGTTGTTCTTCGCTTGCTCTTCTTAATGAGTAGCCCTCGACCCTGGGCCTTTCCTGAGCCTCACTGTTTGTTCTCTTGGTTCGGGTCAAGTAATTATAATTTGTGACCACAGGTCGTACAATAGGCGATTTAGTTAAATCAGGCACGTTCTTTTTTATGATACCCTGATCTCTATTGGGTTCATCAAGGCTCTGCCTGTGATAGACAGCTTCCCTGTTGCGATCCAAGCATTGACTATATCGCTTAGATGGAGGAGAAGGGGGATCATAATAGACATCATTTGAGTGAGAGGATGAAGTTGTGGTCGAATTGCCTGAGCTTCGTGAAGGGGCCATTGATTGGCTAGTCTTTTCAAGAGTGTAACGTGGAACAGAAGGCTCACATGAGTTACGAAAGTGCTGTAGAAGAGAACTTCTTCGTTTCATGAATGCTTCACTATCGCGTTTGAGTCGTTCGTAAGCTTTAGAGTCTATTTCTTTTAGTTGATCTAAATAGACTTGTTCCATTTGTCGTTCTCTGATATATGACTGTTCAAGTGCTGATAGCAGTTGACTTTTTCTATCTTCATTATTTGTATTACGTCTGGTTGATGTCTTGAAGCTAAAAAAGTTACAGATTAATAATAATACTAATATAAAAAAGGGGAGATAGCTTTTACTCTTGAATGTTTGTCGTACGAGATGAAAATTTGACGCTACTGGTTGGCCTTGAGGATAGTAAATCGTCCATATCGTAATGACCCATAAACTCACGAAGGTCACTGTGGACAAGGTCATCAACGGTAGCGGTATCTAATGATATTGGTTATGTTTCAACTTTATTATGCAACTTTATTATTACCTTTCAAGTTCCTGAATAACTGAACACTTTCAGCATAAGGTGAAGAAGTGGTTCTATATTTATTAGGAGTTGGTGTGACTAAAGAACGGGTCAACTCGTCTAGTTGATTATCGTCAATACTGGATAAACTGATAAGTTGAGATGACTCTTCATTGAAAATATCATCTAAATCTTCTAGTTCGTTTGGATCATACGCATAAAGCGACCTCTCAAAGATGGACATTTTTATATATGAAAAATATTAAAGGAAGAGGAAAAAAAGGGGATAAAAGAAAAAAGAAAGAAAAGAAGGAATTATTACAATAAAAAAAAAAAACATCTGTGCGGTGATTTAAATCATATGTAAAATTACGAAAAAAGTACTGTTACAATGAAAATCATTATTGAGCTATTTTTTTTAAATTCGAGACCCTAATGAGTATTATTATTGTTGTTGTTGTTTGAGGGGGGAAATGCAACTCATTTTTTTTGGGTCAATCGCAAAATAACCTCTTTGTTATTTGTATGTCAAAATAAATATGCTCTCTTTTTTTTTTTTATTTTGGCCTTTTGCGCTATTTTCATAAATAGTATATAAATGTGCTTAATTTTCTTTTTCTTTTTTTTTTCTTATATAAAAATGATCATTATTAACAATATAAAATACGCTTGTGAAAGTAAGAAGAATAAAGGAAAAGACTGAACTTTTATTAACGATTTTTAGAATGCATACAAGTAACTAAATATTTATAAATTAAAAAACAATGCATTAAGTTGTAATTTAGGGACATAGATCATCTCGTTGTGATCATAGAGAAAGAAAATTAGTTGCTGTTAGAAAGAAAGGAAGACCGATTAGTCAATGTGATAGTTGTAGAGAGAAAAGAAAGATTAAGCAAATTCACCAAAAATGTGAATGTTTGTTAAAGAAGAAATCAAGACTTACATCCACTCGTCGCATCATGTCTATCGAAGCTTTACTTGTCTAATATCAATCTCACATGCTTACATTATATACCACGCATCTCTTTTATATAAAGAGTCAATTTTTGTAAAATTACCTCAAATAAATCAATATTCTCTAATCGCGTTCATTTCCTTACATGTAAAATGCGCTTTTTGAGCTGTAGCACACACACATATATATATATACATACATACGAAGTCAGAAGCTAATCAAATACCGCATCTTATTCACTAAAATCGATTTACACGCTCATACAAAGAATAAAAAAGAAGACAGAATATCCTGTGAGGCAACAGAACTTTTGTCCTTAGCCTCTTTCTACACTAAACCATTTAAAGTCAAATGCCCCTAGCTCCCTTCCCTCCCCCCCCCCATTTCTTTTTTCCTTTTTTCCACTTCAACGTGACAACATAGAAATATGCTCATCACACATCATCATTGTTTGTTATTTATCAGCTGTTTTTTTCATATCTTTACTTACGAATCTATTGATCTAAGGCTGTCATTAAACTTCATTTTGTACTTAAAAAAGCTTAAAATATTCGTTGGAATGACATAAGATAAGAATAGAAGGGGTAAATCGGCACAAACACACGCTTATACGCTCTAGTCGGATGTTTAACTTGATAATGCTCAGACGCATGCTAGAACTAAACGAAGCGACTATATAGCGATGTTCTCACCTATCAATAGAGTTTTCTGTTGAAAGAAAAGAATGCGTTGATAGAATTCTGTATCCATAATTGATATAGTCCAATTAATGTTGATTTATTGTTAATATCTGCATTGACATCACGCTGTTATACATATTACTTTAAATGTTAGTACGTATGCATAAATCATCATTATTTCCCATTGAATAGGCTGCCCTTGTTTTCTCCAATATCACCAGTAAACGTTTTTGCCATCTGCCTGTTACTGTACAAATAGCCTCACATTTCTCTGTG
This sequence comes from Rhizopus microsporus ATCC 52813, assembly GCF_002708625.1. NCBI lineage: Eukaryota > Fungi > Mucoromycota > Mucoromycetes > Mucorales > Rhizopodaceae > Rhizopus > Rhizopus microsporus. The sequence continues at coordinate 1,840,247 of NW_019671916.1, read as the reverse complement.
ACGATATACATTGAAGCTGTAAATCACAAGCAGAGTGCAAAATTGATGTATTTCTTGATAAAACTCTTAATTGAGGAATCAATGTTTGCGTAATTTTTTCATGGGATTATAAGCAGGTTGTTCCCTATTTTTAACTTTTTGCTTTGTGCTTGCCATGCAGAATCCAGGTCTAAATCTGTTTAAACAAGTTGATATAGTACTGTACTGACCATACTTGCTGTGTACTTTGTCATTCAAGTGTATCTGGATCGATGTAAGCAATGTGATCAGTAAAGCTGAGTCCAAATGATTTTTTGGCTAAAGGACAAAGACCTCTTGTCTAATTAATGAAATACGCTCGTCTCAATACCAACTTCTTTTTGTCATAATAAAATGCTATATATACTCTGAGTGTAATAAACCTACCGCTCTTGACTAATAAAAAGCGCTCAGTACCTTTAATAAATGTTAACATGGCCCCGTGAACGAGTTTTTAAAAATTATTCATGCATAGAGATATCGCTTGGTTACCTTGAGACATCAGTTTTACAGTGTGTCGACTGTTGAGAACGTATCAAAAATTACTATAAAGTCAAGTATCAAATAACAAAAAAAGAGGTGGTCAACAAATAAAAGACCAAATCCTATACTGATGATACCAAGTGCATAAAATGTGGTCAACAAGACCACAGTAGTGTAAGGTCACTACTGTTTCCCTTTTTATAACGTGACAAAGGTTTATGTAGTTGAACAAAGTCTTGGCCTAAGTTGTTAAAGTATATGCAAGAAAAACTTCCATTTGGACCAAATCCTCGCAGGAAAAATCTTTAGAATTTTGAATGTCCCAACTTTGCAGTTTTTTCTTTTTGAGAGGTTAAGAAGCAGCCAGTGGTATCAAAAGTCATAGTGCTGGACGTGAACGGCCCTTCGTGTTAGAAGATTGTAACCCTCTTTAAGCATCAATCATCATAGTAAACACGGCCTATCCTCATTGTTTGCAGATTATTATAATCAAGAGTATTCATCCTCTTACAAGTCTACAGTTTTGATTTTCATTGTATCCTAAAAACATTTCTAATAGTCTGCTTTCAGGTACGAGCTAACAAGCACTACATGTAAACAAATTTAAAGACCGTTTAAATGTCTATGCAAGTCACGCCGACGTCACAATATTTTTTTCAGAATCTACGCGTTTTTATCACTTCATTGTCGTCCTTTCCTTTTCTCTTTATTCAAAAATAAGACTGATTTCAAAAAATGTGTACGTGTATTTATAGAACATGGAAACCTCCTTTGTGCTAATGGCATGATTTATAGCTTTTAGTTTTGGAGCTAATAACAGCAATACAAATAAACCTGCTACGGCTGGTTTTTCATTTGGTAGAAAAAAAACATAGAAGGAGAGATTAGCAAAAGAAAACTAAAAAAGAAAGGAAATTAGGCACAGGCAGCAACACAGCATCCGGTACGGGAGGCTTTGGCTTTGGAACACCTACATCTGCTCCAGCAACAGGTGCATTTGGCTCAACCACCACCGCACCAAGCACTGGTTTTGGCAGTACAGGAGGCTTTGGTGGACTTGGTGCCACTTCTTCTGCTCCCAGTACAAATAGTACTTTTGGTGGATTTGGCACTACTTCTTCTGCTCCTGCTACAACCACTAATACTACTACTACACCAAACACCTTTGGTGGATTCGGTTCTACTCCTGCAACCACAACTAGCTCCACGCCAGCTTTCGGAGGCTTTGGAGCCACTAGCTCGACACCTGCTAGTACTGCTGGCACTACTGCTACAGCCACTACTGGATTTGGCGGTTTTGGTGCAGCTGCTTCTAAACCTGCCACTGGTTTCGGTGCTACGACAACTGCACCATCCACCACTGGTTTTTCATTTGGCACACCTGCAACATCCGCAGCCGCTTCAACACCTTCTACGGCCACTGCTCCTTTAACTGGATTTGGCTTCGGTGGCCCTGCTAGTTCCACAGCCACCACTACAGCTAGTAAGCCTTCATTTAGCTTTGGAACAACTGCACCAGCATCAACCACAGCAACATCCACACCCGCTACAACAACCACTGCTTCCATTTCAACAGGCGGATTTGGAGGATTTGGTCAAAAGACAGATGGTGAATGAATTAATCGATTGATGTTGACAATTGTTTAGAATTAACCTTTTTTTAAATATCTAGTCAAACCTGCTACTACAGGCACTACTCCTACTACTACTTCTACTACCACTGCAGGACAGCAACCTGCGCTTACAACACAACCTGCCGTGTCTAAACCTGTGTCGGTGCCTACACCATCTACTTTGAAAAACAAAACGATGGAAGAGATCCTTAATTTCTGGACAAAGGAATTGGAGAAACAAACAAAAGATTTCCACAAGCAAGCAACCCAAGTTTCTCAATGGGATCAACAATTGATAGAAAATGGAAACAAGGTTTTTATATACATATTTTTCATTGTTTTGCTTTGCTCACATTATTTTTTTAAAAAAAAAAAAAAAAAGATTGCTGCTCTTCACGAGAACGTTAAAAAGGTTGAACTTCTTCAACAGGAAATTGACTCTAATCTGGGCTACATCAACACCCAACAGGAAGAATTAAGCTCACTTCTTGATCAATATGAGAAGCAAATCAAGGATGTCTTTAATGAAAGCAATCTTCAACAGCCTATGCAAACAGCCGATACACAAAGAGAAAAGGCTTACGGTTTAGCAGAAAGCCTCAATAGTCAGTTGGATGATGTTAACAGAAACTTGAATATCATGGTTGAAGAAATTAACAAGATGGGTACCACCAAACAATCCGCTGGTGATGAAGATGATGTGGTATGTCTTTGAATATATATATACATATTTATATACTCACCTCTTTTTTTTTCCCTTAGGTTGGTCAAATTGTTCAAATTCTTAATTCTCACTTATCTTCCTTACAATGGATTGATACTCATTCTGCAAAGTTGCAAAACAAAATTCAAGAAGTTAGTAAACTGCATGGAGAAGTTGCATCCAATGTTCACTTTCATTAAATATAATTCCACTTTTTTTTTGTTTTCTTTCTTTCTTTCTTTGAATAAACTATGCATAAATAACTAATTGTTTTATTTGTGAGAGAAGCTTTTATTTGAGTTCAGCCAAAGCCTTCTTGAGTTCTTCACTGTCATGATCAAACCTCAGACCAGTTGAGAATGCATCAGCTGCTTCCTGAAGTCTGCCCAGACCAACAAGAGCCTTTCCCTTTCTAAACCAGCCTTTACTCCACTCGCGCTTCAAACGTGTCACTGCCTCAGCATCGACGTAAGCCTCTACATAATTCTTTAGTGATAGATGAGCAGCCGATCTATTACTCAAGATAGGTGCTAACTCTTCTCTGACAAACTGAAAGGCAAGAGGTTCCCAAAGAGGACGAGACCAGGCAAGGTCGACAGCCATACCATAGAAACGAATAGCCTCACCAAAGTTAGCTTGTTTAAAGAACTTGTTGCCTTCTTCCTTGAGACGAGTTACTTGAGCATTACGTGTTGGGTTAGGTGCATTAGGTGGTGGCAATTCTTTCACTTGTTTTAACGTGGCAGCTAAAGCGTTATGCTCTGTCCAATCCACTTGACATCTGCTACACTTTTCTAAGCTATGTTCTTTACATAGAATTCTGTCACCGTCGTTAGATGCTGTTACTTCGGGCTGTAAATAAAGAGTGGCCATGGTATGTACGAGATGAAGAAAGAGAAAAAAAAAAGATATTATTCGTAAATTATATAATTTTTGGTCCCGCTTGAAGTGAGTAACATTCTCTCATTTGTGTATGTATGTGCTCTGATGCCAACAACCAAGGTAATTATTCCCTTGCTCTCTTTCCTTCATTTTCTAGTGTGCGTGTAATTAAAAAAAGTATACGTGTATCATAAACAGTGTGAACGAGATAGCCTCATCTCTAGAGTTAATCAGGTACACAAAGCCAGCAGTTTAAGAAAAATAGCGTCAAATAACGTTTGAAAAAGGAATCAAACCTTGTATGCTTTCTTGAATCACCTATTGTATATAAAAGGTACATTATAGGATACAGTCAAAGTAAAAAGCCTTATATAAGAATGAATAGCAAAGACCTAGATCTTGTGATCGATTACTACTCTATTGATGAATTGCCTCAGACATTACGCGATTGGACCTTTAATCTTGTCAAACAGAACTTATACTACATGTAAAAGGTCTCTTTATAAGCTATTCATAATTAATATGCCCAATAGGTATGCCAATTCCAACGACGGCTGGAGCGATGAAGGGAAAAAGAAAGAGATGTTCGCACCAGAGGCCAGATATCTCGTAGCTCGGTCAGCCACGGATGAAGACGATTTGAAGGGCTTTTTATTATTCCAAATGGTTCAAGAGGAAACAATGGATGATGATGTTATGGCCAATTGCGCTTACTGGTATAATAATCAGATTGTACTGTAGAAAACTATGTTCTCTTCCTCTCTGATACGCGTTTTATTATATTAGTTATGAAATACAGTTGATAGAAGATGCTAGGAACCAAGGCTTAGGTGAATTTTTTATGAGTTTATTGGATCAAATAGGAAGCTATTGGAAGATGGATAAGGTCATGTTGACAGTATTTAAAGGTAAAAGAGATGGGAGATGCAATCATGTTGAGTATATGTCTAAATCCCTATTTTAACAGCTAATAAGGGCGCTTTTAAATTTTATACAGAGAAACTAGGGTAAGTCAATATGTCAAACAAAAGGGAGAAATAATAGAACTCATACATGTATTAGGTTTGAACTGGATGAAATTTCACCTGGGGCATGCTTACCAAGATACAAGGCAAAGCATTTTGATTATGAACTGTTAAGCAAACCTTGTCAGGCAGATAGAAAGAAAAAAGAACAAGAATAACTTGATCTGTAAATAGCATTTTAAAGAATATTAAATGAATAAACATTACACCATGACATATGCTTTTTTATCCTCTTTGTGCCCAGACGTACTACTGTCCGCGCGACACCATATTCTTTTTGTAATCCTTTTACTAACAGAGAAAGAAAGAGATTGACGATAAAAAGATTTTTTTATATGAGAAGGCTGGCAAACCAATGCTCCGAGTTTATTTAAGATATACACTACACGCACGAAGAAATACACGAGAAGGTTAATACTACAGGCGCTTACTCTAGGTGCTACCTATGATGCCATTTTACAACTTCACACTACCAAAGTCGCTATCTAGCCTAAGTCTACCCAGTGGGATATTCTTTATAAAGCTTCATCATAATTACACTTGAGTAATCTTGACTCTTTGCCGATCAAACTGACAACATAAAATTAAAATACAGTAATAACAACATTATTTCTTTCTTCTTGAAAAGAAAAAAAAAATTAAGGTAAATGCGTATTCTACATCAAGGAATATGGAAAGATATCTGTTCCTGAACAAGCTTAACGTGACGTTGCACATTGAAAAGTTTCGTTGGCGACATCAAAGATAGTGTCTGTAGCATTAACCTCTCGTGGATTTTCTCGTGCATGTAGTGTGCATCCTCCATAATAGTGAAGCGATGTTTGTAAACCAGTAACTAAAGAACCACCAGTAGGAATATGAAGGAAATCCAATTGAACTCTGGTAAGAGATAACACATAGTTGCGGTCAGAAGCGGGGGTGTGGTAATTGATACTATCAATACATACACCATCGGAAAGAGCTACCTGGCGGTGTGTAGCATGAACAGACAAAGCTTCAATGAACAAATCTGCATTTGGTTGTTTATTGTAGTGACTGATATGTTTGGTGCCATCGATGTTGTGGTATTCTTGATAAATAAGTATAAGGCGAAAGATTCAATGAGAAAGAATATGGGGAAGTTTATTTCTAATCAAATTAGACCAAGACTTCAACTGCTAAAAGATCCACCGTATTTATACCAAATGATAACCTAGAATGAGTACAACGTGAGATGTTGTTACTTATTAAACTATCCTGACAGATACTTCCATAATTGAACAAGTTTCCCCTTTAAGGGTTCTTTTGTCTGCTCGTTAGAACTGATTCAAGGACCCATTGGCTCAATCCAACTGATTATGCGAAAGTTATTACTCCTCCTGCACCTTTCTGTACGTGAGTATTTCTCCAGTTGTACCAAAGCGCAGTTTAAGTGAGAACTAATAAGCTGACAAGAAAACTATTCGTGTGCTGTGATTGAAGTTAATGAAAAGAGCAGTTGAGCTTCGATAACGTATAGATTCAGCCTTTTATTTATAAAATCCCTGAATCTACATTTATCTCAAGTAAGAGAATCGTGACCAAAGCATCTACTATTACTTGTTTGTGGAACCTTACACCCTACATATGCGTGTACTGAACCCACTATATATCCATTACTCCATATATAGCATTTAGTTAGGCGATAACTCGTAACAACACTTTATATGATATCAACTGTTCTAGATCTTATCTGAGTTAGCTACTCTCACACAAGGCTTGATATCATTAAGTATTATATCACGCTTTACTGTCTAGTATTGTATTGGATGAGTTTCTTTATTGATATTTATCAAATATGTTGTTGTATTTGGATTTGGATAGGTTTAAACAAAGTAAAAATACGATGAGACTGTGTTGTATCTTTATTCAGAATAAAGTAAAAAGAAAAGAGATGATAGCACAATCTATAATTATATATTAAGAAGCTGAGGTATTTAAACTGAGTTGACTATATTTGATTAAGGTGTAACAGATCTTATAGCAGCATTAGGTTCAACTCTAGATATTGTATTTAAGCAATGAATAGTAGCGTGGATACTACATATGTAACAACATATTTGTTCGATAAAGGTTACCATCAATTAACTTATCACAACACGATTATAGAATATCACCTGTAAACGGTGTACCTTCACTAGATTATATGACATTTCAAGTATAAACTCTTATTGTCTGTATTTTCATATTTATCCAGTTACTCAAAGTGTTAAATATATACTTCAGTGTAACTGTATTGTATAGTATATCTCTTCAAATACGATAGATGTCTTCAATCTGATATCTAATGACCCGGTATGCTTCATGTTGTGATTTAAACAACTGGTGAGGGAAAGAAAAAACTACTGCACCAGGTGTGAGAACCTGTTGGACGATCGCTACAGCTCAACGATTAAAGAGCTAATCTGACAATTCAAGGTCCTCAGGGATGACATGAGGGGTAAGCTTCAAATGTTCAGCACTTTGAGCTTGCTTTCGACTGGTCGTAACAGCGCTCTTCTTAATGTCCTTAGTGACAACGGTGGACCATGGCATTTCGCTCATCTTGGCAGATTAGATGGAATCTAGATCTGATGTCGATCTGTACTTGGTGATGATGAAAAGCTTTGATTGATTGGATCTTCGTGTAATATATGAATATGCGAAAGAGCCACCATAGATCAGCTATAATTTTTGTATCAATGGACTTTATTTCACCAATCAGTCACTATCCAAACAAAAAGAGACGTTTTTCCGAGTCCACATGAAAATCACATGATGGTCACGTGAAATTTTTTAGCTATAAAAGTTCTAAAATCCAACAAAAAACGGAAGCGGGTATAGCTCAGCTGGGAGAGCGTTAGACTGAAGATCTAAAGGTCGGGTGTTCGATCCACCCTAGCCGCATAATATTGAAGACTTCCTTCCTTAATAAGAAGGATGTGGGTCTAAATTCTTTTTATTCTGTGTTCCATAATGTTACACAAAGCTTATGCTTATTGTGATGTAACGATAGCGGAGTTGAAACAGATGAACTTCATGAGACAGACGAACTTCACGACTTGTATGAAGTTCAAACAAATGAATTTTAAATTATTTTAGTGTAACTACTATTTTTGGGAATTTGTTTCAGAGGACGACATTGTTGAAGGA